>NC_088909.1:2717307-3019230 GCF_037157495.1 Lathamus discolor | reverse complement strand
ACTCCAGTAACTTCAAACTTGCTTCTTTGGAAAAGCAGAATGCAGTAGTGCAAAGTCCTTGGCAACTTCTGCTTTCGTGGGGGTGTTGGGTGGCTTCATCCAGGTCCTCCATAGGGCAGGGAGACAGGGGCATGAAGCAAGTGGTGGCCATGGGATGCTGTGCCAGCATCTGCCCCAGCACTGCCACCTCCACTCAAATGGCCCTGGTCCCCTCTGTGCCTCTGTGCTTCATCCCTTTAGGATACAGTCAAAGCAACCCTGCTGTGCACAGCATCCTGCACACCTCAGGCGCTTGCTTCCCTGCAGGATGAGGGCTTTGCTCAAGTAAGGCGCAGTCCTGCTGTCAGTGGCTCTGGAAGAGCTGTGGTGGGCATGAGCAAGATAACCTCACCACCCTGTTACCTTCCCTGCTGCTCTAGTGCCTTGAGCGCACGCAGGTCCTGGTGCTCCAGCCCAGGCAGTGCAGACACCTGCTGTGGGCGGAAGTCATCTCACAGGATGGATCTCTGCTTTGCTGCAGGAATTTCTCCCTCTGCTTGAGACATAATCTTGCGATGTTCCAGGCCCATGCGTCTTAACCACAAGTCCTGCACCTTCAGATATGGGATGATGCACCGTCCCCAAAGCATCCTCTTCACTCCCCTTGCAAGCCTAACTTTCTTGTTCATTTCAAAGCTCAAGGGAAAAATGCACTTGCAAAGGACAAACTTCTTATCCCTCTCTTTGGTTAAAAAGGATTGGAAAGAGAGGCTTTGGCTTGCGTTTGTTTTAATTAAGGTGAAGGAGAAAGCTTGGGTTCATCACAGTACCTCTCTCTTTAGATCTCAATGTCTGGGGGGGGCACACAGGGGGAATCATTTCTGACCGCAGCCGGCTCTTTGGGGCTGGAAGCTGAAGTCCTGGAGTACAACATCGCCACCTGTTTGCCGCATGCGAACATACATCAAGATAAATCCCGGCAGGATAAATCCCGCCAGGATGCGCACCAGCAGGATGCATCCCACTGTGATGAAACCCCATCGGGATGCACCACGTCGGGCAGGACCCAATCAGGATGAATCCCATCAAGATGCAGCTCCCTCGGGATATATCCCATGAGGATGCATCTCATGGGGCAGCATCTCCATCAGAATGCACCCCATCAGGATACAACCCACAGTGACGCAACCTATGTGCAGCCCTGCAGTGGTGCTCCTGATTGCAGCATGAGCAGGCTGCACAGCCAGAGGCAGGACAAGGAGGGAAAAGAAGAGGAGATGGAAGAAGAGGGGTAAGTGCCTATTTACTGATGGAGCAGAGGGGTTTCCTAGCCCATGGAGCAGTGCAAAATGCTGTGTCAGTACCACCTTTGCTGCTCCAGAGTCTTGGACCTCCTGATTTCACACATGCCCTTGCATGTCCCTGGAGCCCTTCACCACCAGACTCTTAATGAGCCTTTTTCTCTCTTATCCACATCGAGAGGTTTAAATAGGTCTCTGGACCCTGACATGGACAACACCATGTCAGTGAGATCGAGATGCCACAGACCTGTGTGTGATTGGAATGGCCTGCAAGCTGTCTGGAGCTGAGTGGCGCTCCCTTGCAGCCAGTGTAAGTGCTGCATCCCCTGGGAGGCTGCTGGAAGATGTGGTTTTCCAGCTGTGACGGCAGCTAGAGAATGCAGAGATGGAGCGAGAGGGGCTGAGCTGCTGTTGAGGGGTTCACCCTGCTTCTCACATCCTTTGAACAAAGCACCCTGGAGGGCTTTGTCTTTCCAGAATATTCACTATGGGCTTTAATTAATCCAAGGTGTGCTCTGCATCGCATTGGAGTCAGTGAAATGCAGGGTCTGTGCCCTAAAACCAGTTGCTTCTGCTGGAAACATCTCCATTTGGGAAGATGCTTTGGGGAAGAGCAGTCTGAGGCTTTGGGCTGGATGGAGGAAGAGCTGGCACTGAGCATCAGGGCACTGCGTTCACACATCTCTCTGCATTATTTTTGGTGGATTTTATTGGGTTTCAGTGGATACTTAAGAATATCTGTCAAAAGACTGAGGATTCATCACACATTGGGTTTATCCTCCTCCACTTTGCTGCTAAAAGCTGTTTCATGCCTATACAGTGATAGGGGCTATTCAAATCCTTTTCATGCCTATACCATGCTCCTGTGCTCCCCCCCTGGTTTCCACGAATAGCGTGTGCAAGGATTAAGTATCAGGCTTTTGTTTGAAAGAACCCTTCTAGGAAATGACTCATCAAGACGTTTGTATGTTTAAATTTGTGGGGATTGGAAATATTTAGATTCTGCTTATGAATATTGACATTTAATGGGAAGATCTTGAATCAAAAGCCCTGGCTGCTGTTTGCAGGAGGGAGATATGTGCACACATCACACGCATGTGCTTGCACACAAACCTCTTCTCATTTGGAAAGTGCTAATGGGAACAAGCCAACATAGATTGTTCCATTAAAGGGGATTTATAGCACAAATCTACTACTGTTTTGTCAAGACAAATAGAAATAAGTGGGCTTTTAGTGCTGGGAAAGCTGGCCCTGGGGCTGTGGGCTGTTTACTAGCAAAGGCCAGCTGCTCAGAAAGGACTACAGGGGAACAGGAGGAATAAATGGCAGAAGATAGAGACAAGAAGAACCAAGATTTGGTAAAGGAAGAAACGAGACCAAGGGTCTGGACTCCAGTCCCTTACCTACACTTTGCTAAGCGTGTTATCTCCCTGACGGTTTAGGTTGGTGAACTTGGCTGCTCCTTTCCCCCTTTGCTGTGTATTTCGAAAGCTGCCTTCTCCTCCAAAAGATGTGTCAGTGTTTATCAAAATGTAAATAACACCCTGAGTCTTGGCTGTCTTCGGCAGAGAGCTAACATTGCTGTGGGTCCAGCTGCTGAGGGATGGATGTCCCCATCCTCTGGGTGGTGGGGAGACGCTGGATTATCCCTCTCCTCTTCAGAAACATAGAATCACAGAATAGTTTGGGTTAGAAAGGACCTTAATATCATTGAGTTCCAACCCCCCTGCCATGGGCAGGGACACCTCACACTAGACCCTGCCACCCAAGGCACTGTCCAACCTGGCCTTGAGCACCACCAGGGATGGAGCATTTACCACTACTTTGGTCAGCCTGTTCCAGTGCTTCACCACCCTCACAGTAAACAGCTCCTTCCTTATATCTAACCTGAACTTCCCCTGTTTCAGTCTGAGCCCATCTCCCCTTGTCCTGTCACTACAGCCCCTGACGAAGAGTCCCTCCCCAGCATCTCTATAGGCCCCCTTCAGATACTGGAAGGCTGCTATGAGGTCCCTACGCAGCCTTCTCTTCTCCAGGCTGAACAGCCCCAACTTCCTCAGCCTGTCTTCATACGGGAGGTGCTCCAGTCCCCTGATCATCCTCGTGGCCTCCTCTAGATTTGCTCCAACAGCTCCATGTCCTTCTGTTGAGGACACCAGAACTGCACACAGCATTGCAAAGGGGGTCTCATAGATCAGAGTAAAGGGGCAGGATCATTGAAGTATAGAATAGTTCGGGTTGGAAAAGACCTTAAGATCATCCAGTTCCAACCCGCTGCCATGTGTCAGAGTCTCAGCCTTTGGGGCTGGGCTCTGGGTCTGCTCCAGGTTGACCCAGGCTGGGTGCCATGGTGGTGGAAGATGTGAGCACATTGGGCTTATGCAGCGGTATGGACATTGTGAAACATGTTTGGGGATAGATGTCCGAAAGTGGGGTCTGGTGTGATGTGGGGCTGCAGGGCTCTAGCGTCAACCTTCAGCTTCTTCAAGGGTTTTGTGTGGCTGAAATAACCTCATCTTCATTCATTTAGTATGACTTAGATTTCTTCTCCACGGTTTTGAAACTTGTTTGGAGCTTTGGCTGAAGTCATGCTCCAGATGGCTTTCCATGTGTTTCAGCTAGGCTTGGGTCTTCGTGCCAGCAGAAATAGGGCATTTCTGGGCAAAGATGCCATACTCCCACCATGCCCCTTTCCTCTTCCCACTATGAAGGTGAGAGACCTTTCTTCTCTTCTCTGAAGATATCTTCTTTCTTTCCCCAACCCCCATGCTGCATTAATTTACATATTAATATATATTAATTTATGCATATATATGATATAATTTATATATATTTCTGCATCTCCCAGCCTAGTGAAGCATCTCAAGGGGCATCTGTGGCCACAGATGCACACAACTCAACACTGTCACCCTTACACCCTCCACAGCTGATGGGTGGCCTTGGGACAGTGTGCTGGTGCTGTGGGTGATGGTTCGGGACAGGTTAGTGCCTGGCCTGTGGCGGGGCTGGAGTCAGAGGTGCGAGGTTATTGGAAGGTGCTTGTTTGTGTTGAGCATGAATACGAAATTGTTCTCCCCACGCCGGTCGTTATTATGCAAAGCCAAGTCCTAAAAAAATATTGAATTTCCTCTCCCATAATTTTAAGGAAAAACACTTATCCGGCATTAAGAAGTGATTGTGAGGTGTCCTTTCATCCCGACACACAGGGGAGCTGCCGGCACACCTCGGGGTGAGACTTCAGCCCTCTGTGTCAAGCAGGGATTGGACCCAGCACTGGGAGCAGTGGCTGCAGACCAGGACACCAACCTTGTCTTCTTCCTTGCCTTTTATTATTTCTTTCTAATGCACATGCAGTTTGAAACTCTGTGAAAAGCTTCTTTTTATTCATGTAGCTGAGCAAAATTCAGGCTGAGCTGCTGTGTCTACAGTAACACTTAAAGAGGGTCTGTGCTGCTTAGTGTGAAAGGGAGCCACGAGAGGGACTCTTCATCAGGAACTGCAGGGATAGGACAAGGGGTGGTGGGTTTAAACTGAAACAGGGGAAGTTTAGATTGGATGTAAGGAGGAAGTTCTTTACTGCGAGGGTGGTGAGGCACTGGAATGGGTTGTCCAATGAAGTAAATGCTACATCGCTGGCAGTGCTCAAGGCCAGGTTGAACAGAGCCTTGGGCAACATGGTTTAGGGTAAGGCATCCCTGCCCATGTCAGGGGGGTTGGAACTCAGTGATCTTAAGGTCCTTTCCTACCCAAACCATTCTATGATTCTATGGAAGGAGGTGCAGGGGAAAAGATTGAATGACATTAACAGAAATTTGGGAAAACTTATGGCTGCAATGACATTCGAGGATGGAACGGGACTGGACGTGATACTCCAATGCCAGGATGTCATCACATCCCCACTGCATAGCTGCTGCCAGAGCTGCACCAGTGGCAGTGCTTGAGCAGGCTCATGTCCAACCAGACACACCAGGACTGGAGAATGTCTGGGTCAAAGAGAGGTATAATAAGGAGGTGCTGTTCCCTCCTTTGTTGCTCTTATTCAATTCAAAATGAAATAGAAAAGGATTAAACTCCAGCCAGCTTTGTAGCTGGAGGGAGGAAGGACTCAGCAGTTCTCCTGCCTCTGTACGTAACACCCAGAGGTTTCATTTTGAAACGAACAAACTGGAAAATCCAAGGCTAACTCAGTCAATTGCAAGTGGAAAATGAAAATTACTCAGTCCTGCTGCAGTATCGAGCGCAGTCCATGAAAAGAGCAAGGAAAACCAGAAGGAGCAGATGCGGTGACACCCTCTGGGCATGTCCTACCTCTGGCACAGGATCCTGCATCCCAACAGCCACTCATGGTGTGCACAAGGGCTGATGCAGGTGACATGGGGAAGGGAGCAGAGAGCCTAGGTCTGGCTGAGCTCTGTCCTGGCTGGATGCTCTGTGGAATCTGTTTAACCCGAAAGGTGCAAGAAAGGCTTTAGCAAAGTGCAGCCTTCTCTAAGGTGCCTGTTTTGGCATAATCACAATCTTTATGCATCTAAATAACCAGAAAATTGAGCCCTGGAGGTTCACATCTGAAAGGTCAAAACAGTGCCGGAGCTCTGGATGAGCAGCACGTTTATACAGAGAAGGGGGCAGCCAGGAATGGGAGGACACACCGGCTGGCTCGGCTGCTCTCCGGCACCGTGCTGGCACTTCCTTCCTGGATTGCATCGAACAGGGAACATCACGCTTCGAGCAGGCATCGCACATCTTTCCAAATCAAATAGGAGCCTGCCCATGGCTCGGCGCTGGGGGAACAGAGGGCAGCCCTGGAGCAATGGGCAAAGCAGAGCCTCAGGAGTCATGCCAGCCTGATGCCACGCCACAGCGATCCCCTCTGGCTCAGCCAGTGCCACCAGCTCCGGAGGGCAGCGTTTCATTCCTGCTCGTTGCCAGGTTCTGCTCCGTTTCTCGCCCCTGGGCACGAGGTTGCAGGTTTTGGCTCAGCAGCACAGGAGGCAAGGCGAGCTTTGGTTGTTTTCATTACAGTTTAAAAGGAAGCTTTAAAGCAGACGTTCCTACACGTCCTGAGCCCAGTCCACACGTCGCAGCCGTGCCAGCACAGCCAAGAGCAAAATCCTCACGTCGGCTGATCAGCTCCCGGCTGTGGAAAGCTGGTGTCAACCCAGCATCAAGCAGAAGCTGGTGGCTCTTGTGCTGCCCTAAGGGCATCTCCCCCCAGCCCAGCTGAAGGCACCAGGGTAGCTCTGAGTACAAATACACTGCTGTTAGCAGGGATATAAGGAATAAAGGTCTAAGTTTGACTTTTTGTTGTTCCTGTAAGGTAAAGAGCAATGTGTGCTCTGAGCCAAGACCCCATGTAGTGCTTTTGGGTTGAGCTTGTGCCACTTCAAGCCGATCTAACCTTGGGGTTCCCTCCCCCTTTGCTTCTCTGAGGGGACATCACCCGTTGGGTGTACAAAACTGTTGTTCTGATCCTAGTATTGTCCTTGGTTGGTGCCATCAGTCACCACCAAATGGCTGGTGACTTGGAAGAAGCAGCAGGAATATGCTCCTGTTTAGTCTGTCTCTTGCTTTTGGAAGGAACACTTCCCTATAGCTTCTTCGTCAGATGCTTTCATGCACTGGGCTGAGCTTATGCTTTTGGCCATCAGAAACAAAGATGGTTCATGTATCCCAACCCTACACCCAGGCAGGGTGATGCTGGCCGCTTCCCACGTGCAGGGGGGATTTCGATGGGTATTATTGGCCAGCAAAGGTATCCTGGACCGAGCAGTCAACAATCTGGTGCTTTTTTGCAGTGCAAATGCGCCTCTTTGCAGGGAAAAACAGAGGATGAGAAGCCCGGCGGGGGACGGCGCGTGCCTCCTGTCCACATCTGGCCCCCTGGAAGCAATAACGCGCCACTGAGATGAGCGTCTTGTTCGCGGGAGCTGCAGATGTTTAGCAGGGAGAAATGTCTGAGATGCTTTGAGATAGGAGCCAGAAACAGATGTGGTGAGGGCACGGGGAGGATGCCAAGTGGCGCTGGGAGAGCTGTAACGGGGCAACAACCCTGTTGTGTTCTTCGTGAGCCTCCTTTGCCATTCAAAATCTGCTGAAGCCCAAAGGGTGGGCTTGCACAAAGCCCCCTGAAAGCCACGGCAGTGAGCAGGCTTGGCCTGATGGCCGCAGTGTGCAGGGAAGCACAGGAGAGGCTCTATGGTTCACCACACAGTGTGGCAGGACTCTGGCCACCAGCCCCAGCTGCTTGCCTGGCCATAAATCCACTCTCCTTTCCTCTCCCTGCCTCAGTT
The DNA here is from genome assembly GCF_037157495.1 of Lathamus discolor. Lineage (NCBI taxonomy): Eukaryota > Metazoa > Chordata > Aves > Psittaciformes > Psittacidae > Lathamus > Lathamus discolor. The sequence goes on along the minus strand of NC_088909.1, from coordinate 3,011,660 downwards.
TCCCCATTCCCACCCTGTTTTGCTAACACCTGATCACCTGCCACAGCCATGGTGCAAGAAAGAACTATTTAAGCAACAAAAATGGATGATTTCTGCACATCTTGCACAAGCTGGGGCTTCAGGTGCAGGGTGAAGGCTCAGTCTGGGATTCCTCACTGTGTTCCTGCAATCACTGCATCACCACTGCCTGCCATTACACTGACCATGCTGAGGACCTGCAGCGAGCATGGCAGTGGTAGGGGGGCAGATGGAGCAAAGTGGCAGCACAAACACAGTCCATTAACCAAAAGTCATTTACCCATAGCTGGCCCATGGGTTCTGGGTTAGGTACAGGCACAGCATCCCTTCTCCATCCTGCAGCCAAACACATGTGCCTCAGCTTCCCCCATCTGCAAAGTGGGTACGTACCCATGATGGCCAATATGTCCCCAGCCATGCTGCTGAAACCGGGGCTGACAGTGACCTATTTACCTACGGCAGAACTTTCTGCTCCACTTATTTGACCCGGCACCTTTCTGTTTGCTTAAAGCCCGGAGCTTTTCCTCTCTGCCAAGCCGGGTGCGCGCACAGGTATGTTTGCTCTAGAGACAGACCGCTGCTCTGTGCATCTGCACCTCGGAGGAATTTGGACCCTTTCACTCTGATACCTTTGCAAAACTCACCCTGAAAAGCTTCCATGTTTTTCTTTGCCCCCTTCTCCCCATCCCTCTCAAGCTGCATCTCAGGGACAGGCAGCACCGGAGAGTAGAAAGCTGACATTGTTCTGCCCTGGAAGGCCGTCAGCATCCCAGCTCCCCGGCTCTGTAGCTGCCTCAGTCATGCATGTTTGCATATGTTAAAAATATTTAGTCCACTGCTAAAAAAAATATTATGCCCGAGATCTGGGGCCAGCTAAATATAATGCCATCTATGTGTCCGTGGTGCTGCGTGCCGGAGGCACAGAGGGGTACTATTTGCCTTCGGAACGGTCCTCGGCTGTGAGCAGGGATGCTGGGAGCAATCCTGATACTGATGGCTGCCAGGAATGCTTTTTCTTCCCCCTTGGAGAAGGATTTAGGGCAAGGAAAGCTGTTTGCTGGGGTGGGGGCTGTTGTGGTGCAGTGTGCTTCTTGTGCTGAGCATAAGCTGGAGGTACCCATTGCTGCTTGGGCTTGGGAGAAGCTTCCAGATAAGCTTGATATAAATAAGTTCAAGCCAGCTGAGAGTGTGGGAGGGAAAACATTTCCCCATAGTAATCTCCCCTGATGAGGGGCAGGAGAAAAGAGTTTGTTCTGGCCGCAGGAGGAAGACAACGGGGAGTGAGGCCACAGGATTTTTGTGCAGGAGCATTAAGGAATCATTTCCTCTGCTTTTTTTCCTTATATATTTATTTTTGGAGTGGGAATAGGAGTTGTGGGAGGGCGGCGAGGTGAAATAATCGTGGGCAGAGAGTGTGAAGGAATCTTTATACCCCATTCTTTTTTCTTTCGGGGGCTTCTTTTCCTTCCCTCTGGAAGTGTTTTGAGAGGCAGGGAAGCAAGTGGCTCCATACACTGCGGCCATTCATGGCTCAGCTGGGGGCGTGCGGGGCGCGTGGCTGGGTGGGAGGAGAATCATTTGTTCACAATGTAGAGCAGGGTAAAATGGGCTGGTTGTCTGAGCGTGGATGTAGCATAATGTATAGAAGTGCAAGCATCAATAAGTCTATTTATTAGCAGGGCCTTTTGCTGAGCGGGGCTGTGAATGAACTATACAGCTCGTACAAAAATGTAAATGTTAGTGATCCCTTAGAGACATAATTACAGGAAAAAATAAGGACAGCTTTTCAGCGTTTGGGAAGCTGGCCTCTTTCGTCTCCTTTCTCAGTGCTGATGCACATTATTTTCCCCTCCTTGGGGTGTCTGCATCCAGCACGGCACATTCCCCCACTCTGCAGCTCCTCCATTGCTCTCCCTGCCCACTAATTAAAGGAAAGTTGTGTCTCCACGTCCCACGAAACATGTTCACTGCCTGCTTTGGTGTGCAGAGCTCTTGAATTCCTCAAGCCTGGGTGCCACTGGCTCCTCTGGACCACAGTGAAAGGTTTCATTCATCCCTTCTCTGCTGCCTTCTAGAGTTACCACACCCTGGGCCTCTGCTCCGCAGCTCCTCTCTGTTTTCCTTTCATTAGCAGGATTCCCAGATTGAATGACTGTGAAGGGCTGGGAAGAGATGCTACAACCCCATTAGCATAAGGACTGTGCAAATACCTGCCCTGCGTGCGCTCCTGCCGTTTGCTGTGAGGCCTGTGGACCAAGAGAGCCAAAATCTTCGGGGTTTGGGGGTTTCTTCCTAAAGCACTACTATAAAAGCCACTCCAAGTGCTGCTCCAACTTCCCAGTTCCTCAGTTCCCCCAAGCAGAGCCTGTCTACACCCACCACAACCAAGAAAATGAGTCTTCAGCAAACTGGAAGGGGAACTACAAGCAGGACAGGCATCACTCACACTGGGAATCCCTCAGAAGATGCCTTGGGATCTTCTGGTGCTTATTTCTCTGCATCCAAGCCATGGCAGGGTGCACATAAGGACCTCACCATAGCATGTGCACGGATGGAGTACTACAGCTGAAGCCACATGGGCTCGGCTGGCCTTGCAGAAGCCTTGCCCTTCATCCCTGTGTGAGTGTGCAATGGGTCGGGGATGTTGACCAAAGGCTTAGAAGCTGGTTCAAACCTTTTATAAAAGGCAGATGGGCAGAAAAACCCATCACAGGCATGGGATGGACAGGAGCAGGTCAGCTTGTCTCCGTAGGCAGAAAGCAGTTTCAGCTGATGTCAGCTTTTCTTTGGGGAGCTGAGCTGTTAAGCAAAGGCTTCATCAGGGCAAGATTAGAGGAGAGTGAGAAAATGAGTTTTCTAGGAAATCCGTGCTGGGACACAGAGGGTCACAGAAGGGTTACAATGAGGGAATTTGCTTTGGGAAGGAAGAGCCGCCCCCTCTGCCACCCTCCAGATGAGATCAGCCCATGGCCCTGGCCTGGCTTTTTTGCTGAGCTGCTGCTTTTATGGATGAGCTAGTGAAGCAAATTAAATTCCAGTGAGTTTTTCAATGGCAAAGGGATGGGCTTTTTGGCAAAAATTATAGCAAAATGTTAGCTTTGCATTGACCATCTATTGCCCACAGTGATGTTGAACTTCATTTGGGTTTTGGCCCTTTGCAATTATTCTGTTAGTATTGGGGGCTCATCTGGAATTAAAGTTTCACTGGTTTAGTTGCCAGTTTTGGAGCTTCACAAGTGGCTCAGTCATGGTGTTTGATGGAAGCCCCTTGAGGCCAGCCAGACTCTTTGGGGATGACATCCCCATGCCTCACAGTGCTGCTGCCACTGCATTGCTCTTTGCCTCCATCTAACACTGACGGTAGTCCTCTCTCTGTTGAAGGGTTCACATTTGAGGGGTTGTGGTGGTGACCCTTCCTGTTGAGCAGATCATGTGCTTTGCTGCTATCTGACTGGATTGCCAAAACGAGTCCCATGAGTCCTTACAGCCAGGCCTGTGGCGTGGTTGCACATGGGCACTGCCAATGGGCTTGGCGTAGACACAATCTCCCTTACCTCAGTCTCTGATTTCTTGCCTGTAGTCACTTGGATTGTGGTTTTGAGGAGCCTGAAGTAAAGAGAGAGCAGACAGCAAAGATAAGCGATGCTGCCTGCAAAGTTCCCAGCCAGGAATCAGCTTCTAGCTTGTCTCTGAGACTGGGTCCTCAGCATCTTCCTTGGGACCATCCCATGCAAATGCTTGGCAAGCCAGTGTGCTCCAAAGCTGTGCCGATCAGAGTTGTGGATTCAGGTGAGGATGAGGATCAGACATCCTTGATGGGTCCTACGGACAGACCAAAAGTCTGTTTTCACCCCACCACTTCTGCAAACAGGGATTAGGTGCTTGCAAGGAGGCTGGCATGTTAAGGAGCATCCTGATGGAGCAGAGGAACTGCAAAGCTGGATTCCAACCCAGCTCATTGTAGTAGGTCTTGGCAGTGGTCCTCCAAATTGCCTGGCCTGCAACAGTGAGATGCTGAAAGCCTTTGGCTAAAAGGCAGCAAAGAAGGGAAGAAATCTGCTATATGAACTAACGTGTATAATTAATATATATTTATAACTTGGTGCCACTAAAAATAAGCATGCAGTGGTTGTACTTGGTTGAAAACATCATTTTCTTGTGTATGAGAACGGTTTCAAGCCCTCCTGTTTGTGAGTGAGTCAGATATCACCAAAGAAATTCAGTACGGGGCACTTTGCTTATGATGTCTAATGCATCAAATGCTGATGCAGTTGTCATCACCCAGGGGGGAAAAATACTGTTTCTGGGTCTAAAGGGGAATTTTGAGGCCTCCAAATGATGGGCTGGGACTAATTTTAATGTAGTCATGTATGCACTTTAAGCAACTGTTATTTGTGAGGTGCTTCATGCAGGAAGATGCACCTGGGTTTGATTTATGCTACATGAGAAGCGTCTTGGCCAAGGCAAGTAGCACAGAACTGGGGAGGGGGGGAACAAAAAGAAGTTGTTCTTCTGTCGTGCATAGTGAGATGTTTGCTCTATGACAATTATATAAGTGCTTTCATGTTAGTGGGCTCGAAACAGACCTGTGAATACAGTTTGTATTTTCAAATTCATTGTTTTGCCCTTTGAATGAGTCTTCTAAAGAAGTCCTTGACGGGGAGCCAGAGCCAGCTCACCGTTAGACTGGGTTCAGCCTGTAGTAGCTCCCTTGGCATTGGGCAATTTCCTCTGGACTTACCTTGTTAGCTAAAATGAGCCTTTTTTCCTCCTCCTGGATGTGTGTGCTCCACTGGGACTGTGTAATGTTCTGTGGGGATATTTGGATGCTAACGCTTGGCACACTGATACCCTTCTTGCTGGAATACAACATGCTATGGATGTGTGGAAGTGACCAGCTGTTCAGTGGATGGTCCAGGGTGTTTTTCCCAAGGAAAGATTGACTGCAGGGAGCCACATGTGTGTACACCTTTATTGGTTCTCTTGTGAGACCCTTCCTGGAGTACTGCATCCAGTTCTAAGACATGGAGCTGTCAGAGTGGGTCCAGAGGAGGCCATGGAGATGCTGCGAGGGCTGGAGCAGCTCTGCTCTGGAGCCAGGCTGAGAGAGCTGGGCTGGGGCAGCCTGGACAAGAGAAGGCTCCTGAAGGGGAGACCTGAGAGCAGCTCCAGTGCCTGAAGGGGCGGCAGGAAAGCTGGAGAGGGGCTTGGGACAAGGGCCTGTAGGGACAGGCCAAGGGGAATGGCTTGAACCTGCCCGAGGGGAGACTGAGCTGAGCTCTTAGGCAGAAGCTCTTCCCTGGGAGGGTGCTGAGGCGCTGGCACAGGGTGCCCAGAGAAGCTGTGGCTGCCCCATCCCTGGCAGTGCTCAAGGCCAGGTTGGACACAGGGGCTTGGAGCAAGCTGCTCCAGTGGAAGGGGTCCCTGCCCGTGGCAGGGGTTGGAACTGAATGAGCTTTTTAAGGTTCCTCACTCCACCACTCAAATCAGTCTGCGGTTCAGAGAAAAGTACAAGAGTCACCCATAATACTGGAAACCAGACCTCTTATAAACTTCTTTGATCCTAAACCTTGCAGTAAGACCGAATTTATTATTTAGTTCAAAAGCAAAAGCAGAGGTCCTGCTAAAGCCTTAGCAGTGCTGGGAGGGTGATGGGGAGAGCCAGGATGCTGGGTGCAAGGAGGGATCACTGAGCACCACATCAGCCTGGACCGGTTCACCGATGGCGGCCTGGGTTGGGAGGCTTTTAATCCAGACTTGTGTGTATAATCATTATCTGTTGTATTTCCATAGGGCATTGGATGTCATGAGAGCAAAAGCATGAGTGGGAGGTTGTGATGCCACGTGAGACATGGCATAGCTGCATCCCGGTGGTGCCAGGAAATGTTTGCTTGCTTCTTGGGCTGGAACAAAGAAGAGAGAGAAAAAGATGCTAAATTGGAGTAATTCAGAATGGCATGGGCTTTCTTGGAAACAGTGTCAGAAGCTGGGGTGGCCCCACTATTGCAGTCTGCAAAAGCCAGATTGACTTTCCAAAGGGAGTTTGCAGTCATTGCTGTAAATAAGCACATGCTCTGGAAGAGCACGGGGCTGCTCCATTCAGAGCTGCTTGGATGATCTCCAGTCCAGGGGGTTTATTGCAATTCCACTTGATTGCTGAGATTAGATGACAACTTATTCTCTGCACTCACGTTGCTCCAGGAATAATCACTGCAACGTGAAAGATGTCAATCGGTCTCATGCTACAGAAAGTGGGATTGACCTCGGAGCAGGGCTTCAAGTATTACACCCGCTGCTGTCAGAGCAGAGCAAAGCAGATAATCCTCTCGGCCTTTTATCCTTACAAATTGGGAGAATGGTGCTTGCGTTTCATTCCTCTTTGAGGATACATGAGCAGACCTGATCACAGGTTTGGGGGAAAAAGAGGCTAAATTCTCCTTCCATCAGCAGTGCTGCAGGCATCAGTTTGCCAGGGCAAGGGCCTGATCCTGCTTAGCTGCAAATCAGCCCTGGCTGCCTTGAAGGCAATGAGGTGGCTCTGGATTTACTCTGGTGTAACTGGGAGTGGGCTGGTGGTGCGGAGGATGTGTGCCTTTGATATCGTAACCTAAAACTGGCAGCTTTCCCTGCTCTGGCAGGAGTTGAGAAACATTGCCATATGAGCTGGTTTTCCAGAGAGGCCTGAAAATGCAATCCATTATCTGATATTTTGTAGGAGCTTTTTTAATTAAGGCTTTGGCTAAAGAGCTGATTAAAGAGGTGTGTGGTGGTTTTGTCCTTAGGGACTTGGCACATCCCCACGTCTGTCACCCTTCTGCAACTACAAAACTCATTTTTCCCCTCGTGTCATATTTGGAACGAGGCCTTTTTATTATTCTTTAGCCCTTTCTATCCCCCATTTATTTCTTACCCCCCTCTCCCCCTCCCAGCGGTGCAGATAAATCATTATAGTCTCCGCTCAGCTTGTCTCCTTCTCCCGTAACCCAACTTCTGTGTGCTACTGGCTGGTGCTGAGCAGAGGGGGCGTGAGCAGCGCAGCTCCGTGCCTGTGGTCAGTAATGAAGACTTCTCTTTTTATACACAGATTACGGAGGAACTGCACGGGGCCAGACGGCAGCTCTTAATTCCCCGGCTTTTGAATTTCTCAGCCCTCGAGGAGGAGAATGCAGCCTTCCCCTCCAGCTCACTTATGATGAGGTGGGTAAACACCCTTTTGTCATTTAAGGCTCGCTCCCTGGTGTCATCTAAATACGATTTTTTGTTGGGTTGAAGGATTTGGGGTAGAGAGGGGAGGGGAAGGAGAATGTGCTGTTTGCCACATGTCAGTGTTGGGGGTTTGATACCTCCAGTGATTTCCTAGGGTTTGGTGGCCTCAGCAATCCGCCTCGCTGACGGCTCCTGCGTTTTCGCCCTGCAAAGTCCCTTTAACACAACTTTTCTCCCCCCTTTTCCCTTTCTCGCTCATTCAATGACTCAACGAGGTTTGTCAGAGTTAAAAAATGATGCTCTTTCGCTGCAAAGTATTTGGGCTATTTGTGTCAGACCAGGACTCTAAAAGAGAAATCACCGCCACCCCTTTTCCCCCTCCCAGGGTAAAGCTGCCCCCGGGGTCGCAGTGGTGCTGCTCCCTGTGAAACCCACCCCCCCTACCCCCAGGGCTCCCGGCTCTGCTTTTCTCCTGTCACCGGCTGCTATGATCCCACTTCTTTCCCTGGCAAAGTGTCGTCTCTGCCCCGGAGGGGTAGGGAAGAAGGAGTTAATCCGTGTCCCCCCCAGCTCCCCACGCCGGCTTCAGCTGCAGAAAATATGAAGTGAGGATAGATCTGCTCATCTGCTGAGCAGAGAACTTGCCTTTGATGTCGGTCCTTCCTTTCCTCCTTATCCCCCCCCCCCATCCCCTTTAACCCTTCTGCCGGGGCTCGCTGCCTCCCGGGAGCACCCCTATTCCCTCGGGATGCGGACACAAGGGGACACGGCGAGGGGCTGGTATCACCCACCCGTTTGCTCCCCACTCCTTACCCTCCCTGGATGTGCATCCACGGGGAGCGCATCTCCCCAGGGAGGGACACGGGGACATCGGCAAAGACCGGGGTCGCCAACGAGTGTTAACGGGGGAGCCGGAGCCCATGGTTCTGAGACCGGTCGTGGTGGGGTTGGTTTAGTTGGGGGGGGTGGTGGAATTGTGGGGGGGGGGTGAACCTCTTTGCTTCGCCGCCGAAGAAATGCGCTGCTGCCGCTTTAAGGCAGAGTCCCTTTAAGTGACTTTCCATTTGCTGCTTTGGAGAGCTGAGAATTTGGTTTCCCAGATTTCCTTTGAATTGTGTGCAGTAGTCAGAGGGAGTTAAAAAAAATAACCCTACTGTACACTCGGGAAACCTTCAGCAGCAGCGAGACAAGGGGAAAACCTGAAATTTAGGGGGGAAAAATGAGATTCAGGGTGAAAAAGTTATCTGCTACCGTTTCCCTGTGCCTTCCTGACGCTCTTCCCTTTCTTACCCCGTGGGGAGTAAAGGAATGGGGAGGGGGGCTCCCCGTGGGACACGGGGGTAGCAGCCTGTCTGCACCCACCCACACTGTGACAGGGATGATGCTGGGGAGCATCGTCAGTTGATCATGAACTGCAGCCGTGCACCATCAGATTGGTTAGCACTTTCTTTTCCTAATGTTTGCCCTGAGAAGAGCAAAAAAGGAAAGAGGGAAAAGAGGGGGAAAGGCCCTAAATAAATAAGGAGCCTGGAAGGGGGCTGGGGAAGGCTCTGTTTCCTCAATTAGCTGGGGCTTGCCTTCTCTTCACGAACGGAAGGCAGCACGTTTTAGCCTCTGGATTTGTGGAGCTTTCTCCAAATGCCAAGTCTGGTTATACGGGGACTTGGGAGGGTTAGGTGGAGGAATCAGAGTGGAGCTTTGCTCCATTAACTCCTTCGGAGCTGAGTGGCTTTGGGAAGCTATGCCTGGCACTGCAAATAGAACTGGCAACCCCATACGGATGGAGGGGTTTGACAGCTGAGCGCTTGGGAGAGGTGATTCCTCTAGCTGGTACCTTGCTGGGTTGGGGATTTGCCTGTGCAAGGTGCACTGATGGAGTGATGCCATAGGGATGGATGGACCTTGGAATGGGTTGAATGTGTTTGTCATAGCTGTTAGTGGGTGATTCATGGGGACTGTGGTCAAAGAGCAGCTTTTGGGTTCGTGCAGAAGGTTCGGGTGTATCAGTGGCCCTTGTGCAGAGGAGGAGAGGGTGAGGATGCAGATAGCTTGCAGTGATGTGCTGGCACCTCTGCACATCACACCAGTACTGTCCCATCCGGTACCTTACCACACTGCTCCTGCGGTCAGCAAACCTTGTACAAGCAGGAATGGCCGGAATTGCTTTTGGCACTATAAAAATACGGTCTTATTTTGGGATAAATACAAGAACTGGCCGCATACCACCAGCAGCCAACAGCTTTGGGGAGAGACATCCTAACCAGGCTGGTGCAGGGAAAATGCTCTCCAGCAGAATAGTTACCTGTGCTGTAAGTCAGACAAGGTATGTGGGGAAATACCTTCACCTGTATGGGGAAAACTCTCCTGGGAGTCTAGAATTCATGTCCCAGTTTGTCCAGTCCTTGGAAAAAGGCCTTGGCTATGCATGGATGTCAGATATCTCGATGCAGCTCCTGCGTGCCTTTGCCCAGAGCCCCACTGTCCTGTGGACATTGGTCCCCATCACATCCTGCACCAGCACGGCTGTAAAGTGCCAGCAGCACAGGAGGGGCTCTCACCTCCCTGCAGCCTGCCTGTCTCACAGTCACACTAAGGCCCCTTTACCCCTCCTTGGAAGCATAAAGGGGCCTTAAAAAGGAAGCAAAGGTAACTTAAATTTAATTTACACTCACTTAGAGACCTCTTTACATGGCTAGAAGAGCATAAAGGGGCCTTAATGTAGATGGGAATCAACCTCTGAAGGTATCTGCGCCTGACTGCTGGGCATTCATTTTGCAGAAGCTCACCTCAGGCTGCAATCCAGTTTTTAATTCCTCAGCCCAGATCTGCTGACACACAGGGAACAACAGCATTGGCCCTGGTGGTGTTAGGTCTCACTTAACACGTGTGTAAGTGAAATCAGAGTCGGGCTTCCAAGGAATAACTTGCAAGGAGCAAGTCTCAATTTCTCCATCATCCACTTGGGATCAAGTGAAAGGATTTCCCAGTTTAAATTCCTGCTCCAGTACAGGAAGGGACCCTCCTCTCCCTCCTGCTAAGGGGCAGAGGGCCGGAGAAGGGAAGCTGGATGACTCATGGATGGGAAGGCGATGGTGTTCCTTGTCACTTAACACCCACTCGCGTGGATGTGGCTTCCCAGGAAGTCTGAGCCTGCCCTTGCCTTTCTGTAATAGCAAACAAAGTGAAGATTGATGCGCTGTGCACTGTGTGGAGGAAACCGCATAGTGGCTATGCACCCCAGGAGACAGCAGCGAATCACTTGGAATTTGCCTGGTCCCCTGTGAATCCCAAGTGCTGGCTGTCTGGAGCCCCTACAGCAGTCAGTGACAAAGTGCTGCTTGTTTTAAAGCTTTAAAACCAACACCGAAGGCCAGTGGAGAGCAATGGTCCACAATGTGTTTAGCAGCATCCCTCATCATACCAGGGATCCCTGTGCCACTTCTGTCACAGCTCTGGAGGAGCTGGAAGAAGCAATGTCCAATGTCCTTCCACATAGGATCCTCTAAGAAACGTGGGTACAGATGAAGTGGCCTGAGGTCTGACCCTTTCTCACCATATGCTTGCAGGGTTGCTGGCATCATCCTTCTCCACTGTGCAGTGGGATGCAGGAGTGTGCGTTTTGCTCTGCGAGAATGAGCATCCCTCCTTCTTCTGTGGTCCTGCAAATGTAGGAATGAAATCGAGCAGGGAAGGACCAGTGCTTGTGCTGTCCCTTGTGTTTTCTTTTAGTTTTTCGTCTGTTTTATTTTAATCTTTGGTTTCAAATGCATTTAACGATTACCTGCTCCTGACCTGGCCAGTCAGGGACCAGGAGCGTGGTGTACGAGTGGTTGGTGCTGGAAGAGCAGCCAGCAGGTATTCACTCTGTGTTTTGGCCTCCTTACAAGCTCGGCTTCCCCCATGCCAACCCCTACTGCCTGCAAGGCAGTGCTCTAAAGTCCATTTGGCACCTACTGCTTCCCCTCTTTGGCTTTGCTGGTCTTTTCCATCTCTGTGCTGTCCCGCAGCTCTGCCCAGTGCATGGGATGTGATGCTGGAGGCTATAGAAAGGAGCTGGACATGGTTGTGTCCCTGAGTGCAGCGCACAGCAAACTGCGGGACCCAAACCAGCTCATCCTCCCCATGCATCGATAGAGATCTCCTTCTGAAGGCATGTGAAAAATGTAGCCGCAGGCGACCATCAGTGTCCCCTTGAAAGCATCCTGGTCTATTTTGGGTTGAATCTGCTGCTTTTTAATTAAGTGGAACCGCCTGCCCCCTCCCTGTGGCCGCTCGGACAAGCAGGGTGGCAGGAGTTATTTCACGCCCCTTCCTGTCAAGCTGTCATGTTTAATTAGCACCCTCCTGCCCCAGCCCGGGTTAACACCAGGCTCCAATAACACTGGGTGCTGGCCCGGGGCTTCCCACTCAGCAACACCTACAAAATACCTCCCTGGGAGGGAAGTGCAAGGAGACCCCTGCTTTTGTGCATTGATGTTTCCTCTTAGCTGGACCATGCTGCTGCAGTCCCCCAGGTAGAAGACTGGCTTCAGACTCAGCATTGGAGGCACTCGTTAGCCCTGCAAGGAGGATGATAAACTAAAGCAGCTTCATGGCTTTGCTGCCACATCTGAAACCACAGAGTAAAGAGGTGCAAAGTGTTCCTGTGGATGTCTCCTGTTAGCATGGAGATGTTTGGGCAATGCTGATGCGTTCTTTTGCCATTGGTGGCTGGTATCACCTCTCTGGGCAGCCATAGAGTCTCCCTGGATTGAGCATCACCTAGCCCAGACAGATGCAGAAAGGTGGACCCTGAAAACCTGGGCTCTTTGGAGGAAGAAGAAGCAGGCTGAGAGCATGGATGCACATAGAGAGGATGCAGGGAGGGTCAGAGCAACCTCCCCTCCCACCAGTGGCACTGCCTTTAACCAAGTCCCCTGCCCACCCCATCAAAGCTGGGGGAATGATCTTCCTATACCAGTACCAGGATGAAGAGGATGGGAAGGAGCCCTGTGCTCTCCTGGTACTTATCAGTGGCCAGGAAACAAATTCTTCTAATTGACAGCAAACCACAGCACTTTCCAGAGCGGAGAGAAGGCCAGCGGTCCATTGGGCATGCTGTGAAACCGGAGCAGAACAACATCCAGCCCTGATGGATGGAGCTGATCTGACCTGCCTTGGCTGGCTCCGGTCCAATAGCTCACTTGTGTTTGCATTTAATTGCAAACGTAAAAAAAGCCCTTTCTTTTCACAACAACAAAGCCTTGAACCACACTTCAAAGTTGGGTTTCTGGGACAGTTGAATACCTTTTAAAAATAGCCCTCTGAGCAGTGCCAAGTGCTAAATGGATTGCAGAGGGCAGGTCCCCCACGTGGGGCTTCAAGCAGCCCAGCCAGTGCTGCTGCCTGTGACTGCTGCTGCTCCCCTGAGACCCTCTTAGAGAGGGTCCCTTCCTTCTCTTGGGCTTTTCTTCATGGGCATTGCAAACTGGGAGATGGCACGGCTGAAGCTGACAAGCAAAGCCCTTAGAGGGTGTTTAGGAAGAGTGCAGAAGTGCCCATCTGAGCTGCTACCCTCATGAAGTGCCATTCAGGAGGCTGTGATTTATCATCTGGGAAGCTATAGCTGGACTAGCCATGGCAGGATAAAGGCTGGAGGGGAAACTGAGGCAGCACTGTTTCAGACATAAGAATCCTCCCACCTTGTCCCAGTCTCTGCTGGGACTCTTCTGGCTTCCGAGGAGTGTCCATGGACTTCAGCCCAACCTTGGTCCTGCTCGTGGTTAAGCGATCTCAGAGCTAACGGCTGGGCCAGCTGTGGTTTAGGATCTTTTTACTCTAAAATAAGGAGTTTTACTCCCCTGGACATTTTTCTAAAGCATCAGTTTATTTTCTCCCTTTTTACACAGAAATCATAATCCACAGAGTGGGAAACAGGAGATCTGTTGCACAGAGAGCCCAGTTCTCACGGCGATTAACTGAGATACACACAAATCCACCCAGCAGCACTGACGTGCCCTGGCTCAGAGCATCCTCATCACTGGTCTGACCTCCTTTGGCAGTGGCGCAGGCAGGGCCCTTCCCAGGGGACTGCTGCTGCCAAGGATTTAGGAAAGGGATGCCTCCCCGAAGCCTGAACCCAGCCCAGGTTGTCCAAAGCGAAGGTGGAAGTTTTAAAGAGGAGGTTTCTTACTGTGAGGAAGCAGAAACCGCATCACTGAGGAGCCCGGATGTAGGGCTGGGAGATGAGGATTTGCTTCAAGCATTTTCTGGAGTAGCATCCATTCTCCTGCAATGCCTGATGGGCTTGTGGGAGCCTGGAAGCTGTTGATGAAGATGAGGGAGTTGTGGAGCAAGGCATTAAACATTATCTCCATTCAGCTTTCACATAAGCAATGTGAGGGTGGATGAGAGCTGGTGGGATGCCAGCATCCCGAAGCGTGCTTTGGGATTCGCATTGCCCATGTCCACAGGCCCACAGACCTTGCCAGCACCGTTCAGGTGCTTCCACTCCGAGCTGTGACCCACAGCATCACCGTTCCCATCACTCCAGAAGGTGCTGCTCCTTTCCTCCATGGAGAAACGCCGCCTGGGCTGGGGCTCATCCGTAAAGCCCTGCAATCTCAGCAGAATCAAATTGCTACCTTCTGGAGATGAAACCCAGCTCCCAGGGCAAAGGAGACTACATGTAACTCCGGGAAAAGCTCTTCGTCTCGGAAGTGTGCTTTTCTTGGACTGCTCCGCTGTATTTATGCAGGCTGGTATGTGGGGAGTAATTAGAACCTCATCCCAAGCACTTGACGAGCGTGTTTTCCATTCTAGATGCTGACAGGTCAGGCCAGCCGGCCGGCCCTCTGTGCATAAAAATGTTGACGTTTTATCTTTGCTGAAACTAAAACAAGGGCCCAGGAAGTTCTTGGACCAAAGAGAGCGATGCTGCTTATTGACAGCCTAATGGTGGCATGCGTGGTGCTGCACACGCATGTGAAAACACCAGTTCCCTGTGCCCGCACCTGACCCCAGCAGGACAGTGGGAATGGTGGGAATGGGAAAAGCCAGTGCTGGTGTGCATGTGAAGGAGCTAGGACTGTCCCTGCTGCTGGGGATGATGCAAAAGGGATGCTGAATGGAGCAGAGTGAGCAGAGCTGGGAATGTTTGCCTAGATGAGGCTGGCCAGGTTCAAGGACAAGTTCCTCCCACACAGAGCAGAGATTCAGGCAGATGCTGGAGAGTCCTCACTGCTCCAAGAGTGGAATCAGGGAGAGATGGGTGCTTTGGACCATGGGTTTCACTGAAAGACTGGTGTCTAACCTGACCTGAGAGAGACATGGGGATGCTGAGGATGCACTGGCTCTTATCTGTCTACAGCGCCTCGTAAAACCTGCAGGAAATGCCCCGGAGGCGGTTTGGGCTGACAGAGCTGGGGGAGGTTTCACAGGGAGCTCACACAGCCCGGAACAGTTCAACTAAACTGACCTTATTTCGGGTGATTCCTGAGATGGAGCTGAAAGGGGAGCCCATTGGGAACCGTTCCCTTTGCCCTCGCTTGCCACAGTCCCAGTGTCCCAGCCTGTGCTTCAGGTGTCCCTTTCCACTGCTCCAAAGCTGGAGGACACAGGGTGAGATGTCCATTTTTCAGCAAATGGATTAGTAAAGGGGAAGGGAAGGAGCACACTGGGGTGTGAGCACCCCCAAACCCTTCCAGTGCATCCTGGCAACCTGGGGAATGGGTTGCTGGATGGAGGGGATGGGCTGGAAGGAGCTGGACTGGCTGCAGCCATGGTATCACTCGCATCCCCACGTTTTGCAGCAAGCCTGCTCCCGTTCTGGGCCATCGCTCACTGCCGGAGCGTCGTGTCATGGAAGAAGGATTATTTTCCTTCTCCACGCTTGCCTTCCATGTAAACCAGCCCTACTGTGTAATGTTTCTCATTTCCTCCATGCATTGATGAAGGCTTGAAGTGAAAAGCTGCACACTTAGGCTGACCTAACCCCGAGCTAAGCCGGCAGCCGGAGGGACACAATGAGCCGGCTGTTCAGATCCCGCTGGCACCAGCTCCTTGTCTGCTCCCAACACAATGGTGTTTTCCTTGGCCAGCGTTCAGAGGCGCGGGAGGGAGATGGTGACAGGGAGGATTCCCATGTCCCCTCAGCAGAACTGCCCAGCACCGTGGTGCTGTGTCTCCAGGATGTGCCATGGAGGCCATCCTTGGTGGTGCAACCCCGTGGTACCGGTCCTTAGATGGAGCCATGGTCCTGGGGAGCAGGATGCTCCCTGCATGGAGCAGGGTGAGATAGTGCATGGCCAAGCACAGCATGGGATATTACCAGCACTGCCCCAGAGGTGTCTGTATGTGCAGGGTCCCTATCTCATACAATCTGTTGGCATCCTTTTGGAAATTAATAAGAATAATTTAGTGGTGGAACTTTACTCTTGAAATGGAAAATCTGTGCTTCCTTTGTCCATCTTCTCAGCTGACACCGATCACTGAATAGCTCCAGCATCTCACACCTGTAATTTGGGGTAATAAACCCTTTTTCCATAGTATTTTCCCCCTGGCTCTAATAGTGCAGCAAGCTGGGTGCTTCCCAGTAGCATTTCCACTAAGACCAGTTTTATTTCATATAAAGCCCTATTGAACACGTTTTGGTGGCCTCATCTCCATCTGGGATGGAGGAGCTTTTCATTGCCATGTATCATGCTGGCGACAGGGCAGTGAGGTGGGTGCAGATACAGCGCCTGGCACATCTCCTACATGTTGCTTCTCCATTAGCTCAGCAAATGATGAAGGTACAGGGGGGCATGGGCATAATGAGGGGCAGCCACCCAGCACGGCCTGGCAGAGCCTGTTACCTCTGTGTTATCTGTGGTAATTCAAGCCCTGTTTCGCCCACAAACACCGCACCTCCCGAGGAGGTGAAGGTTTTAATGACAACCTGCGAGTGTGTGGGTGAAGCAGTGGCTTGTTGTTGCCTTGAAACCTGCTCAGGGTGAGACTAGGTGAGCTGCCATCCTGATCTCACATTCCACACTGCTCCGGCAAGGATGCTGCATGCCAGGGAGCGGTGCCAGGTACCTGCCCACCGCAGCATGAGGGGCACTGCTTCAACCCCTGGTGGAAATCCAGATGGAAGCCCGAAGTCCCTATCCTGCCAGCCTCTGCATTCCTCCACCTCAACTGCAATCAAGGAATTACCACCAAGGCAATTGCAAGCAAGGAGTTACAAGGAAGGAGCTGGAAGCAAGGAATTACCACCCAGGCAATTGCAAGCAAGGAACTGCAAGCAAGGTCAGTGTTCCCCAGGGCTTCCTTGGAGGGATCCTTTCCTTCACCTTGCTCCTTTTCACTCTTCAGGATTATTCTTTCTAATCCAGATGCCTGCAGATGTTATGCTGGTTGGCGCAGCAGTAACCCAAATCGAATCTCCCATAGGAAACCCCCCGGGTCACACATGAACTGGAGCAATGAGCCTAGGGCTTGTCACGGTGCTCCCACCGGAGCAAGGCACGTTCTGCCAGGAGCTTAGGGACATGATTTAAGTCCAGTTTCAGTGCAAAACGTATGAGAATCCCATTCAAAATGCCTGCCTGGAGGGACGGTACGTGGCGGCGAAGGCTCTCCCATCACACACACAGCGGCACCGCCGCCAAAGCTGCAGGCTGAGCAATCCAAGCGGGAAGGTTTTGAGAAGCGGGGATAATTAATTTTGGAAGAGATTACGAAAGCTGTGGTGAATTCTGTGTCACTTCGAGAGCCCGGAGCAGCCTCTGGACGCTGGTGTAAAATATCTGCTTTCATTCAACCACAAACTCTCGGGGCGAGGCCAGAATCCCTCGGTGAAGCTTTTCTGGCCAGCGCGGTGCTGGAAGCCAGTGACTGGCTGATCAGAGAGAAGAGTAGTAATCTTAATTTATCACATGCTTTTCATCCCAAAGCACTTCCACAGTCCGAGCGATCTCTGCTGCCAACTGCTTGCTGCAATCCTTTCAACTACCCGAGCTGCAATGCTTCCTGGGCTGTGACGGCAGCGAGGGCTGTCAGAGGCAGGTTGCTCTGAAGAAGAATCTCTTTTTCCAGTAGAGAGAAATCCTTCCTGGGGGATGCACAAGCCAGACAGACACAGCTCCCCGGATGGGAATGGCGGCCAGGGAGAGTTTCACAATGCTGGGTTCATGACGAGGTCCTTGGGATGGTTACAGGGCTTTGCACGGCCTGGATCCGGTCGGCATCCCAATGGATTTTTCAGTGTAACATCCCTCCCACAGCTGTCAGGGTGTCTGTGCTGGCAGCCCTCGCTCACAGGAGGGGTGAGCTGGGATAACTTGCAGCATCAAAAGCTACCCCACTTTGCATGAGCAGCCATGAGATGGTGGAACTGGTGACACAAGGGCTTGGCGTGTGGGGTGCATTTCAATGTAGCCCTGCATCCCAGCCAGGATGGATTCGTATCGAGGCTGGATACACCCTTGAGGCCAAGAATGTTGGAAATCAAGGTCTTAGCCCTGTTTGCTTGTGACGGGGCTGAGCTGGGACTTTGCCTCTGCAGCTCTGGGGTTAAACAGGGCTGCACAGCCTGATGCGTGCTGCAGAAGTGGGAGATGCAGACCCCTATGTGTGCTGCAGATGTGGGAGATGCACATCCCGATGTGTGCTGCAGATACAGGAGATGCACACCCTGATGCATACTGCAGAAGTGGGAGATGCAGACCCCTATGTGTGCTGCAGATGTGGGAGATGCACATCCCTATGTGTGCTGCGAATATAGGAGATGCATGCCCTGATGCTTGCTGCAGATGTGGGAGATGCACATCCTGATGGATGCTGCAGATGTGTGATTTGCACACCCTGATGGTAGGGTCCTCTGCCTGGCCAGCCTGGACACCATCTCCCTATCGCTCCTCCCAGCCCTGGTCCCACCCGTCCATGGCCTCAGCCGCATCCAGCACCAGCCTCCTGACTCTGCAGCTTTCAAGTGCTTCTCAGGGCAGCCGCCCCCCACTTCCTCCCTGGCCTCACCGGGGACTCACATGAAAAGATCATTTATAAGACCTGACGTTTTGTTTCACTGCGAACGCCCCGGCGAGGGCCAGGCTTGAACTGCGCTTCTATTCCACACGGCTCCTATTTATTTCTCAGATGGATTAGTAAATCGCCGCTGTCACTAAACATTAGCCCGGCTGTTTCATCAGCTCTCCCTCTGCAAGCCGACAGTCTGTTAGAGCGTGGTATCCGTCAGGATGCTGCCGCCACCTCTCCCTTTCAGCACAGCTTTACTTCCAGGCTCGTCCGTGCCCCCACGCCGTCCCAAACCAGCTGTATAAATGCACACAGCAATGAGCAAAAACTAACAAAAATAACAGGCTCCCCATGTTAACAACCCTTACCTGGTTACCATTGGTAGAATAGCTGACGGAAAGCATGAGTAACGTGGAAAGGGATGATTATTGCCATTTTTCAGGCTCCGTGCGGTGGAGGGAGGGTTGGTTCAATTTGGGGTTGCACGGTAGCCCCCCTTTGAAAGGTTTCGTGCCCTCTCTCAGTTCCTAAGTAAACCTCTCGTCCCCCTGTCAGCTTTGATTTGTAACCCTACTCGTGGCATCTGGTTTTCATATGAAGGGTGGAATACAGAGGATGCTGTCTGCTTGCTTCTGCCCAGAGCTATTCATCTGGGGCCAGCTCGCCGAAAACAAACCCCAGCCGTTCCTGAAAGGCACTAATCATTGCAGAGGAGGAGGGCAGAGAAAGGAGCTGCTGTCCCTATGTGCTGCGGGATGCGAAATGAGGGGCAGGAGGAGCTCCAGCCCACCCGGGTCCAGGCTCTGCCGCATCTCCCTGCCTGCACATAGGATGGGGATCTGGCAAATGCACCCAGAACGTGAGGGCAGAAGAAAGGATGGGTTTGCAGGAGGGATTTCAGCAATGATTCATGCATATGCTTTTGTGACCCCTGGTTTGTGCCCAATGCCCTTTCTCTGTGCTCTTGTTAGGCGGATATGGTTTGAGCATCCCAAGCAGCTTCAGAGCTGCACATGGGTGCTGGTGCTGCTCCAAACGGCCAGTGTAGAGCCCACCAGTGGCACAGGGCTTGAGCAGCACCCAGTGTAGGGCACCCACAGGGTTTTGCAGGGTGTGTGGGGGTGAAATGGGATTGTTTCGAGGCCATGTGGTCAGAACCTGCTTTGTGAAACGGGCCATCTGCTTTCACCCTGACCCTCAACAGTGGTGTTTCCAAAGCCCATGGGGAAAACCGCTGCCCGCATGCAGCTTGTTCTTGTGTTCATCCACTTCGGCTTTTTATTGCATGTGGCCATTTTGCTGCTGTTTCTTGGGACTTCGAGGTTCCAAGTGGGCAGACACGGTCACTTCCCTAGAAGTGCGTTAGGAAATGCCAGACTGGCCACATTAGAGCTGCAGAGGAGGCAGAATTGTGCCTCTTTCCCTTAGCAACCACATGGGTCCAAGTGCTTTTGGAGGATCCCATAGGCAGAGTTCCCCCCATGCTGTGTTATCCTGCAGTGATCCTGGAGTGACAGCTTGTTCTCCATCCACACATGGCAGTGGCTTTTGGGCGTCTCCCAGCCTGGAGAGCCCATCCTTGAGCCATGCCCCGTGCAAGGAATTCCCAGCCTGGGTGAGGTTTGCTCACTCTCACCTTGTCATTGAAGCTGGAGGACGAGATGAGGCTGTTCTCTGGGGTGGCTTCCAGCTAAGTCCAGCTCCCAGCGCCAGCATACCAGAGCACTCATATAAAACCCAGTAGGGACCAGCCAACTGGGAGGATTGCAAAGCCCACAGGCGTGCCTGTAGCTGACATGGAAACAGCCTTAAAAAGAGGAACATCTACCTCCAGCTGCCGCGAGACACTGGGAGCAAGGGATGCTTCCAAACCCAAGCCCTGCAGGGTCATGGGTCCCCGTGCACGCTGAGTGCCCCTTTGCCCCCAGATGTGCGCCATCCCAACTGTGCTTCCAGCCTTCCCCTTCACTCCTGTCCCCTTTGGGGTGGGAGAAACCAGGAGCCACATCCCTGCATGGGGCAGAGCTGGATTAGGTGCAGGAGCAGGTTCAAACAGCACTAGAAACCTGCTACTCACCCGCTCTGCTAGCAAACCACCTTCAAACCCTGTAAAGCCATTACTGAAGCGTGCCTTGGCACCATTTGATTTTAACGGGACGGTCTGATTTTCCTGAACCAGCAGCTGATTTTCAGCAGCGAGGAATGCTCTAGAGGAAGCGATTTTATTTTCCCTTCCCTTGCTGGACTTCCTAGGACGCAGCCTTTGATCCAGACTCCTGATGTTATCAAGTTGGAAGCTGCAGCTCTTTGAAGCTGGCTTCATGTTGTGCTTGAGACTTCTGGGGGCTTTAAGCCCTCATCACAGGGTGCAGCTCTGGTACAGATCACCCCAGATTCAGACCCAAGAGCTGTGGCCACCAAGGGATGTCCAAGGGCTCAGCTGGGATCACTCACAGCCCAGGTTGGGAGCTTGCAGAAGAGACAAGATCATAGCATGCAGCCTGCTCTGGGATATTCAATGTTTCAAGGAGCCCAGGACTGTGATCTGGGTAAGATCTGGGTGTTCTGCTGCTGTTTCGAACATCTGGCCTTGCTGCTGTGACCTGAGGCAATGGAAACGGGTCATGTCCTGATTCCGGAGGAGCTGCATGACGTGGATGTTGGGATGATGTTTTTAGGGTTGCACCCATTTGGGTCATTGTAAAACTCCTTTCTGCTTTGCTTCCACATCTGCCTGCCCCAAATTTCACCCCAAAGAGGCACCCTTGCACCTTGTTTTGGGGGTGCCACGGATCCAGCTGGAAGCAACAGCATGAAGCATTCCCAAAGCAGCAACAGCGAAGGATGGGACTGGCCCCAAGCAGCCGGTGCTGGGAGCTCTGCTCACTTGTACTGGATTAACGGGAACATGGACAAGCTTGGTTCAGCTTGGAAATGAGCCCCATGTCGCTACCTAGCAGCACCCATGAGCTGTGGGTCACACAGACATCAATCAGGACATGAGGATGAATCAAGCTTCATTTGTGCAATGCTTTAAGCTGAGGTTAAAGTGTATTAAACTTAATAATGCTACTTAATAATTACTTAAGCTGTTATTGCTTGTTTGCACACTTCTATTTTTGACAGTCCAGGGCATGTTGTGCTGGGGTGCTGCACAGGCACAGATCAGGAGGGGTGTTCTGTCCCCCAGAACAACCTGAATATTATATATAATATATAATATATAATATATATAGCTGAGTATATATGCTATGTATGTTCAGACTATATAGCTGAGATGATGCAGTTTCAGAGAACAAGGAGGAGGGATTTGAGGGTGTTTGCATGAGCCTGCAAGCAGCTCTGCCCCCAGCATGGGGTGAGGTGGGTTCTGGGTGTTGGGCTGCAGGCAGGTACCCCAAAGCATAGCCAGAGAGCCCGTGAGCATCACTGGAGAGGAGGACTTGGACACGAAGACTGGCACAGGCAGCAGCAGAGAGACCAAGAGCCCCCCTGGGTCTGCCTTGAGCCTTTTTGTCCTTTTTCACCATCACTCAATTAAGAAAAGCAGGATAAAAATAGAGCTCAAAGATCAATGGGCTGTAAGGCAGGGAGGAAGTGGCCTGCATCCCTCAGCACTCAGGTTTTGGCAGCCGGAGCATCCTGGCAGGGCCTGGCAGCACCGGCAGCGAGGAAGGCAGACTGCAGGCAGGAGGGATGGCAGCACATACAGGTGTTTGCTTTCCCCTTGCTGTCCCCTCAGGGATGCTGGCTTCAGGAGGGCAGCACCACAAAGCTCTGATGGGAGCCCCCTGTGAGCCCCACAGCAGCATCCACATCCCAGCAGGACCAGGGGCCTCTTCCTGGCTTTCTGGATGCTTATCCATCAAAGCTTCTCCCAGACAGCTGCATTCTTTGGACTGGTTGCACCAGGATGATGTCCCTGAAGGGGTGGCTTGGAGCCCATCTCCAGCATCCCTATTGCAGTCATTCCCCACTGAGCCGGGTTGCTCCCTTCTGCAGAGCCGGATCCCAGTAAGCAGCCTGCTGCCTTCACGTGGCAAGGTGACAAACATAAACATAGGAGGATCTACCCAGGACAATTGGGAATGGCGTCTCCAGCCTTTGGGATTTGCCACACTGGGGAGCTCTACATATCCAGAGCTCATGAAGACCCCAAGTAGGACAGAGGAGTCCTCAGGTGCCAGGCAGGGTTTGCAGCCACCCTCTTTGGGCAGAAGACATAAAATGGGTACCCAGAGCATTCCTGCATCTTGGATCCAGCTCCAGTCTTGGCTCCAGCTCCAGCCACTGGTGAAGGATGCTCACAGCCTTCAGGTGAGGGGCATGGATGTGGGCATCCTCGTCAGCACCAAGCAGCATCCATTGGTCCAGCACCTTCCTGGGACATCAACTGCTGCAGACTGCAAACGCATCCTGTGAAAGGGCTGGAGCAGTTCAGAGAAGAAAAGTGGTCAGGATCCAAGTCTCTGACACGATAAACCCACAGCAGAGTGAGGGATGGGTATCCCAGACTTCCACATCCATTGTGCTTTCCACACCATGGCCATCATGCCACAGCCACCAGAGGCAGCCATTTGTTTGCCTATAAGGTACATCAAGGGCATGCTAGTGAGGAGCTCCAAGGAGGAGCAGCCAAGCCGGATCTGATGGTGTAAGGATGCTGAACACATGCATGAGCCCACACTACTGCTTCTTAGCACCAGACCTAAAGCCCCATGTGGTTTTCCAGGCCAGAAGATCATCATTTTTAATACCTCACAAGCAGCACCCCTGGCTTCGGGCTGAACTATTGTCCTGCAGACAGAGACGGCTCTAATTGTGCCCCTGTAAAGCAGCTCAAGCTCTTCCCTTGAGGAAGTCTCACGAGGAAGATGGAAAATAGGCCCTCAAATGCCCTAAGAATTTTCCTCTCTTCCCCCACTCCATCTTCCATTCCACCAACTTTTAAGCTCATCCAAAATCTGCAGCCCTCTGCTTCTATACATTGATGGCAGGACAGGGATGCTGCAGCTTCGCCAGCAGCGCAGGATTTCCATGGAGCTATAAGTGGAAGCAAATGGTTTAAGAGGAAATTAAATTTACAGCTCTATTTAAAAAAAAAATGCATTTTATTGCTTTGCCTGTCGTTTGGTAAAGGCAGGGAGATAAAGGAATGCTCTTGCCTTGGAGGCCGGAGGCATAAAGGAGCAATCCCACAGATCACGCAATGGCCAGCAGACGGATTTGCCCCCAGCTTCATGGAAGGCAGTGGTGAAATTCTAGGACATGGATGCTTGGAGGTGATGCTTATGGTGGGCTGTGAAGCAGGATGCTTCATACTCTTAAATATCGGCTGGATCAGGTGCCAGGTTTGGTTTGGAGGGCACTGGAGGGAGAGATGGAGCTGGATTCCTCCCAGGACTATAGGAGCATTCCTGCCTTGAGTGGATGCTGGAGGAGCGATCAGTGGCTCACTGGATTCGGCTTGCACAGCACCAGGAGCCGCAGCTTTGAGGCTGCACGTCACTGCCATCCCTGGAATGATGCTTCCCATGGCTGCCAGCCCTGAGGAGACCCACAGGAGCAGCTGGGGTGACATCGTTCCCCATTGCCTCCTTCCTCAGGGGCCCAGCATGGACCATGGGATGCTCTGGCTGCACCCAGCAAGCCCAGTTGAGGTGGACAAAGGACCTTTGCCTCTTCCAGCACCGCTGGAGCTACAAAAGCAAGTGTGAGGAGGCTCTTGGCCCTCCGGAGGAGGAACCTCCCCCGGCTCCAGCCCTCCCAGCTGTGTCAATAGAGGAGGAAGAAACAAAAGTGCTCTTTCTTCGCCTGTTGTTTTTGCAGAGGGGGACAAGCCGATGGCAGTTGCACTGTGACACTGGCTGCTGGGGACAGGCGTGTGTTGGGCTCAGCTGAGCTCTCCGCAGCCTTCTGGGAAGCACTCAACAGTGAGGTGCAATGAAGGGAAACCCAGAGGGTCTGCTTATACATAGATTTCCTTTTGCTCAGGCCTTTATTGAGAGCATATCATTGAAGGAAGGAAGGGGAGAGGCAACCTGGCCTTTCTCTGGAGTGTTTCTCAGCCCAAGGGGCATCTTTGCTGTCACCAGAGGCCAGGGTTGTTGGTTGCACATCCCTATGCTTTGCTGGGACATCTCTCCCTTCATGGCTGTTCACACTGATGAAGGTAGTACCCAGGCTCTCCACTGCATGTTTTCCATCCCTACCTCCGAGTAGCCTCCCTCACAAACTGTGTGTGCAACACAGACCAAGGGAAGGAAGACTGAGGACATCACAGGGATGTGACCAGGGTCTGGCCATGCTCTACGCTCCCCAGTGCTTTCCGGCAAGCGACCCTGCAGGCAGCCTCTGAGGTGCTTCACAAGACATCAGTGTCTCTCTCCACATTGATATCTTGCTAGAACATCACCCAGCAAGGCTGCTATTCCTCCCAAGCACACAGAGCTCAGCAGGGCTTTGAAGCAGCAGCTCATCCCTGGAAAGCCTCCTCTGCATCCTGCTGTGCTGAGATCCAGGAGCATCCCCATCAGCACTGCTCCAGTCTCATCCCAGGCACATGTAGTGATGGCCGCAGCTGCCGGCTGACCCTCTGCTGTGCTCCCTCCCTGCATCGAGCCTCTCCAGACCTGACATCAGCTGTGAAAACAAGCAGAACTGCCTTCCTGCATGGGGCAGGAGATGTGTCCAAAGCCCCTTGCCACCACCGCAGCACAGGGAGCAGAGAACTCACAGCAGTGAACATCGCAGCCTTTGATACAGGAGGATGCTTGGCCCTGTTTGCCAAGTGCTAAACATTATATATACTTCTGGGATCGAAATGATGAAATGTGAGCGTTAAGTCATTGTGCCTGCTCATTTCAAAGGCTGAAGATGCTAGACCCTGACCATGTTTTCCACCTCCAGCAGTGTAGCCAGGCTGCTGACACCAGGGATGTGCTCCAGGTTTCCCCACACATCCCTCCTCCTGTGCTGTGGCTGGATAAATCCATGGAAGCTTCTTGAAGCTTCAGGGCTGGGGAGCATCTTGGGGGTGCTTTGCTCCGGCTTAAACCTTAGGGATGAGGTAACACCTGGGGTAAGAGCAGAGGACCCGAGCTGGCTCTGCCCAAACCAGTGTGTGCCTGCTTGTGTCAGGCTGGGAGTAGATGGGTTTTGTCTTGGAGCCTTGTTTTTCCCATACACGATGATGGAGCTGGTGGTGGCACCACTCCTGCTGGGTGCTGTGAAATCCCCGATGCAAAGCCAGCCCACTGGCTGTGTGCATGTCACTTTTCTATAGGAAGCCCATCTCAACGCTCTGAGGAGGAATCACACAGTGAGGATATAAAGTGAAGTTGAGCGGAACAATTCTAATTCACGTTTTGCCTTGAAAAGCAGATTTATGTGCAACATTTGCAGGGGCAACGCGATATAAATCAGCTGCTCTCCCATGTCGTCTCCATGTGCCGCTGGTTCCCATGCGTATACCCATTTTAATCTCTGGGCTGACAGGGAGAAATCATTCCTGGCTATTCCTGAGGCCAGCCAGCGTGTATCGGGCAGGAAAAGGGGAGTCCCAGAGAAAAGGGAAGGATGTCTGTTGCTCAAAGAAAGCATCTTGCATCAAGCAGATGCATATTTGGGTGGCTCCTTCCCCATCTGGATGCTCTGTCCAAGTCTACCCACTGCTCTCAACCCCAACGTGATGGGTCACTTCGGGGCTCTTGCTGTCCCCGAATCTGCCTGGCCACATGCATTCCCGCAGCACTGATGCCCAGAGGACGCAGGAGCAGGGATTGCCAGGGAGCCGGCGTGCCTGGGTTTGCAATGTGGCTCCTGACACTCAGCTGGTTGTTGGCAACCGGAGCCAGGGAGAGGAAAACAATACGCGACTGCACTGCAATTAAACAGCCTCCTAATTGTAGCGCTACATACGGCTCTTCCGCTGCTTTCTAAGTTTGGTGGCATAATTACAGCAGCAGAGCAGAGGCAGCATCTGCATTCCCACCGCGCCAAGCCCTGCCTTCCAGGGATTTTGGATTTGACCGTATAAATCCTGGGCTGAAACCTGGCACGGAATGAAAGCGAGCAGTAACCCCTGAGTCCTGCCTGGGCTTGGCCCTGGTGAGGCAGGATGGGCAAAGCTCTCGCATCCCCTGCAGCCCCCGCCGTGCTTGCTGGCCCTGTCCCGCAGCACAGTTTCCTCTTTAGGATGTGTTTTTGCAAACCAGCTTCAAAAAAACCCACCCCAAAACAACAAAGTCTTGCTCTGGTCGATCATTGTAGCTCTCAGTTTAGAAACATGCGGTGAGGAAGATTAAAGGGTGGCTCGGAGGAAGGCAGGCTGGGTGTCAGGATGCTGGGATGTGCCGGGAGCAGACACAGGCACAAGGGAGTTGCCTTTTCACTGTGTCTCCATCTCCCCAGCTTGGCTCTTTTTCTGGCTGGGGAGGATAAATCCATGTCCCTTTGGCTGATCCTGGTGCTGGTTTGTTATTGTAGCATTGCTTGTGCAGAGTGGTTTGGTTTGGGAGCATCCCAAGGGATACTGACCGCCCCGGGGGGCAGGTGTGTTGCAGGCAGCACTGCCTGCCCTGATGAGATGGGCAGCAGTAGCCAGTGGGGCACAGGAAGATGCCCAGATCTATATTTAATTGCATATATATGTGTGTGTATATATATATATATATACATTTTATACTGCGGGTTTGAGGAATCCCAAGATAAATGCCATGTTCTGTGTTAAAAGGAGGACGCCTTGGAAGGCCGAGGAGGGAAGCTGAATCGCAGCCTGTGTTTTCGGCTGGAAAACGTGTTCCCGAATGTTTTCCATCACACAGGCGGGTTTGTGTGGGTTCACCTGGGCAGGAAGCAGCGGGGTAAAGCGATACCCCACGGGGCGCGGGCAGCCCTTCTCCAACACCCCCTTTCCCTAAACCCGATAGCAGCCGGCGGCTCCTAATGAAATAAGCAGCCACTTTACTGCTGCTCTTGCACCATGTGTGAAAATTATTAGTTTTGCTGGAAAAAGCAGGGAAAGGCTTGGGGCAGATGAGAGATGCACAAAGTTATTTTCTTTGCAGCCCCATCCTGCCTGTCTTACCCCTGCAAGTGTCTCCTGCAGCATTAAATCTCCAGGTGAAGGTTAAAAAGCCCTCTTGTTCTGTGAATTCACTGTAAAAGTATGCGGGGTTTAGTAATGTTGCATTAGCACTGGTTCCGTCGTTGCTTAATAGCTGAGGGAAATAGTTTCTGGTGTCCACTGGATTAGGTATTGTCTGGGATGCTTTCTGCGGGGAGGAAAAATAATCCTGGGGTGAGTGTGGCCTGTCGGACAGGGAATGATGTCCCGACCCCATTCCCGCATCTGCCCACCACTGGGGTCTGGAAGTAAACCACGAATGAGTTGATTTCACCCGTTTTCAGAAGCAAGGTTTAAAAAACATTAATTAATTGTCACTGTTTGGAAGAATCCAGTTTTCCAGCCAGGATGTAAAAATACCCGGGGTTTTTTCCAGACTCCCAGAGGGTCAGGGGGAAGGTTTTGTTCTTTTTCATTCCTCCTTCAGTGGCTGAAGATGAGGAAAAGGATGAGAAGCAGAGGGGAAAGCATGGACCCCTGTGATGCTGCCTGCCCTGGGCCAGGGCAACACCCAGATCCCTCCTCTCATTTCTGTCCTTTCCAGGCACTTTTTGCTTGCAGCATCACTGGGATTCAGGCCCCAGACTGGCTGCATCTGTGTTTTCCCTAAGGGAAGGGCAGCAGCATCCTTTCTTCAGACATGGTCTTCCTGAGACAGCGTCTTAAAACCTTCCTGTTCTGCCCGAAAACCATATCCTGAAGCAGAAGGGAAATTCCCAGTCCTTGCTTTGCATCTTGAAAGCATATGCTAAGGAGGGATGTTGCCCTGGACCGGTATCCAGATTAGCACAGCAAGGATGGGCTTGGACCCCATGTGCTTTTCCAACTCACGCAGCACCAGCAAAAGGAAAATATCATAAGAAATAGCATGGATCCTCTCAGTGGATTTTATCCACCTTGGAATTGCCTGACTTGTGCCCTCTCTGCTGTGGCTGGGCCCAGGGATGTGTCCCCACATCTGCCACCCAGCAGCTGGACCAGTGGGAAGAGCTGTGTCTGCCTGGAAACCCATCGGCAAAATGCTTTTCATTACTCTCCCTTTGAAGTTTCAGGCATGTGCTGGACTCATGTTCGGCACCTGCAAACAAACCTGACCCAAGCAGCTTTGATGTTTCATGGCGCAGGAGGGTCTCTGCAGCCATGTGCTGCTGTCACCATCCTGGGGAATGGCCAGAGGGAACCAGACCTGGGAGTGATGATAGAAAACAGCGTCCGGCTCCTCCTCACCCCACAAATCCGGGATGCACCAGCGGGGTGCACAAATCCATCCCTATTTTATATCATCGATGCTTTTCCACATCACGTCGCCGGAAGAGGACCAAGCCGCTCACCGCCCCAGTGCTGCCCACTACTGGCAGCCATCCGCTGCTCCCCGGGCTGCCTAACCCACCCGACTGCAACCAGCATCTTTACGAAGCAGCCGATTGAAGTTGGCCATGAATGTCCCTCTGTTCAACAGCCTTTTTATAGCTCCATGCGTTTTTCTTGGCCCCTAGCGTTTCTGCTCCCGTTGAGAACAGAGAGCATCTCTCAGCGCCAGAGTCCGCAGCCAGCCGGGGCCGGAGGGGGCTGCATCAGGGAAGCTCATTTTGGGGGTCCTGCTGTCTGAAAAGCAGCGTTCCTACCATACTTATGCACTGGCATTGGGGCAATTAGGGTGTTTTGTAGCTCAGACATGACAGAGCTTGTGGACCATCCTGTGAGGAGCTGTGGTGATGCTGGAGGCTGGTTTCCTACACCCCTGACCCTGTGCTGTGGTTTTCTGTGTGGCACATCCCTCCTGCTTCCTAAGGGCCATAAATCCCAGGGAAATGCTGTGCAGGATGCTGAAGGAGACGGCAAGCTTGATTTCAGGGAGTGGCTCCAGCCAAACCAGGTCATTCTCCATCAAAATCACAACATCCCCACTCCTGCCTCCCCTGGTTGCATCTTCCCACTGTGATGTGGTACCCACAGGTTCATTCTATTCCCACTGGTGGGAGAGGGACCTAAAGAAGGGTAAACCCCAAAATTCCTGAGCTGCCTTCCCCATTCCCTGGGATGCAGTTCCCTCCTCACAAGCATTCCCCTTCCCCTGGCCCACAAGCCATCTGCTTCCCCTTTGGCGTGGCGAGGATTGCAAGGCACTGACGCATGCTGCTGGCCGAGCCACAGGGAATTGCTCTGGAGCAGACACAAGCCAAGGGCTGGGCAGCAAGGACCTGCTCCCTGTCAGTTTTTCTGTGCCCAACCAGAGGACATCATTTGCAGAATGGAGTAAACAGGCAGTAAATTAAGGGGATGGTATTAAAATCTCTCTGGATGGGACTGATGGGGTCCTCACTTTCAGGCAGCAATGGGGAGGGATGCAGCCAGTGATGCCAGCTCACAGGGATGAGGGGGATGCCCATGGCATTGAAGCTGCAGGTCCTGGGTGGCATGTTTGGATAGGCAGAGGTAAGGTGTCCTGGGAGAGGGCAGTGCACACTGTGCTTGCCGTGGCTGAGCTGTACAGCCCTGTGATTCCACTCGTTCTGCCATGTGCCCCTCACCCAGGCATCCGGGCACAGGTACACAAACCCAGCTTGCTGCTTGAGGTCCTCCAAGGCATCAGCATAAGGGCCTGGAGGTGGCACCCAAAGCACATCCATGGAGCTCAGAACATCCCATCATGACCAGAGATCTGTGTGCTGGGGTACCCCCAGCCACAACTCCACTGGAGACCAGCCAAATGTGTTTGTCTCAGTGAGCGATGCCGCCGGTACAGAGCATCTCCCAGCCAGCCTTTGCCTGTAGCTAACACCTTGCTTTCTACCATCCAAGCCAAGCAGCGTGGCTCTTGCAGGAGCAATACGGGGTTAAAGCAAACCTCACAGTGGACGCGGTGGTGCGGGGGTCTTGTGCTGTCTGCAGGGTGTGTTGCAGCCAAGCCCTGCGTGGGGCTGCTCCCCCCTGTGCCCTGCTGTAATCAGATCCGTCCCCCACCGGGCCAGCGTTTGTGTTCAGAGCATTTTCTGAATGTTTTGCATTTGGGAAGCACACGAGGAATGTCTGCTGGGGAGGGCGAGCAGCCTGACAACCAGCGAGGCGCTGTGCCTGGCCCCGGGTGCCCCTTCTCGCTGCTCAGGTCCTGCTGCAAACCCCGCAGCTTTCCTGGTGCAAAACCGCTGAGAAACCGTTTCCACGTTCCCTCTCCCACTGGGATCAGTCCCCCCATGGAGCACCTCCTGGCCTCCATCCTTGGAATTGCAGCCAAACATCGCCTGGGTTTCACCATCCCCAGCCTTCCGCTGGCCGAACCCCGGGTCCGAAGCCGGCACCGCGCAGCGCTGCGGCTTGCGGACGCCTTTGCTTCCCTCTTCAGGAGATCTCCGTAAATTGCAGCCTCTTTGAATCGCGTTATTCCCAGAGCTGGACGCCACCAGGGATGGAGCTGCTGCAGGGGGTGGGACACCAAGTTCATGTCTACACAGAGCCACTGGCTAGTTTTATCTCCATCACTTGGCTATTATACTTAATCAGGAAAGGGGGGATATTATATATTTTTCTTAAATCCACTTTTCTTTTATACAGAGAAAATTATAATCACTTTTAATTGAAAAAAAAAAAAAAAAAGCTGATAATATTCTGAACCAAATTTCTGGAAGAGAATAATTAATAGTGCAATAAATCCCCAAAGGAAATGCTCATTAATCTTGTCTTTCAGAAGCAAATTTCAGAAGAGACCTCATTTAAAACATTGCTAATAATTATAGGAAAGTTGACAGCTTAAAAGCCCCCAAATCTAGCAGCAGTCTCCTCCTATCAGATCCTGCAGTAACTAGTTCAGGTTGGACAGGAGCATCTCCGCTCTCGGGGCTGGGGTGCTGCTGCCATTGGGTACCACCAGGACGGGTGGTATTCCCTGGAATGGTGCAAGGTGGGTTCTGGTGGATGAGGGGTTTGTGGTAGCAGGGATGGACTTGGAGGGCTCTGCCTGCGGGTTATCCCTCCAGCCTGAGCTTGGGAAGAAGCCCAGGGCAATGACAAGATCATCCGGACCAGATGCACCCAGAGCATCCGTGCTGGGGCTGTTGGCTGGGGCTGTTGGCTGGGGCTGTGATGTTCCTTGTGCTACCCATGGTCCATCTGCACCCTCGTGTAGAATGCTACTCTCTCCACCTGCCAGCACCTGGATGCACGAGGCATGTGCAATGCTGCTCCCTCCATCTGCCAGCACCTGCATGTGCATGGGCCTCTGAAGCTATTGCACCCTTTAAGCCAGAGCAGCATGGGGAGGAATAATGGGATGTCACTGCTCTCAGAAAGACCAGGCTCTGCTGGGGAAGTGGTGGTCCACCAGTCCGTCTCCTGGGGCTTGGCATGCCCAGTGTCACTGGGGATCACTGTCAGCATGAGACCTACAGGCATGTGGCCTCCCTCTGTCCTTTGCTCATGGATAGGGAGCTCACAGCATCCTGATGGATGAGTGCTGGCTTCACGCGCTCGCTGATGTGCATCCAGCTGACCCCAATTGAATCCTGTACTGTGCTAATTGCATTGAGACAATTAATTTTACTCAGTGACACACGTGTGCATGTGTCTGCCAAAAGGCAGGACTGCCCAAATGAACACGGGGCAGATTCTCATCCCCAGGCAGCCACTCTGGCAGCCCTGAGAGAGGCAGAGGAGAAAGGTTCCAAAAGGACAATGAGCTAAACGAGACTTGGGTGAAAATACCGGTGATGTGCTCATTGCTCTCAAGTTTCCTGTCCCCGTTTGACCAGGGCTGGGAGCAAGAGCGGAGGGGAAGGCGGCTTGGAGCAGGCCCAGGCTCCGCCGGGAGGAAGGAAACCTGATATTGGCCTGGGAATGGTGTCATTGACGTTGCTTTTTCTGCTGTTTTTCTTCCTTTTTGGGGGGTCATGGAAAGCTGGGAGGGAAATACGGAGTGGGGCCCTGTCCCAGGAAAGTGGGATGTGTGGGATGCAGTGATGCAGGACACCCTGGCAATGCCCAAGGCTGAGGATGGACAAGGTGTTGCTGCTGGGATCTCCTTCCCCAAAAGTCATCCTTTATCTGCATCTCTGGCAGCACACAGAATAATTTCTCCCCTTCTTCCATCAGGTCCCCTCCAGCATCCTGTGCAGACGGAGGTCAACAGACTAATTTTTGTTAAATTTCAAACAAAAGCAATCAAGAGGGAGGAAAATCCTCCCTTCTGGCTCATGTAAATCCACTCAGCTTTGATAATGAATCCGCCCAGGCCACGCAGACCTGGGGCAATGGCAAGATTTCGTCACAGCAATATTTAATACCTCTCCAAGGCCCCAGTGGAAGAGAGCACTTAATCCCACGCTTAATTTAATTTCTGTGCCGTAAAACACAGAGCGACGTGTTCATCCCAAGGCAAGGCCATGGGCCCACTCCGGCACTTTGCCCTTTTCCAAAGAAGCAGGGTAGAACCCACATTTTGGCAAAACCTTGAGCGTGGGCTGCGGAGCATCCTGCTCTGCTTGCGTCCATGCATGATGCAGGTTGGTTGCCAGGGCAGGGTGACGTGGGATATGCTGGTACCCAGAGGTCTTTGCCTATCCCAACACCCAGTGTGATACAGATCCGACCTCCTGCTTTTATCACACAGAATATCACCCAAGGAGTGAATTATGATTTTTGGGGTGGTTTTGCCCATTTACCACCCTGTTCCAGGCAGGTTCTGCTGTGTTGGAAACCTCAGGGGTTCTTCTGGTCCCCTCCTGCCTGCTCTTTGTCATCTGGAGCCATCACTTTCATTAGGCAACTGCTCTGTACCTCACTGGCCCCCTCGCCTTTTATCTGCGTTCTGTTAAATGATCTCAAATATGCGATATGATAAAGACAAACAAACACCCGTTCAATTTAGTTCACCCTAATGCCAGACTCCACTTTTCCTGAAGTAATTAAGATTAATGCAGTTGATAATTTAGGAAGTATTCTTAAATGTACCCTTCTGGCAGCATCTCACATGTAATTTTACCTTAGAAGATTTATCGGAGCACTTAGGTAACAGATAGTTCCTTAGCAAACAGGAGCATTTCTAAGGAAAATGAAAGATTAATACTTCTTAAGTAAATGTCAAAATAAGTCATTCTTTATTACAGCCCTACAAAGATGCTGCTGTCAGGCTGAGTCCCTCTGCTGATTCCTGGGCGAGATTATACCTGCCTCAGTCTCAGGACAAGAGGAGGTCTCGGATGTCCCATTGGTGTTTTAGGGAATCAGACTCTTTGAAGGGCTCTGCTCACCCATGCTAAAACACACCAGAGCCAGGCCAGCCCCTTGCTTTGGGAAGAATATGGGAGCTGATCCTGACCTTGCACAAGCACTGTCCCAGAGGATGAAGGTCCTGGCTCTGCCATTGCTCCCCCCTTAAGGATGCATAGCCCCAGCACAGATCTGCCTAGGGCAGCTCCAACATGGCAGCTCCCAGCCCTGTTCTGCACACCCCGGATGCCTTTCCCCAGTGATAGGTGAGAAGAAGC
Organism: Lathamus discolor; assembly: GCF_037157495.1. Classification (NCBI taxonomy): domain Eukaryota; kingdom Metazoa; phylum Chordata; class Aves; order Psittaciformes; family Psittacidae; genus Lathamus; species Lathamus discolor. The sequence goes on along the minus strand of NC_088909.1, from coordinate 2,977,832 downwards.
TGAGCTAAGCCTCAGGAAAGCCTCGCTGCTTTGTATTACAGCCATCTTAATTTCCTTTGGAAAAGTCCCAGATGCTGCTTGATCCGGTTGGGGATGGAGCCACAGCGAACGTCTGTAGCTGATTGTCACCCAACTCCTTTGACCGTGTACCCGGGGGATTAAGGGATTCTCTTTGCCAGGTCACGCTTATCCATCTGTCCCCTTTTACGCAGCCATTGAGCCAGGATGAGCTCCAACCATGTCTCCTCCTATGTCCTCTCCTCTCCCCACCACCCCTGCGTCCTCCTCTATGCAGTGTCCCACGGGGCATCCTCAGGGCTGTGTGGCAGGAGGATTCAGCAGGGACCCCAGGCAGGGCACAAAGATACTGATTTACAACATCCCCCCCATCTCACAGGGCGCCCAGGACCTGTTCTCCTCCACTGTTTTGCACTATAAGCCAAGGAGGAATTGGGACCGTTTGCAAGATCTGGATCCCAAGTGAAAGCTGGATTCTCACCAGCTTGGAAATCCAAAGCTGTTCAGATCCAGAAAATCAATTTTGGATCACCATGAGCAAGAAACAAACTTTCTGAATAACCTTCCAACTTTTCCTGGGGCCAGAAAAATCTGCTGGAAACAGCCTCTTGTCCTGATACAGCCAGACTAGACCATCCAGGACCATGTATCTACACATAGGGCCAGCCTTGGTCCCCAGTCCTAGCCTCCTTCCTTGGGGATGAGCAGGGACCAGGGCTGGCAAGGGAGGTGTCACATTCCTCCTGGTGAGATGCTTCCTTTGAACCAGGCCCCTTATCCTGTTTTCCTCGTTATTTGAGTGAGAAATGCGTTAATGTAAGAACAGGATTCAATGTGTCTGGATACGACCCATGCGCTTTGGGGAGCAGCCAAAGTGGGTTAAGTGCAGGCTGGACCTGGGGCTGGCAGGGAGGTAACAGCAATCCATTCAAATCCCCCTCTTTTCCCAAACTTTGGAAAAGGAGCCCTTTTCCCAACCCACCCCTAAGATGCACTGTAGGCAGGTGCTGCTTTAGCATTGTGGCCCTATCCAGTGCGGTACGGGATGGAGATGGGTGAGAGTCTGGCTGCTCCTTGGAGCTGGGCATCACAGGGACAGGCAGATCACCATGCAGCTGAGGGGCACTGAGGGTCAGGGAGGGACCCAGGCTCATTGCTGGGTGCAGGGTGCAGGATCGAACCAGGCTGGAAGCTGCCCTCAGCTGCTCTCAGCACCTGCCTGAGGCTGGCTGGTGCCTGAAGCATGCCCAGACTGTGGTTTGGGCTTTGGCCATCCTCAGTCTCCTCCTCCTCACACCGGCGAGGCCGTTTCCTGCCTCTGAGGGCCGTATCCTGACTGTGGTTACAATAAGCCCCTGCAAGGCATTGGGGTCTGCAGGACCCCAATGGGGCTCCAGTGAGTGGAGGTAGTGGCTGAGATGCAGGGGATGGAGCTGGGATGCAGGGGAGGGGGGGGCAGGACCCCACCTCCATCCATGCTTCACTTTCCTCACTCCCACAGCACCCTATGCCCAGCCAAACCCACCCACCCAGATGGACCCAACTGGGGGTGGCCATGATGGGGTGTTTTTTGGGGTGGAAACCCCTCCTTTTGGCGTCTGAGCTCTCCCCGTGCACCGCGGCGCCGGCAGCCAAGCCACAGATTCCTGACATAGTTTTCTCTTTCCTTTGCAGCCAAGAAATTCATATTTCATGGGAGGTGAAAGTGAGTCCCGGCAGTAGCTGAGCGGCGCAGGGTGCCAAGGGACGGGCCAGCTGACGGAACAGGGTCAGATGCTATTTTGGGAACCAGACACTCCACTCCTCATCCCATAGTATGCTCCAGCCGGGGGATGTCCCCAGCCCTCTCGAGCCCCGGATGCAGGGATGCTCAGGGTCCTCCCCATCTGCTTTCCTGGCCCCATAGCAGCCCAGCAGCAAGAGGCAGGATGTTTAAAGAGGTGCTGGGCTTTGAGACAGGGCCAGGTCACAAGGGGGAGAGATGATCCTAGAATGGTTTATTCACCTTGCAGGAGCTTGCCCATGCCAAGCCCCACTGGAGCAGCATCACCGACTCCCCCCCCCCCCAGCCCCTCCCCATGACTGGAGCTCCTTTCACCCAGACCTACGTGTCTCCAGCCCTATCAGGGCTTTGCTGCACCGGGCACTGTATATACAAATAGCAAGAACAGTCCCTGCCTTGCTAATCTCAACAGACGATCCAAAGAGCAGATAGGCGAGGGGAAGCATTATCGGGGCTGATTTACAGATGGAGGCTGAGTCACCGTGATTAACTGACTTTTACCCAAGGTCATGCAAGGGAGAGGCTGAGCTGAGCACTAAACCCGGCTTTCCTGCATCCCCCAGCAAGGGCCAAGCTGTACCTTGCGTCTTCTCCCACAGAGAAGGAGTTCTTCCGTCCACGCACAATGATGCTGGATGAGCGTCGGATCTGGGCGGTGGAGCTGAACCTGCCTTTCCACAGGCAGAGCTGCTGTTTCAGCCCTCTTCCTCCTTTGTTTTATCTGGTGGGGGTTTCTTGCTCGGTTTTGGGTGTATTTTGCTGTTCGCACAACCGGTTTTGTCCCTCGCTGCTGTTTCGATCAGAGCAGGGTTTTGCCCTTTGCTTCTCCTGCTGCTGCCTTGCCCATGGTGCGGGCAGGATGGTCCCCGCAATCACTATGGTGTGGTCCCAGTGTGGTGTCCCAGTTGAGATGCAAAGCTTCAGCATCCTGCTGGTGGGATTCGCAGCTCTTCTCTCTTGGGAAGCAAACACTACCAAGGCTGGGGGTGATGCAGTCAACCAGGACATGCGTGCTGGCACAGCCCTGCAGGAATGCATACTAAGGGAACTGGGAATCACTAAGGTGCTCAGTGGGCACAGCAGAGGGACACCATCAGCTCTCGAGGTGTCGGAAGCTGAGACACTTGGCTATGGGTGACAGAGAGCCAGGGCGGTGAATCACAACCCGTCTGGCATGTTGGGGCTCTGGCAGGATGGGACCTGCCCTGCAAGCAGCAGGCTGGGCTCCGCCTTGCCAGGCTCCTGCCATCACTGCTTAGCTTGTCCCTGTGTCCCCAAACCACTGCAGGGATGGTGTCGGTGGCAGTCACCATCCCTGGAAGTGCTCAAAACCATGTAGACGAGGCCCTCAGTGACATGGGTTAGTGCTGCACTTGGCAGTGCTGGGGAACGGTTGGGCTTGATGATCTTAAAGGTCTTTTCCAACATGGTTGATTCCAGCGCAGGAGGATGCTCCAGGGATGAGCAAAAGGATGAGCAAAGGGCAGGGCACACAATTACAGGTAGGGATCTCTCTCCCTGCAGCCAGGCAGCTTGGTAATAAATATAGCATGCTTTATAAAGCATAACCTTTCTTTGCCCCCATCCAATTCTTTTCACAGAATCACAGAATCACACAGAATCCCAAGGGTTGGAAGGGACCTAAAAAGATCATCTAGTCCAACCCCCCTGCAAGAGCAGGGTAACCTACAGTACATCACACAGGAACTTGTCCAGGCGGGCCTTGAATATCTCCAGTGTAGGAGACTCCACAACCCCCCTGGGCAACCTGTTCCAGTGCTCTGTCACTCTTACAGTAAAGAAGTTCTTCCTGATGTTAACGTGGAACTTCCTATGCTCCAGTTTACACCCATTGCCCCTTGTCCTATCACTGGATATCACTGAAAAAAGCCTAGCTCCATCATCCTGACACCTACCCTTTACATATTTGTAAACATTGATGAGGTCACCCCTCAGTCTCCTCTTCTCCAAGCTAAAGAGACCCAGCTCCCTCAGCCTCTCCTCATAAGGGAGATGTTCCACTCCCTTAATCATCTTTGTGGCTCTGCGCTGGACTCCTTCAAGCAATTCCCTGTCCTTCTTGAACAGAGGGGCCCAGAAACTCTTCCAGGAGCTGAAACATAAATGCACAAGAAATGGTTCCAGGGGTAACCCAAAGAGGAGCCTGGTCCTGGGCGCAGGCTAAGGAGCAAGCTGAGAGATTTAATGGTCCCTATTTTCATTTTATTCTGGGTTTCCCATCCCACAAGGGGGCAAAGACCGTGTTTGGATCCGTAAGCCCTCCGGTGATGGATGAAGGCAGCTCCCTGGGGAATATCGCTTTAAATCAACACACCCAGCCCTCTTTATCAATCGCCCCATCGGGAGCAGCACGGGCTCAGCCTTGCTGACAGGCCCCAGTGTTCTGCTCTGTGCTGCTCCCAGGGCTGCTGTGCCATCCCACCCCATGGCTTCAGGCACCAGCAGGGACCCCATGTAGAGGTGAGGGATCCCCAAACCCCAGTGTGGGGACAAGCATCAGCATTTGGGGGATTTAAACCCTAATTTACACCTTGCCTTTATCTCTGTGTTCCGTCTATCATTTGCAGGGATAAATTCATGGCCATGTCCTGCCCAGGCTCTGCCACCATCCGTGGGCATCTGACATGGCACATAGCTCTCCTACATCAGCAGGACAGTCCTGCGTGCCACTGGCTCTGCTTTCCCCATCTCCATCACCCTGCCAGCACAGGCTGTTTATTTCTCCTGGCACTCAGTTCTAATGCACCAGCAAACGCCAGCCCTTGCCAGGCAAATCCTGGAGCTCTATAGATACACAAGCGACCATTTCCTTCAAGAGAGAAAAAAAAGGGGCTCCTTTATGTGTCTGAAAGAGCAGGACTGTGATAATGTAGTAAGCGCTGGCCTTGGGTATTTTATCTTGGCGAGGCGCCTTCGCAAATTTAAACAGCAGCAAACAGGCTTTGCTGTTGTGTCTGGAGGAGGCATAAGTACCGCACTGTTTTGCAAGCAAACCGTATCTGAGCTTTGCCCGGCACGTGGAGACCGAGCACGATATCAGCCTAGGATTCATTTCACTTAGTGAGTGAGAAGGTGGGAGGAATCCGAGCCTGGCAGCTCAATTCAGAGAGGTGACCGAAGGGAGTCCCCTTGGGTTTTCCCCACTACGTGGAGCACACTTCCCTACAAGGTCCTGCAGCACCTTTGTAGGAGGAGAGGTGGGATGCAGCCGTACCTCTGCTGTCTCTGTATATACACAGTACTGCCAATGTACTTGTGCTGTAGCAGCATCAGGCAGCTCAAATCAGAGAGAGCACCCCATGGAGCCCCCATGGGCAATCCCCACTGCATAGACCTCCCCTCCATGCAAGGTCCTGCAGCATCTTTGTACAAGGAGCACTGGGATGCAGCCGTACCACTGCTGTCTCTGTATATACACAGCACTGTCAGTGCACTTGTGCTGTAGCAGCATCACGCAGTGCTGGGTGCTCGCCCTGGCTGCCGTGCACAGGCAAAGCGTCAGATGCTTCAACACAGATGAGCCGTGCACACTGCAGAGACCCCGAATAGACTCAGGTCACTCCCTTTTTCTTGCAGAAATACTCATTTCCTTCTCAGCTCGCTGCTGGGCAGGGTTGGCGAGGCTGTGCAGCGCGTGGTGACCCCGAATGGGGCTGGAGCTGTAAGAATTACACCCAGGAGAACACTAATAAGCTGAATTTCATGCTTCTTTGCAGCCAGGTCACTCCCTCCCCAGCTCCCAGCAGTACCATGCCATTGCTCCCTGCAGCAGACAGTGAAGGAGCGTTTCTAGGGAGGGAGGGGAAAGAAACCCTTTCTGTTTCCAATAGACTTTTTAAAAGAAGCTCTAAAACAGGGGTTTATTCTTCTTTTAAATATAACCTGTGTCTGAGGTGGTACTTTTTAAAAGGCCGCACTCGACTTGTGCCCTGAGGCTCTGTGCAGTAAAAGCAGCTGGTAAATTCAGGGCTCTGTTTTTATGCTTTCACCTACTTAACAGTGTCTAAAACTCCGAGGGCAATTTGCAAGTGGTGTTAAAGTTAAGGCAGAGGCAGCAGAAGCTCAAGCCCTTTCTTCCAGGGGGTTTAGAGCAACGGCTGGGTGAAGAGGCAGAGAGTGATGCACAGAGGAGAACTGTGCTAGAGCAAAAGGCTTTCACTGCACAGCCGAACCTCATCATCCCTTTGGCTGCAAGAGAGGGGATCTGGGGACATGGGGACAGAGAGCCCTTCCCAGGATGCCTCTCCCAGCTTGGCCCGACATCCCTTCCCGCTAATCCTTAGGTGGAGCTGTTCTGTCATCTTTTTCTGCTTATGTTGCTAAGAAGTAACCCAGAAATAGCTTCTCAGGGAGGAAAAAAGTGCCCAAAATGCCTCCCTCAGCAGCTTTTGCCAAAGGTGAAATGCTCCGAGCATCCTTTGAAGAGCCAAAAGCTGGAGGGCATCACCCAGGGGCTGCTTAGGGCGCTTGTGCTGCATCTTCCTCCATCCCTACCACATAGCACGAAAGAAAGGGCCAAAATCTCTCTCCCTTCTCACCACTGCCCCTTTCCCCTGTTGATGGACACCCTTTCTCTCTTATACCCTCTCCAGGTCGGAAACAATGCAGCAGAGCCCCACCAGTGTTTGGGACCCCGCGCCACCCCGGCCCTGGGGACCCGCTGCCCCTCTCACCGCCCCAGTGCCCATCAGTGGAGGACCATGCCCATGACAGAGGGACAGCAGCTCGCAGCAAGACGGGAAAACGGGGACTTTTAGCCTTTCCCCGTCCCTTGGTATCATGACTGGAGAGACCCAGCATGCTTACACCATCGGCGACATTGAGGTCGGCCCCAAAGACCCCGACAAGGACTTTGGCTTTGAAGGCTGTGGGGAGAAGGATGGGAGGGCGCTAGGTGGGGAGGGCACGTCCCCTTTTCCCACCCCTAAGGACAAGGAGCCCCACAGCCAGCGGGAAGCCGTGATCCGGCCGCAGCAGGCCGGGAAGATCGACTTCAAATCGCTCCACCGCAAACCCAAGTTTGGCAATGACGGCGCGTGGGGAGAGGACAAGGGCAGCCCCCAGTCCCCCCCGGGGAAGGGGCGATCCCGGGAGCGCAGCCGGCGCTCTGGGAAGGGCGAGCGGGGCCACCATCAGCTCTACCGGCTCAGCATCGCCGGTACCCGGCCGAACCCCACCATTGGTATCGCCTACCCCCAGCAGAAGGTGACCCCCCCAAAGGAGCCAGAGGCAAATCATGGCCCTGTGGCTGGCAGCTACCGCTTCCACGTGCCCAGCATCCCCCAGCGCGAGGCTGAGCTCCAGCAAGATGAACTCAGCTTCGGCCGCTGTTTCTCTGATGCCAGTGCCGGCCGTACCTCCACCAACTATACCTCACAGACAGCTCCCTCCCATGGCCCCAAAGGGCAGCCCCCTGCCGCCGGCATCCCCCTCAAGAGCCCCGGCACCAATGGGCAGCTACATTACCTAGAGTTTCAGGCGAACAGGGCTGACTCCTGGCCACCCCTGGAGAAGAGCTTCGCCGGTGCTAGCTATGGGATCTCGGTGCAGAAGCCCAGCTCTTTCCCCGAGGGCAGCAAAGCTGGTGCCCAAGCCCTGGGGACCTTGCCATGCCAATATCCCTTCCAGCTGCTGCATGATGCGGGGAAGGAGCCGTACCGCAGCGATGTGGGGAGCCAGGAGTACCTGGATGTGGGGCTCGCCACCAGCCAACTGCCTCACAGTGCCTTTGCCTTCCACTCCTCTTCCAGAGAGTGGCAAGAGGAGGTGCTGAGCGGCGGTTCCTATGAGAACGTGTCCCCCGAGGGCAGGCTGTATGGTTTGCCCACACCACCAACACCATTCCTGCACCCACCGCCACCGCCAGCCCCGCACCATGGCTCACTGCCATGCTGCAAGGGCAGGAGCGAGCATCCCACCGACTCCAATGGTGCTCTCTCGTCATCTGGTGCTATCGACCAAAACCCAAGCACTTTCCAAGAAAACCAAGCTGTTTTTCCGTCTAGTTTACACTCGCCTAGTATGCCAAAGCCAGTCGGTAAAAGGCAAGCCTCAGCGAAAGACAGTGTCCCCAGCCCGCGGGTGCTGGTCCAGAGCAGCCCTCTGAGAAGGAACATGCCACCAAGCCCTCTCTCCCAAGTGCACTTTCAGAGCAAAGCCTATTGCAGTTCCCCCGCGGGCAGCGCCAGCGCAGGATCCGTGCCTTTCGAGACAAGCATTCCCACTACGGCACCCACCCACCCCAGGCTTGTGCAAGCTTGGGAAGGTGCCGCTAAGGCGTTTTCTCCCATGGACCAGAACTCAGCACCTTATTCAAACCCTGTTGGAAACCAGTTCTCATTCGAGTGCCAGTCTGGCCCCGAGCAGAGGCAGCACAGGCAGAAAAATGCCAGGATGCCTTGGCAGCAAATACACCTCACTTCTGCAATGCCTGGTCAAAACAGGCTAGAGCTGTCGAGACAGATCACCAGCCAGAAGCTCCCCTTCCCTGTGGGCACGACAGAGTGGCAGGGGAATGGGAAAGCCCAGAAAGGGCCCCTTGTAAATAACTCTCCAGGGTATCACAGCAAAAAGCTCTTGTCGGGAGAGAACCTCGGGGTCCAGAGGGGAGACCCCAACTCAACAGGCACTTTCGCTTTTGAGAGTGGGAAGGAGCCAGGGTCTCCTGCCTGTGACTCGAGAAGCAAAGCCCTCTTCTACAGCATGGGTCAAGCAGGTCCTCCTCCATCAAGGAGCTCATCGGGCTCAGCACTGGTCCTACCACCATCAGCCTTGGTGGCTGCCTCCCCTTGCGAGTCCCCTCTGCCATCCCCTGTCCCCAACCCTACCTGTGGCAGCACATGCTCATCGCTCTCACCTATGTCCAGCAGCCCGCTCAACCCCAGCTTTGAAGACAGCCAAATGTCTGGAGCGCTGACCCCTTCTCCCTTCTTCCAGCACCCCTGCCATCCCAAGGACAGCAACAAAACCTTCCAGCCCTCCGACGTCCTGAGCACCAGCTCACTTCATTACCACCCCCAAGACTCCATCAAGTCCTTCCACTTCCCTCCCGATGCTCTCAAAGACAGCAACCTCCTGAAATGCGCACCAGCGAGCCCGTTCCATAAACCCAGCATGGAGGTGGCCAAGGGATGCTCGGATGGGCTGGATGGGGAGCAGCCTCCTCCACCGTACTCCTCCCATCACTTGCTGGCCAGTTCACTCAGCAGTGCTAGCCTGGACCAGCTGGACGTGCTCCTGACCTGTAAGCAGTGCGACCAGAACTACAGCAACCTCTCCTCCTTCCTGCAGCACCGCCAGTTCTGCACCTCCCATCCCAATCCACAGGGAGAGGGCAAGGATGCTTCCCTGGCAGCTGAGGGGCGGAAAGCGCTCCTTCCAGAACCTCCCAAGCCCCCCAGCCTGGGGCTCTCTCCGGACACCCAGGCACATTTGTTGGTATTAAACAAGAGCGATGACTTCTTGCTAGATGGGGATAGCAAAAGCGAGGGCAAGGAAGATGCTCTGAAGGGTGGCCTTTTCAATGGCCTTGCCAACAGCTCCTTGCCACTCACTGCCTCAGACCTGGACATTGATGATGCCAAGCTGGACAGCCTGATCACTGAAGCCCTCAATGGCCTGGGCTACCAGTCAGATAACCCAGAGATTGACAGCAGCTTCATAGATGTGTTTGCTGATGAGGAGCTGACGGGCATGAAGACGGCTGGCGGTGGGTTGTCCCACAAGGCAAAAGAAGCTCTGGCCTCGGAGAGCAAATCAAAGCAGGCAGCAGTGGAGGAGAAGGCAGGGGACCAGCCCAAGGCTGTCTATTTTTATGAAGATGGTGGGGATCAGTCAAAGAGAGGGGCAGGAAAGCAGCATCTTCACAAGGGGAGGGCAGCGCAGAGGCTGGCAACCCAGGAGCCAGATCCTGGAGTAGCAGGAGCAGAGAGGACGGCCAGGCTGCGGGCAGGCAGGAAGAACAGCATCCCACCAGCCACCACCTCCTCCAAGTCTGCCTCCAGCCAGAAACATCCCAGGAAGCTCAGCCAGGAGCCTTCAGCAAAGAGTGAGGTGGGGCCAGGCACTGGCACCAAGAGCTCCAAGCCACCCCGGTTCTCCATGAAGGACCTGAAGAAGCGGAAGCCCCGAAGTGGGACGTGGAGCAAGGAGCTCATTCACAAGATAGTGCAGCAGAAGAACAAGCTCCACAAGCTGCAGGTGAAGAGCAGCAAGCAGGCGCAGTGCCCCCAGGCCACCGAGAGGCTGACGCCAGCCACCAAAGAGGGCAGGTTTCGGGAGTACGACTATGTCTCCGACTCGGAGGATGATGGGGCTGAGTGCAGCAAGCTCCGGGGGAGGAAGAAGCACGGCACGGGATTCACTGGGAAAACCAAATACAGCTTTACCAAGAAACGTCCTGGAAGAGGGGAGAGGGTCAAAGAGAAAGACCCCACCTGGAGCTACAGCCGGAAGAAGGACAGTCAGAAAAGGGAGGCAGAGGAGCACGGTGGGGTCACAAGTCAGGAGGAGGCTGAGGAAGAGGATCGTGCCACCAGGGGCCCAAGACAGAGCAGCCAGTCATCTACTGGCAGCAAGCACAGCGGTAGCGTGCCCAGTGAGATGGGAGCCAGCCCATCCCATGCTGACGGGCCTGGCTCAGGCGGCGAGACGGGAGGCACACAGAGGAGAAGGAGCTTGGGCAGCCCGGCATGCACGCCAAGGACCCCGCTCAGCCCTCCCAGGGACAGGAGCCCAAAGAAGAGCAAGAAAAGCAAAGAAGACTTTCCCAGGGGGAGCAGGCGTTTTGGTTCAGCCAAACCTTTGCCATCGGGCTCCAGGACATGTCCCAGTGCTGAACTGGCCGTTGTTGCAATGGACTGTGCAAGTGAGAAGCCGTTAGCACAGCCCCAGGAAAGGCCCAGCACGGCCACCTCGGGCAAGAGCCCCATTGGACTCTGCAATAAGGAGGGGGCAGAAGAAGGCAAAGAAGCAGCAAAGCCCATGGGTAAGGCAGGAGAACCCACCCTGGAGGCTCAGGACTCACCTGAGCTTACCATGGTCAACCAGAGCCATCAGTTTGGCCCTTTCGCGAGTGATGGATTGAAGTACCACGCAGAAGAGCTAGTTGCTCCATCCCACAGTGGTAACGAAGCTAGTCCTAGCAATGTGAGTGCTGCCTACTCAGAAATGAGCATCTTGAAGGCACACGGGCTCAGTGAAGGTCAGAAGGACTATTCTGCACCAGTTGCCACATACGGGATGGATGCAGTGGGGATATTGCTCACTGCCAAGGTGCCCAATCCATATGTCAGCAGTGACAACACCTTTTTCGATCCCAAAGGCCTTCCTGAGCACTATGATGGCAACCTCTTCTCAAAGCCCCCAGCCCTGGGCTCCTCGCACATGGAAGACATGTACCTATGCCGAGATGACATCAACACCAGCTCCTTAGAGCAGAAGCACGCCAGCATCTCCCCTTACACCACAGAAACGTCACAGGTCAAGGTCTCCTCCCCTCTCAGCTTCGATTCCTCTTCAATATTTGGAGAGCTTCCTGTCACTGAGTTCGATCCACCGCTGTATGAAGGTGTTTCTGCAAGCAAGGATGGTTTCGTGACCGCATTTACCTGTCCTGGCAATACCCCCAGCAAGCCGCTGCCATTCGATCAACCGTATCCACCGTTCATGCCAGAGAAAGACTGGTCCCTCATGGAGGAGGTGGCTCCGATGCTGCCAGAAGACATGACTCAGTTCCACGACCTTTCAGTGGAGAAGCCACTAGCCAAGAAGTTCCCTGAGGAAGGACCTGTCCCCACCGGCCAGCTCTCCCTGCCGCTGCCGGACAGGATAACGGATTATAACGTGACTTTTATGAACAACATGTCAGACGATGAGCTGGAGATCAAGCGCTTAGTCACAGAGCTGGAGAGTCAATTGCAAACCAGCAAGATGGACCATGAGGCACCCGTTGCCCTCCAGAAACACGAGCACCACGTTGCTGCCCATCTGCGGGTACCGGCAGCTGAGCGGTTCCCACTGCCGGCTGAGCAAGGGGCAGGCCATGAGAAAGGACTGGTTTTGGCACATGAACTGGGCAGACCAAGCCTCTGTGTTGGGGAGAGGCTGGGAGGTGAGAAGCCGGCTGTCACAAGTGCCCATGGGGACTATGAGAGACCAAGGGAGCCCTGGCCCTGCCCAGTAGAGCTGGGGCCTCTGGAGGCAGGGATGTGCGTGCCAGCCCCACTCACCATGGACCATTTCTGCTCCAAAGACAGTGCTGAGCAGCTCCAGTTAACTGCAGCTGCCAAGGAAAGTGACCCTGGAAAGATGGAAAATGGATCTTCCTCCAAAGGTCTACCTGGTTCACACACGCCAAACCAAAGAGAGGCTCCCATCTACACAGACCCTGTGACTAAAAACCCTCCTGTTGCCACCAACCCCATGTTCCCCAAGACCCTGGAGGCAGTAGAAGCAACCAAAGATCCTCTGCCAACCCTTCCGTGCCAGCGTGGTGCCAAGAGCTTCCCTGCGCCAGGCAAAGCAAATGAAAGCTTCACCGACGCTGCAGAGCTGGGGAAGTTTGATGCCCATCTTCCAAACCACAAACCTGGATTTGGCTTTCAGCAGGTTCCTGCCCCAGCCTCGGATCCCACCCTTTCACCTCGCATCAAAGAGGTCCCAGATACAGAAGAAAGACCCTTAAGCAGGCCAGAGTCAGCCAAAATGGCACAAAATGCCATGGACTTCAAAGGGGATGGTGGTGGGCCTGTGTTGGTGGAAGAAAGAGAGGAGAGAAAGAGCCCCACCAGCTATCCGGGCCCTGGACCCAGAGGCAAAGCCAGCAAGCAAAAAGTGCTGCTGTTAGATATGCTGAGTGTGCCCAAGGACAGTGACTGTGACTCCCAGAAGGCATCCCAGGAGACGGCTGCCAACCCTCTGCAGCAGCTCCAGCTCTTCGTTGCCCGAACAGTGAAGAGCAATGAAGAGGAGCTGTTGATGCCGTGCTTCCCCATGCTGCTTGCTCCCAGCCACCCCTCTACCACCATCCGCATCCAGCCAGAGCAGAAAGAGAACAGTAGTGCTTTGGAAGGGGAAAATCAGACATCCTGTCCTGCCCAAGGGGAAGGGAATGTCCCCATTGAAGGCAACATGGAAAATATTGCTACCCTAGCAAAAGACACCGTGATTTTTCCTGGTGGGTGCGAGCCGGAGTCGTTCAGTTCAATAGGTTCTTTCCATGCAAAACAATCCACGTTTGCAAGGCCAGAGCTGCAAAATAATGTAACAGAGCTGCAGCACTTAGCAAATGAACACACAGAGCCGGGTGACATTAATATCCGTGCAGATGGTGTTTCCCGAGAGCGTAATGACCTCTCGCCACTCAAAAACACAGCAGTGACCTTACTGCTAGGGCAAGTAAAGAAAGCTGATCAGCTCATGGAAGAACAGGAGCAAGATAAAAACAAAGCAACCTTGGCATTTAAAGAACATGAGCAATCTCGTTTAAACTGTAGCTTGCTTGAGAAAAACACACTGGGCAGTGCAGCAGTAGAGAGGATGGAAAGGAACCAGGAAGGGCAGGGGACACAGCCTCCCACTCCCACAAATCCCACCAGCCCCCTGGGTCCCTCCAAGGATGATCTCCACCAGGATCTCTGCTTGGTGCCAGAGACAAAAACCAGCACAGTCAGTGCAAAGGTTCCTAGAGAAGGAAGTGGCAAGAAGTCCCTCAGTGGCTGTCATTACACAAGCGAATCTCTGGCCAGCCTGCCCTTGCCGACCAATTGTTCTGACCCCAAAGGCCTGAAGGGTAGTGGGGCTGAGGGAGCAGATGTCCCCGTTTTTAACCTTCACCCTTCAGATGAGGGGAAATACAGCCCATCCCTGCTTAACACATCAAGTCCACTCGTCATGATGAGGTGCCCTTCCGAGGCAAACAGCCATCACATCCATCACCCCACTGATAGCCCGGTAGAGCAAGGGATATGGAAAAGAACACCCACCTTTTCTCCCTCACTGCATCACTGTGGGACCATGCCAATAGAGGTGGTTGAAGACAGTCACCATCCTCTCCCTGATGGCATTTCGGGTAACTATAGATCACCTGAAAGAGAAGGCATGGCAAGACCTGCAGCTCTGCTGCACTCTGATGGTCTGGGGGGCTCTGCCTCGGAGATGAATGGTGCCCAGAAGGACCGCTCTCTTCCCTGCTCTGCACCTTTCAACCAAAAGGGTGTTGGTAAAGAGGCACCAGAAAGTTCTCATTTTAAAGAAAACCAAGCATGCACCATCACAGATACAGTCATTAGCTCCATTCCTCCAGAAAGCCAAGATGATCCAACGCAGCCCACAGTAGATCTTCTGCTGCTCAGAGAAAGAGAGGTAAACCTGAATCAAGAGAACAAGCTTGGAAGCTGCTCTGATGATGGAAATAAGCGTCAAAGTGAACCACAGGCTTTGTCCGATGGGTTTGTTGTTCAGCAAGGGCCAGCAGCTGTCAGTAGAGATCTTACAAGGACTGGAGATCTTGGTCCTGCTGAATTAAATGGCCATGAGTTTTCAGCAGAGATGAGACCTGGTCCTTCCAAAACCACAGAGAGTGGAGGAAAGAGTTTAGAAGGGGAGAAACCAATAAGTGATGGGGCTGGAGAAGCTGAAAGCTGTGTGATGAACAGTATGGGCCAAGGAGAGGGCAATGTACCTAACAGTACTCCAAATCCTCCCCAGAATGAACTTCACAAAGAAAAGAAGCCAAATGTGGTCCCAGTGACCTGTGACATTTGTTCAGCCACTTTCCGGTCCAAGCCTGGTCTGACCAGGCACAAAGCTGTCAAGCACCAGGTGAGGAATGGTGGCACGCCACAGCCCAGCAAGACTGCCAGGTCCACTTCGGTTCCTCCAGACAACACAACGAAAGCAGCCCCAAAGGTGCCCAGGAGGAACCTGAAGTCTTCAATCAAAGACAAAGCTGACAGCGCACAGATGCCAACCAGCAACACTGAACAGACCCCCAACAAAATATGCACAGACCTAGAGAAAGAGCCCAGCTCGCAGATGCAAGAAGTGGTGAGCAGGGTGCTCAGCGACCTCAGTGTGATCTCCTTTGAGATGTCCCAGGAGCTGCACCGCACACGTGTTCTGCAGAGGGAGATGAAGGCAAAGGGATTGCGCTCAGAGACAACAGGAGCAGACGAGGCAGAGGCTGGGAAGCTGGACTCGGGACGGCAAGCCAGGAAGGGAGAAAAGGGCAGAAGGAGCCAAAGCAAAGATCCTGGGGACGAGCATGGCAATTCTGAAAAGAAGCTGAATAGGAAAGTGAGACGAAGGAAAGCAAAGGTGTTTCCCAGCAGAAATGAGCCCGATGGTCCATGTGAGATGGAGAGGAGTGCAAGTCCTCCTGCTGCTATCCTCAGCTCCAGTCTGCCCAGGATCATGGAGGACTTGCATGAGCCAGGTGGCTGCATCACCACAGCGGGGCAAAATAGGTCCAACTCAACACAGCAGTCCCAAAAAGCTAACCAGTCCCCTTGTGCATCTGAGCTTGCAGAGGACCTGGGCAACAGGATGGTGTCTTCAAAGGAGATGACCAGCAAGGATTCAGTAACAGGCATGGTAACCTGTCCTGGGGAGGTGGAAGATTCAAATGGAGCGGAAGATATACAGGCTTGCAAGAAATGGGTTAGCAGGTTTGTGAAGCAAGTGGTAAAGGGATTGGGTAAAGTTGGCAGTGAGCAGCTTCGTGGTGCTGATGGCACAGAGGAGATGGGTGCTGAGGCAGGAGACAGTGCTTTAGTAGGCAGCAGCACTGGGAACCAGAGTGGTGCCCTGCAGGGTCCCACAGCTCCTGCTGAAGAGGGTTTGCTGCTGGAGACGTGTGATTCAGAAACAATTCCTGGGCAAGGTGCCCTGCAGACCATGCCGCAGACCAGCCCTCCTCCTGCAGAGCCAAAGCAATGGGCGAAGGCAGACATGGCACCAGGCAACGAGCATTGCATGGAGAGCGCGGCCGTCTCGGACCTCCAGAGCCTGTTTGATGATGACTCCACGTTCTCCCAGCTGTTCCCCCGGGATGACCAGTCTGTTCGGAGGAAGTGCACACGGGTGTATGGGAAGCGCAGCAAGAAACCCAAGCCCACCACGGAGGTAAGCCTCCAGCCATCGGATGCAGTTGACCTCTTCTCCATGCGACTGCCTTCTGACCTCAGCGAAACCAGCTCTTTCTGTGTCACCAGGGAGGACACTTGTGATTATGAAACCATCTCTGTTGACGATGCTTTAATGCTGAACATGTGTCACAGCAGCAAGGCGAAGAGCGGAGATGCTGCTCCCAGTGGATCTAATAGCATTGCGCCAAGGTCGGACCATGGGAAGACTGACCAAAGGAAGGAGGACATTGACCTGGAAGACAACATGCTAACCTTCTTGTGCCAAAACAGCCAAGACAACGTCCCCAGCTTGAACATCTGGGGAAGTCTGGAGAAAGAGGGAGAAAGCCTTTCTGCCGAGGACATGTTTGAGCCTCTGATGGACCTTGAGGATGAGCACTCACTCAGAGAAGTGAGCTCCAAGCCCCCTGACCTGGCTGAGGAGCCTTATGATGACAAGGCTAACGAAGGTTCAGACTCTCCTGAATTTCATACCATCGACATCGAGATGCTGAATGCAAAGCTGAAAATGAGAGACATGTGCTTCTACGGCTCTTGTGAAGATCTTCCCGGCCCTGGGGAGGACAATGACGTGAGTTTCAAGCCAAAGCCAGGCCAGCCCAGCAAGCACAAAAGTAAGCAAGAAGATGGGAAACTGGGGAAGAACCGCAGTGAGATGACCATCAAGACCAAAGACAAGCAATACAAATGCAAAGTCTGCTTCCAATGGTTCCTGACACTGGGTGAGCTGGACTTCCACAAGCTCTCCCACAACCCTTCCCCTCCACCTACCTGCTATATGTGCGTCCAGCGCAAATTCAGCTCCCGGGAGCAGCTGAGGGACCACCTGAAGGAGAAGCATGCCAAGAACAAAGCGGGTCTGTGGGCTTGCGGGATGTGCCTGAAGGAGATCTCCGACGTGTGGATGTACAACGAGCATCTCCGGGAGCACGCCACTCAGTTCGCTCGCAAGGGGCAAGCGCAGAAGTCCGTGATGGGCCTGCCAGCCTGCTTCGGTGAGGACAACGATGCTGTCACCCACTTCCTCAACACCATCATGTATCGGAAGCCCAGCAGGTCCTCCCGGCATGCAGACCCCAGCAGCAAGCATGCAGTTAGCAGGGAGAGCAAGAGCCCCAAAGAGCCGCCCCTCGAGCAAGAGGCCAAGGCAATGAAAGACCCCTTGGAAACCAATGCCAAGGTGAAGCCACCCGCACCCAGCTCCTCTAAAGCATCTGCTAGTCCATCTCCAGAGCACATGGCTAAAAGTGAAGGCACCCCTAAATCTGTCCCCATGCACCCAGACTGCAAGGATCCTTCCCGGGACTGTCATCACTGCGGCAAACAGTTCCCCAAGCCCTTCAAGCTCCAGCGGCACTTGGTCGTGCACAGTCTACAGAAGATTTACTTGTGCCACAAGTGTCCGATGTTCTACCAGGAGACCAAAGAGCTTCGAAACCACCTCAGCCAGGAGCACGGCATAGTGGAGGAGCAGGAGATCAAGCATACCACCCTGTACGCCTGTGAGCTGTGCGCAGACGTCATGCACGTTATCAAGAAGTCCTTCATCTGCAGCATGTGCAACTACACCTTTTCCAAGAAAGAGCAGTACGACCGGCACATGGAGAAGCACTTGGCAGGAAGCAACAAGACTTTCAAATTCCGAGGGGTTATGAGGCCCGGCATTGCCTCCAGGGAGAGGAGGGAGAAGGTGAAAGAGGACGGCTCCCTGCGGGAAGGCATGCCACCGAGCAAGAAGAGGAAGGTTTCTCATCGTGGAAGCTCACTCCCATCCACCTCGCCGGTCCATCTCGACCACACCAGTGACCTTCAGCTGATAGAGGCTGCAAGTCCCGGCTTGCAGGCTCGCACTGACTCCTTCCCTACATCACCCAGTGACCCAGGAGCACCCCAACCCTCAATGAAAGCAGAAGACCTGGTGAGTGACTTCTCCGACCTCCTGGAAGAGATGGAGAAATCCCAGTTTGACACGCTGCCTCCATCACACTGCCTGTCTCCATCTTTGTCTCAGGCTGCGGTGAGCAGCCCAGAGCTTGGCCATATCACTGCCCTGTCAATAGAGGAGCTGGAGAAAGGAGCGTTTGATGGGAAATCCCTTCCCTTCTTGGACTCACCTGAGTTTACCATTGATCTCGCTGGGCTGGCTTGTAACCAGGCCACAGACCAAAAGCTCTCTCCTTCACCCATGAGTGAGAAACGTGACTATGTCAAAGCACACAAAAGAACCAGTGCGGGCAACAAAGATGAATATATAGTGGATGTCCTGGAAAATCCCAACGCAGCCACTGATGCTGTGGATGGGGTTCCATTTCTCCAGCTTGATGAGAAGGCCTCAGATATTCCTTCCCCGCAGGAAGAGTCTCCACCAGCCAAGGAGACCCACAGATGGGGCAACTCCAGTGCCAGCGATGCCTCTTCTGCTTGGGAAGGCCCATCTAAGGCCACCTCTCCAGAAGCTGCTCACCACTCCTTGCCCCCGAAGGACAAGACAGCATCACCCACACTGGACAGGGCTGCCAAAGATTCAGTCCTGCAGAAGAAGATCACAAGTAGCCAGCACAGCAGTAAGGATGCTGCTGGCATGGGCAGCCCTGGCAGCAGCACCGAGGAGGGTCAGCAACCCATCTCGGGGAAGGAGAAAACCATGCTTGAGGCTAAGGACAGTAGCACTAATGCCAAGGACCAAGGTGGCAACTCAAGCAAATCCACCAGCCACCAGAGCAGGGGTGAGGCCGCCAGCAACGCCGTGAAACACAGCCACACGGAGCCAAGCAAAGCCACTGGCAAGCTTCACGCCAAGAGGAGGAAAGAGCACAAGTCCTTGAGCCACCGGGGCAGCTCTGGCTCCCGGGAGAACATGGAAGGAGATGGGAAAAAGAAAAAGACCCGGACCCCGTGCCCGGGGAGGAGCGAGAGCACCGCTGAGCTCAAACGCACCGGATGGAGTAACGCTGAAGCTTCTGCCCTCTCCCCTGGCAGGAGGGAGACGCACTGCAATAAGCTGGTACCTAAGCCCAGAACGGGCACCCAGCTGAAGAAGATGGTCTTGGACACTTATAACCAGAAGAAGGGGATGCTCCGGCACGCCAATGGGGATATGAAACGCAGGAAGGCCATTCTGGGCAAGAGCCTTCACCAAGTGTTGGCTAAGGGGCCGGAGCCATCCCCTCGTGGTTCCTTGCCCCGAGGTGCCAAGCCTGCCAGCTCAGCCAGCTACCGCACTGCCGAGTCCCAGAACAACCTGCTAAGCCAACTCTTTGGGCAAAAATTAACTAGCTTTAAAATTCCTTTAAGAAGAGATACTTCAGAATAATTTATGGAAGTGACTTATGGTGATCCCTCAGCTGCTTTCATGGGGTTTGCAAGGGAAAAAATTATCAAAGCATTAAATTCGTTTGTGTAGCATGATTTCTCTGTCTAGCTTAAATGAACTTGCACTGCAGCCTCTGTGAAATAGTTTGCTTTGTGTCTACTAATCTACTTTAATTCACCTGATTTATCATGCAAATGCTAGAACTTTGATGTTGCTGATGATTTTCATGAACTGAAATTGTAATCGCTTTGGGCAGACTGAATCGTCGAGAGCAATTGCTTTATTGCAGAAGTGCTGAGGTTATAAGGATACTTGCAAATCTCAGACCCTTTTGAGTCTGTGTCTGTGTTATCTTTGTACAAAGTACTTGAAGAGATGAACTTCATTCCGTAGACGTCTTATTCATAAGGTGCAGTACACTGTAGAAAGCAAATTATTATTTTTTTTTCTTGAAGATTTTGCACAAATAATCCCATACAATTCATTTAATTGGGAGCTGGCCTAAGAGATGATACAATTAAAAAATTAAATTAGGAATCGAGTGTCCTACATTTCGACAGCCATCCCTATGAATTTGTTTCTACATCGTCAAGAGGATAGCGAGGCAGCTCTGGGGCTGTCGGAGCCCTTCAGAGGATGCTGCCACTCTTTTGACCACTGTAGACGATGTAACCGGAGGAGAGCAAACTGCACCTTGACACTTGTGACAAACTCTGATTTTTTTTAGGGGTTTTTTTGGTATGTATGTGTGTGTGTGTGTGTGTTTTCTTTATGGGGGTTAATTTTTTTGTGCAACGACAAAACTGTGCCAATTTACCACACCAAACCGGTACTGTCCGAGTGCCCTCAACAGTATCACTTCTAAAACTATCTTACTGTATTGAGTTAGTGGCTATATAGGTATCCGCTTTTTACTATGCAGTTACTGGTGCTATTCTTCTTTTGTAATGTGAATACAGACTTCCTTGATTGAAAAATAAAAGGGAACCGTTAGGAAGTAGCAGTTACCTGTAAAAGAAAACGAAGCAGGAAAAGAAACAAATCACTTAAAAACATCCAACTTTAGGAGAGGGGGGGGAGTGGGAAAGAATCCTGTATGCTGGTACTCCGCAGTGTCGAAGAGGTTACGTCATGTTGAATGAGCACGTTATACAACCGAACTTTTGAATCCGGAAAGAAATCTCAGGTGCAAATGAGGACATGGAGGATAATTAAAAATACTATTGAAATACTCCCAAGTCAAGGAGGTGAAGTAATGCACTGATGTGATATGAACAGTCAGAGTACTTTGCGTCTGTCCTGCAATGATTTTTTTTTTGTTTTGTTTTAGATTTAAAAGGGAAAAAAAAAAAAAAAAAAAGAGGCTTTATTCTGTTAATATGTATCTTTACAATTCTTTGTATTGTATAAAAATATTGTAGGTAATTTACCTTGGGTGCAATGTGTTCTGTCAAAAGTTTTTATTTTGATATTTTGTCAGAGAAGCAGAGAGAGAGCAGGAAAACGCCGTTTTATGATGTTGTATGTGTGCTTTTAAAGTGCCTCTTTAATATTGTTAAATAAAGTATGAGATGAAAATATGGGGTGGTACTGTAAAATCATACATGATTAATCTTTTCAAATATATTCCAATATTTTCACAGAAATTCCCTGTCTGAGTGACGTTTGTGGGATGTTTCTCCTTGGTTGTGTCCCACACCCTGCAGTCCCTTCCTCCTGCGCACACATCTCCAACCAAATGATGATATTGCTAATTGACACTTGGGTGCTCTGCACGACTACATGGTGTCATGAGTGCAGGGGGATGTTGGCGCTGCTGCCATCACCTTGCAATCATTTGCAAACCAGTGGAGCTTCTCAATGATGGAGATGTTTGTGCATCTCCTCTTCCCCACTGCATGTTGCCCAAGTCCTACTCATAACATGAGTCTCTTGTCCTGGGGGGAGGAAAAAAAAGCCCAATGTGATTGTGATGTCCCAGTCTGCTCACCACTAACTGCTGATGGTAATGGCTCAGTTTGGTCATCACCAGTTGGCAAGGGTAATGGCCCAGCTTAATAATCATCAATTGGTGATGGTGATAGCAGTGGTCCAGTTTGGTCTTTATCAGTTGTTGATGGTGAAGGCCCAGTTTGATCATCACCAGTTGGTGACAATGGTGACCCAGTTTGGTCATCATCAGCTGGTGACGGTGATAGCAACGGCCCAGTTTGGTCATCACCAGAGCATAATGGTGATGGCCCAGTTTAGCCATCACCAACTGGTGATGGTGACCGGCCCAGTTTGGTTATCCCAAATTTGTCCTCAAGCTGACCTTTGCCAGCGTAGCACTGAGGTCTGAAGGTAGGATGCTGACACAAAGCCAGGCATATTATATTCTTTAATTACTGTTGCAATCATAACATTGAAACGCTGTCAATGAGAGATAGCTCGTAACTGCAGGCTAGAATCCTTGCCACTTGGGGCTTGTAACTAAAACTGCAGGATTAATTTGATTAATTGATAGAATTATTTTCCAAACTACTCTTTTGTTTATGGAGGCTTAAAATGCTTTCCGCCTGCACCCTCCTGGTGTGTTGCAGAGTGGAGATAAAGTGCCTGAAAATAATTAGTATGGCTTAATTTAGGGAAAAAAATAACCTCAAAAGAATTTTGCAGAAAATTTAAGGCAGCACATTTTACTTTGTTTTGGCAGGAAATATTATGGAGCTAGAAATGGGACTTTTATGTTTTCCCTCTACTATATTTCACCAGGGCAGCAAACCCATGAGGCAGAGGAGTATTTCATGTTATTGTAGCTCTCCCGCACTTCCAAATTCATAACACAGGCAACTGGAAATGAGGTCCCATGGGAGCCACAGGTTTGCTGCAGAGGATGGGACCTGTCCCCTAGGCCCTGGGCAGGGTGTGGGGGCATCATCCTAAAGCAGCACCCACCTTATTGCAGCACAGGCCACAAGTGATGCTCACCTTGGGTACCACTCCCTCCTGAATACTGCTCCCCGGGGTGATGCCAACATCATCCCTGCAGCTTTGAAGGCTGAAATACCTAATTCTTCCCTTTCCATTCTAAATGAGAGTGGGGTTTTTCCCCATCATCTCCCCCTACTCTCACCCACATCCCCTTCCCATGGTGCCAATGCCTGCTGAGCAGGAGACCCCCCCATCCAGCCCCTAAAGCCCCTGGGTTTGCTGAGTCCTGCATTATCCGGCAGTGCTTCTCACTTGGAAGATTGCAGGCCCCTGTCAACATAATTCCAGTGAGGAAGGCAAAGCCTGGCAGCTTCTCCTGGCTGCAGATTAACTTGCTGCTCAGCGGGTGCCAGCAGCACAGGCAGAAACCCATGGGACCGGGCACATCCAGGGGTCCAGGGGCTGCACCCCATTGGGATGCATGGCTGTGCTGCACCATCCCCACCCCAATCCACGCCCCCCACAGATGGGGGTGACCCCACAGCCGGCCCTACAGTGGCTGGTTCTGAACAGAGAGTGCCTGGCACTGCATGGAGCCCCTTAGGGGATTTCTTGGCTTCTTGTCACCACCCTCAATCCTGCTGTCTGCTCTTCAAGCGTCGTCCCCCCCCCCCCAAATCCAGCCAGCCTTTCTTCTTCAGCTGCACACCCAAGTTTCTGAGCTGGAGGTGCTTTAAGCCTCTCCATAAAGCCTGGAGGATAACGGGATCCACCATGGTTGTCACGCTGCTAGCAAGGGCTAAAGATTTATACTTTTTTTCCTTGCTCCTGAGTCAAATCTGGCCGTTCCTTGCACAGCAGGAATTTAAACCCCAGCTCCCACGTCTCTCTGGCCATATGTGTGTAATGACCACACACTCCCCCGGGCTGCTGCCTCCCTAATGCTGAATTCTCTTCAGGCAGGGGAATCCTAAGCCTGGGTTGCTGTAGGGTGTGGGGCCAGGGGTGCAGGGGGAGCTGGGGACATAACACAGGAGGGATGCACCCACCCAGGGGCTGCCATCCTGCCAGCAGTGATGCCCCTTAAGCTGCATCCCGGTTTTGCTGTCTAATCCCTGGGGGTACCAGTTCTTTGGTGAGTTAGAGCATCGTCCCCGTACTGGGTGATCACTACGGGTGGGAGGAGTAAGCATTGAGAAATGCCAGCCTTGAATCCGGGAACACCGAGCTCCAGCAGCATCCAGCATCGTGTTTGCATCGTCTCCTTTAACCCGAAACCCACCTCAGCCCCCGGGAGCCCCGAACCCCGCAGCAGCATCTCTGCAGAGG
Organism: Lathamus discolor; assembly: GCF_037157495.1. Lineage (NCBI taxonomy): Eukaryota > Metazoa > Chordata > Aves > Psittaciformes > Psittacidae > Lathamus > Lathamus discolor. Next base: position 2,954,308 of record NC_088909.1, on the reverse strand, counting down.
ACATGCCCAAGCCGTGCCCAGGCCACAGAGAGCACCCGGCTCCCTGCAGCTGCCTGGGGCTGAGCCACCAGCAGGTGACAAGGGGCACCCAGGGCTCCGTTCTGCTGCCGGTAGGTGGCAGAGCCCTTCGGCAGCGCACCCAGCGCGCAGCCCCACCGGCCTTGGCCAGCCTGCAAATGAAGGGGCACCGAGGCGCCATTCCTCCTCCTTGAGACGAAACAATAAACACCCTAACCCACGGCCTTCAAGTGCAAAGAGCTGAGTCTGCAGCCCCCGCAGAGCTGTGCCACCGGCTGGGGCAGCCCGTGGTCCTGCGAGCAGCAAGACCCCCTTCGGGATGCTCAGCACAGCATCCAGCATCACTGCCCCTCAACCCTGAAACACAGCCGAAGCAGAGCCTTAGCTTTCCCCATTTACATTCCTCTGCCGACGCCTCCTCTCCCTGCGTCTCTAATAATATCACCCCAGATTAATTGGCACTAATACAAATGTACACAGCTCCATAAAAAGATGTCACCTCACTCACAATGGGGGAAACGGCTGCTCACGCATTATCTCTGCTCTGCAGGCGTGTAATTCACTCCTCGGGAAAACACGCTATTTATTCTGTTACCCTATAACAATCTCTCTGCAAACACAACGGGATCGGGGAGGGGGGGAACACCCAGCCATGCCGCTGTCACCAGCACCGTGCTGGTTGTCCCCATGCAGGGGCACCCATGGGTCCCACACACGGCAGGGTGGGATGCACATGGTGATGGGGCAGGGAGACGCGGGACATGGGGACATCCCCATGTTAGAGATGTGACCCTTGGCCCTTCATTGGTTGATGTAACTGCAAGTTCTCTGGCCCGGGGGGATCTAAGAGGCTTTGGGACAGTGCCAAAAAGCTAATTAAAAGGGTGATGGTAAGGAATGTGCAAGGGGAAGGACTGCAACCTGTTTCCTCCCTGCAGTGGGGCTCCCCTTCGTGGGGCAGGGCTGCACACGGGTGTTCAGCACACATCAGCTCCATCGAGGCTTTTTGGGCTCCTTACAGCAGGGGTGAGATGCATCCCCCAGGGAAGGTGTGACAACAACCAGGGTCTGTCCCCTCAGCCCCCCAGGGAATGCTGTCACTACTTCTTCTAGCACAAAGACCCAGGAAAAGCCAGCATACCCCTGCTTCGTTCCGGAGAGAGGAATTCCGGGTGCCCTATTTGTGTCTGCTGACACCCACACCTCCCGGGTCCATGCAGTTAATGGTGGTGCAGTTAATTCACATGCCCAGTGCATGAGGCGGGTGCTGCGAGCGGTGCCAGCAGGCAATGCCATGGTTGTGTCAGAGGAACTGTCTGTGATGCTGCAGTGGCCTCCAACCCTGAAACACCTGCAGCCACGCTGGGGAGGAGGGATGGAGACCTCCCAGAAGCAGCAGAGCTTTGGCTCCCATCACCCAGGCCCTGATGGAGTCAGCACCCATCACGGTTGATGCAAAGCAGAAACTGCTCAAGCCTCCTTAGGCTGGACCCTGCAAAGTCGTTGCTGGCGGATGTTTGATTTCATCCCACAGATGAGTTGTGGTGGGAAGAGAAAGGCTTTGGAAGCAGAGCTGCCTGCCCTGGGGTGTGATGGTCTCCAGGAAGGCGGTGATTCGGGGCCAAAAGAGATGAAAAACGTCAGCAGGATCATTTCAGGGGGTGACCGGTCAAGCAGGGGGAGATCAAAGCCTCATCCTCAGCAGCATCTTCCTCCCTGGATGGTTTGGGGCTTTTTTTTTTCCCCTGGAACCCTTCTTAATTCCTAACTTAATTTCATTTGACATCCTCATTGCCGGCTTGACCTCTTTACTGGCATGATGTTCTGCTTAAAACTCATTATCCCACCATTGAAACAGGAAGTTAATTAAAAAACCTTTAAACAAAAGAGCAGAAAAAAGGAGGGGAAGGGGAAAAAAAAGAGCACACCCCATGTCCAGTGATAGATGGAGAGGGGACATGGCCAAGATGCTTTGCCATGTCATGTCCCCACAGTCACCTGCTCCCTCACTGATCCAGAAATTGCATTAATAATTGGTACCATAAGCTGTCACTGCTGGCAAACCCCCCACCCTGAGCTGAGATCAGCCATGGCCAAGGGCCAGGATTGGCAGAAACGATCATTTTTCACAGAGGAATATTCCCATCACGGACCCATTTAGCCCCAATATTGCCACCTGGCTGCATGCTCATGGTGAGGACTGGCTCACACGGTTGCAATGATGCCGAAGGGGACCCCAGCATCCCAACATTGGCCCCAGTGTGTTCCCACATCCCAGGAAGGTGTCACAGTGACCCTGGAAGCTGCAAATGGGACTTCTTGGACCACTCATTTACAAACGAGTGGGATTTTAAGCTCACTTTATGGTTCCAAAGAGAGAGACTCTCATAAGAAGGTCTGGGAGGCCCCACAGGAGGCTTTGAGGACTCCCAAGGGGAGGGTTGGGAGCTCAGTGCCAGGCACTGAGGTCCCAGAAAGGGGGGGATTCGTGGACTCACTTGAATTTAGGACCTTCAAAAGCGGGTGTGAGGGCAAATTTGGACCCTAAAGTGTGGGATGGGGACACAAAAGGAGAGACTGGGATCCCAAAGGAGGGGTTTAAGGACCCCGAATGGGAGTTGGGGTCCCAAAGGAGTGGGTTGGGGACCCCAAAGGAGAGTTGGAGACCTCAAAAGAGGAGTTTGGAAAATGCAGGACGGCTTGGGGAGACCAAGGGGGGGGGGGGGGTGTGGACCCCAAAAGGAGAGTTTGGGACACGCAGAGGGGCTTGGGGACCCCAAAGTAGGGCTGGGAACCCCAACAGGGGGACGCAGGACCCTAAAGGGCCAGGGTCCCAAGTCAGGGGGCTGGGGGGCTCACGGGAGGCGTAGGGACCCCCAAGTGGTGCTGGGGTCCCCCAGGAGGGGGGGGGGGGGAGCTGTCCCCCATCCCCTCCATTGATTAGACCCCCCGTGTGATCACCGCCCCTCGCCCCGCCCCTCGCGGCGGCGGCCGCCTGCTACGCCATCCGGTGGGCGTGGCCATCGGGGGGTGCCCATAGCCTATAGGCGGCCGCGGCGGGGCCTAACCCCGCCCCCGAGGAACGTTCCGCGGGTTTAATCCTCCGCGGCGCCCCATTGATAAAATCCCGCGGCGGCAGCGGCGGCGGCTCCGCTCCGCCGAGCACAGCCCCGGCCCCGGCCCCGGCCCGGCAGCGCCGGCGGGAGGGACCGACGGAGGGCGGGCGGGCGGGCATGCGAGCAGCCGGCAGCCCGCCCGCCGCCACCCACCTGCCGCCTGCCCAGCCGCCAGCCGCAGCGCCGGGCTCGCCCCTCGCCGAGCGATGTCCAGGAGGAAACAGAGCAACCCCCGGCAGATCAAACGTGAGTCCCCGGTACCGGTGCCTCCGGGTCCCCGCTCTCCGTAATGCGCCGCTTAACTCCGTGTATGTGCCCCAGCCCCTCGGCGGCAGCTGACCCGACACCCCGGCTCTGCCTTCAACCCCGTGCCCGTTCCCGCTACCGGCCGCCCACTTTGGTCCCGTCCCCGCCGCCTCTTTCTCTCCCCGCCACCGCGGTGACTCCGGTACCGGCTCCCGATGGGGCCCCGATAAGGCTGTAAAATATTCCGTTCTGCAAGTCCCGTCCTGATAACATCGCTCTGTCGGGACGGCCTGAAATTGTGATCTTATCTCCCTCGCCTGCCTCCCATCCAGCGCTGTGAGCCGGGGCGAGGGGCTCCCCAGAAACCCCTTCTCATCTCTGTCAGCAGCCCTTCACCGCGGGCACGGCACCCTCGCCCTGCCAGGGGCTCCCCTTTCTGCACGGGGACCCCACATTCACCATCGTCCCTCTGACCGCGCTCGCCTCGACCTATCGCCCTGCCCGGTGCCCCCCCAGTGCTCCCGCTTCTCTCCCCATCCCAGGTAGGAACGGGGCTGCAACACCTCGGGCTGACGGCAGGAGGGACCACTGAGGTGTCCCACGGGACATCGGCCACCACCCAGGTTCCCCGCTTCCTATGTGCTGTCAACAGAGGGTCGTGCACCCCACGATGCAACCCGCGGGCTGGGGTCTGGTTTCGATCCATCAGGGATGTGCCGCCTGCACCGAGAAATCCTGTAAAGCGCTGGAAGTTTTTCGGTGACAGGCTTCGCTTTGGCTTTCATCCCTTCCTCTCTTGGTGTGTGTGTGTGTGTGTTTTTTCTTCTTTCCCCCTCGAGTCGATGGAAGCTGGTGATAAGAGCGAGATGGGAGGATAGGGAAGGCTGGCCACCATGTGATAATCTAGCTTTATCTTTCTCTTGAAATAATTGCAAGGCTGAGTTGCACCTACCTGTTTCCCTGCCTGGGGTGATTGCTCTGGTGATAAAGCTCAGCTAGACTTTTACCCGGGTAGAGTTAAAAATAGTCCCAGCTAGCTGCCTCCTGTATGGGGTTTTTTTTTTTTTCCTGGTGATAGTTTTCTCCTTCAGCTTTATCCAACTTCCGCGGTTTTATTTCGGCAAACAGCCCGCTGCCCTGCGATCCCTCCCTGGGTAATGCCAGCCCATTAAACCGGGAGCGTTGAGACCTAAGTGAGCGAGAGCGTTGCAGCCGCTGATGGAGGTGATAGCTGCGTGTGTGCTGGGGACGTGCTGATGGTGGGATGCCCATAAGGTCCCGGCACCCACTGGTGTGAACCACTGTGGGGGGGGGGGTAAATGTGTCTGGATGAGGCTGCGGCAGCTTGGCCGGGCGAAGGCAGCTCGTATCTCCTTCCTCTGCTGCTTTTCTGCAGAGATGTGAAGAAATGATAAAGTGGGAGGCTGATCTCAGGCCGCCGGCGATGGCCAAAAGTGATTAAAAGCTGAAAGCTTGGAACCCTTCCTGTATGTGTCAACATGAAAACAGTCATTAGAGCCGGCGAGCGTGGCGAGAGCGCCTTGCCGCTGCCTCCGACGGCTCTCCCCGCCGAGGGAAGGTATGCATGAATCAGGGCTCCGGTAACCAGACTCCTCTCATGTACAGACCGGACCTGTTTCCACAAAGTCTATCCTCCTTATCATCTCGGCTGGAGCATTAAAAACCTCCTCCAGATCGGTATCTGCTGATTTTATTTTCCTGGGTGACGCTATGTTCTCGCTTTGGCTTCATCTCTTCTGGGGTTTGGGTTCTGTGTTGGGGTGTTTTTCTTCAAGCTCGATGCGATGCACAGATAGGCTCGCAGGGGAGATCGCCGGGAGAGCGGGCGATTGCCAAGAGCGATAAGTCGAAGATCAGACACCGGACTATATTTAACCAGCTGCTTTAACCTTCTTCTTCATCTTGGCTCTTCGGGTCGCACCGATGCGGTACTGGAGGGGGACGATGCTACTGGTGATGTGGGATCCCTCTGATCCCCTCTAGAGCGCCCACTCTGCCCATGGCACGCAATGATGAGGCTTTGAAAGCCGATTACATCTATGTGGTGGCTTCCAATAGCGGAGAGCACTTATAAAACACCCAGAGCATTTATCTATCCCATTTTGCAGGCTACCTGCCCAGTGAGGACAGTTGCTTTTCACCCCCTTGTTCCATCCATGGCTCTAAACCCCAGCACCGCCCCCCCTTGCAGCAGCTGCTGCTTTATAGGGTTTGGTGGTTGAGGTTTCTTTTTTTCCTCTATTTTTTTTGCTGTCTTTTGTTCTGCTGGTAGATAGATGTGAGCGGCTGATAGAGAGCAGGAGCTGATCTCCAACCCAGATAGCCTGTTATATTTATTAACTTCAAACATGGGAGCGCGGGCACCGGGCTGATGAGCGAGGCTGCTGGCAGCTGCCTGTGCGTGCATTCGCAGCGCCGGGTCTTCGATGGGGGAAGCTGATAAGCGGGAGATTGATCTCTTCTTGCTGATGTGCCTCTCCCTCTGTTGTTGTTCTAATATATATACACTATTCTTTTTTGTTTCCCCTTCCGAAATTAGCTGGAAGTGAACAATTTTTGTAGTAGTTGCAGAGGCCTGTTTGTGGCTTTTTTTCTCTTCTTTTTTTTTTTTCCCCTTTTCTCTTTCTATTCTGCTTTCAGCTACAGTAGATCTTGAGCTCCCGATAAGCACCGAGGCCCGATCTCCATCCTGATAGAGATTGCCAGGCATGATAAGGACCACTTATCTCTCCCCACCAGACCGAAGCAGGATTCACTACAACAACAAACACAGCAAAGAGGGGCAAAAGGGCTCCAACAATTTGTTCCATTGCAAATGTGATTAATGCAGGCACTTTAATTATCTGATGGGGGGCAGCTGCATATGTGTTTTTATTTCTCAAGGTGTTTCAGGCTCTTTCTCTCCCCCATGTGCCCTGTGAAACAAGCTGGGCTGAGCAGCCAAGCTCTCCCCAGTGCCTGTTATCAGCTGCAGATGTTGCATTAGTTTGATGAGAGCTTTGACTTTCTTTTTTGATCGTTATCTCCCATTCTGCTCTGCGGAGCAAACACAAGGGCTGGGGCGGGTGACAAAAACACCATCATATTTTTGCATGTGGATTTTCTTTAATTGCTATTAGATGGTGCGAGATAGCGACAGCGATCTGCGCTGTTAAACCCTGCCGTCTCTCGATGGGGTGGTTTGGGTTGGGGTTTGTTATTTTCCCTTCTTCTTTGGCTGGTCTCTGCTCCCGTGTGGGCTCTGCAGTGATGCTGGGCAGGGGGTCAAGGTCCTGGACAGGGAGTTTGGTGCTGGTCAGGCCGTGGGAGCGTCCTTGCCGGGAGCCTGGAAAACTGCATTTCTTGTACAGATGTCGGTAGCCAGCAGAGTCTATTTTAAGCAGCGGCGTGGTGAGCCGGTGGCGTGGGATGCTCCTGGCACGCCTCCTGCTCTTCTCCCACTGCCTTTTCTCACTGAGCTGCTCCTCTCCATTCAGTCCCTGCGGGTGACTAACTGCCTCCTCTTGCTTGTTCTTTCCCCCCGCCTCCCATCACTTTGATGCTGCTCTGATTTTCCACCACTGCCAGACTCTGTGCCTCACTTTCCCCATTCAGGGATGCTCGGGGTGATGGCGTGCCTGCGGAGGTGAGTTACCCTGGGGAGCGGAGGGTTTGGTGCCTGCTACCCAGGGATGAGCTGGGTGAAGGCAGGGCCTCCCGGAACCGGTATGTTCTGCACCTCCTCAGGGGCTGTCTCAGCATCGGAGCCCCCCCATGCCCTGCTCTAAGCACCCCAAGGGTGGCATCTGTGTGTCCCATATGTCTGCTACACCCACGGGCGCTGCTTGCCAACCCCTCCCGGCTTGTGCAAGCCCCATCCTGAGGCATTTGCCAGCCCTTGCTCAGTGGCATCCTGAAGTGACGGCTCCTGGGTGCAGGCAGCAAAGCCCTGTGGCACATCTGCCCCCGCAGCAGCTCTGCCCATCCCAGCTTCCGCCAGCCTCTTGGGATGTGCCATGGGTGACATCAGAGGCTCCTGGAGGTGAGGACCCGTCGTGATCCCCACGGGGGTTGAGGGGGGATGACCCAGGATGGGCTCGTGATGCTGTGGTGGTGGTGGGGCATCCAGCAGAGCCTGCAGCCCCCTGTGGTGAGTTCTCCTGGCCATCACCAGCCTCTTCCCTTGGCAGCACCATGGGGAAGCTGTGTTTTCACTTGTTGGAGGTGATGCTGGAAGAAGTTTCTCTCCTCTTCTCTCCGATGGCCACTGGTCCAGGCGTGAGCATCCCTATGGGCCCTGTGCCTAGGAGAGGAGTTGGCACTGTGCTGGCTGATGCCCTAAGGGCACAGCTTGCCTCAGCCTTCTCCCTGGAGCAGTGGGGCCATTTGCAGGGCACTGGGCTGCCATGGGACACATCGTGCCTTTCCCACATGGGTGCTTCCCTTGGTGGGGGGCACCCTGACAGCTCGTTCTGGGCTCCTGTTCAGGGTCTATGCGCAGGGTGCCCCTTCCCACTCATCCCCATCTCAGCATCAGGCAATGAGGGTGCATGCAGGAGGCTTGGGGGGTGAGTGCCAGAGCCAGGCTGGCCATGGCAAAACGTGTTGTGCCAAGTGCCGCGGTGCACATCCCTTCCCTGCCGGCAGCCCCGTGTCAGGAAGGCAGCGCTGGCAATGGAGACTGTGGCTGCTTCCAGGACCTGTGGGTGCTGGGGTTGGGTTGAGTTGTGTCTGCTGCCACCTTGCACCCCTGGGGGACAACCCCATGTCCCCACCTGGGCACCCCGAGCAGGCATGGAGCTGCAGTGATGCCCATGCTGCAGGGTCCATCGCTGAGATCCCATGCCAGAGCAGGAATACCACCTCTGGCTGGGATTTATGGCTCTGGATCCAAGCTTGTGCAGTTAGGCAAGGTGTTGTTTTCCATTGTGAATCACGAGGCCACCTAGCAAGCTGCAGGTTCCCCTTTCACCAAGTTGAGTTGCCCAGCTTGGCACCCGGGGCTTGGGAAGAAAGCAATCCCTTCTCCATGGGTGTTGCAGCAGATTGTGCAAGGAGATACAGCGCCATGGCACAAGGATCCATGATTCCTGGAGAGGGGCAGTTCCATCCTTCCTTGAGGACCCAGTAGAGCCACCGAGCAATGGCAGCATCCCAAAGGCAACGTGGCGTTAAGTTGCAGGGCAGACAAGTCCTCCTGTGTACAGAGCATCCCTGGGGCAGCCTGTGCTGTGTGATGCTCCTTGTGCTGGCCATGGGGTTGTGGTACCTGCGTCGCTGGAAAGGTAAGGGACAACGCTGCCCAAGGCTGGAGCAGCCTGGGGACAGAGCCACTGTGCCCTGCATGGAGTTGTTGGATTTGGGATCAAACACACACATTCTGGGCAAAGGAAGAGGGTGTTTTCCATGCGTCCTGACTCGCCTGGCGCAGAAAACCCCTACATGATCTGCCTTGGAGAGCACTGGCTGAGTGACAACCTGCACAGACCATGGTGTTGCAGCCTGGTGAGAGGGATGTGAACAGCTCCAAGCATGGTCAATGCAAGGGGCAGGGAACCTTTGTGCTTTTAACATCCCTTCTTATTTAAGTAGGAAAAAGTGGAAAACTCCCCTGCCAGCCCTGCACTGCGCTCTGGATCCATGAGTCCTGTGGCTGCACCAAGGGCACGGATCCTCTTCTTCCTGAGAGGAGGAGAAATCAGCTTCCCTGTGCTGAAGAAGAGCAGGAGGCCAATATCTCCCTCGTTTTTTTCAGGGACACGTCCCATGACTGTTTTTGTTGCCTGACTCGGGGCTTTCGGACGCTGCGGCTTGGCCGGGCTGCTGTCCCGCTGCTTGTTTTATCAGGAAAGTTCAAGTGTTTCGGGGTAATACAGTTCCCTCTTCCGATGGCTGCCCGGCAAAGGCTCCGCATTGTTCCTGCAGCAACATGTTTTTTTGGGAGGGATGAAATGCCGAAAGGAATGTAACCGCTGACCTAGGGCTGCAGTGGGGTTAAGGAGTGTGTGCCTATGAGTCACTCCAGATAAGAGCCTTCCACTGCTTTTTTTGCTCCAAAATAATTCTTTATCTCCTCTTTCTCACATCAGCATATTTTCTTGACATCTCCCATTCCATAGCACGTGGAGGAAATGTGCTTCTCTAATTTGTTGATCTGATGAAATATAGATGCATTGTTTGCTCTTGTCCTTGGCAAGCCGGGGGTTGTGGCCCTGTGATTTGGGGAATGCTCTGTACGGTCGGTACATGGGGCTTTGGGAATGTGCCTTAGGGTCAGTACACAGGGCTTCAGGATGCTCAACAGAATCAGAACATGGGGCTTCGGGGAGGCTCAGTAGGTTTGGTACCCAGGGTACATAGGGCTCACCTTAGTGTTAGTACCTGGAATGCGCAGGAGGATGCTCAAGCAGGAGAGCATCACGCTCCGTGTTACCAGCTCTGGGGAGGACAGACTGCTTTCAGCTTCCCCTCCCTGCTCCAGCGGGAAGTTTGGCCGCTCACTCGCTTCTCCGTCTCCCAGCTGAGGCCTCTCATGCTACTTCCAGCTCCTATGATAATGCGGAAAGTTGAACTGGCCCCATTACTGCGCTGCGATGGTTGCCTCGATAACGCCCCGATAATGGCAGCGATAGCGGCAGCTCGGTAGCCAATGGCTCTGCTGCTCCTCCCATTAACATTCCCCACCACGGACCGGCTCGGAGCTGCCTATCTGCTCTCCATTTCCACTCCTCCGCTAGATAAGAATGGAAATACTGACTTCATAGCTCACTGATTAAAGTGTCTGGATTTCTTGATAATACACAGATAAATTATGTTTTTCAAAAAGAAGGTAGGGAAGGGAGTGTGAGGGGAGGGAAAAGCCTCCAGTCCATTTTTATTACTTTTTTTCTTTCCCCTTTTCCTTCTTTCTGGCCATGCTCTGTGGGCTGGGGGCTTTTCTGCTCCCAAATGCCCTCCCCATCCTGTGCATGGGGAGGGCATTTTCAGTGGGTGAAGAGGTTTTTGGAGCTACATGGACAGGGTGCGTTGCACATGCAGTCACATCCCTGTGCTGGGATGGAGATGCTGGGACCTGCTGCCATCACAGGGATGTTCAGCTTTGCCAGCTATGGTGATGCCACGTGGCTGTGGGATGTGGTCAGGATCCTGTCACCAAGCACCAGCAGGGGCCCAGGGATGCTCGAGAAGCATCTGCCTTTCTACACCTGAGCCTCACTGGCGCTGCTATAGGATGCTGCCCACTCCAGTGGGATGTTTTAGGACCAGCCTCATCCCACTGGCTGATCGAGGCTTAAAGATTGAGTTCCCTCACTCATCCCTATTAAAGCAAACAGGGCTTCCAGACTTTTTGGTTCCTCACACCAGAGAAGGTATCAACCACAAGAATCTTAAGTTTGTTTCATCTAAATATAAAACTAAAGAGCAAACAGTCTAAAGTTCATTTTTTAATGTGCTGCCCCATTCCAGTTGGGCTGCTCTCTTTATTTTTTTTAGGGGAACTGTGATAAAAAGCAGTGATAAAGCCAGGGCTGTTTTGTGTAGGAGTCAGTATCTGCGTTATCTATCTCCCTTTTTCACTCTCCGAGCAGCTCTGTTGTTTTTTACTCTTATCTCGCTCCACCAAAATGCCAAGAACAGGAAAAAAAAAAAAAATTAAAAAAAAGAGACAGCACAGGCACGTTTGCATGGAGCAAACTCAGCATCCATGGAGCCGGGCAGGAGCAGCCACCCTGCCTGGAGCTGGAGGAAGAGGAAGGTCGGGGTGCCGGGTAAAGGTGCAGGTGATGGAGGGGATGTGCCATAGAGGGTGCTTGTGCTGGTCCAGTGAAGGCTGTGATGTGGGGGAGCAGGTAGCAGTAGGGTTTTAGGGGACAATGCTGTCCCAGTGGGTTCTGGTAACCCTCATCTGTTGGTCTCAGTGCCAGCAGCCCACCCCTCTTCTTGCTTTCCTGGTGCTTTTCTGCTCCTGGAGCTCACCCAGCCCCTGCTCATTGCCTCACTGCTGGTTGGAGAGCCCACTGTGGTCCAGATGGCACTGGGAGCTGGCACTGGGCACCCCAGGATGCTCTGAGCAGCAGGGACACCCAAGCCAAAGCATCTTCAGTGATGGGTCTAGTGGCCCTCTGGGCCACAGCCACCACCATCCCTGTCCCCATCCCTCCGTCCTTGTCTGAGCCTGGTGCTATCATGTACTGAGAGAGCCTGAAATCTGTCCCCGTTCCTCTCCCAGCAGCGTTTGGCAGTGGGAGGTACCCGTGAGGACCTGAAGCCGCTTCCCACAGGGAGGCTCCGACGCAGCATCTCTGGGCTAATTTGTCGCTAGATTAGCAAAGAGCTTGACCTCTGTCCTCGCAGTCACCTGGTATTGGTGGGCCCTGCAGGGCTGTGCTGCTGGGTGCACATCCGTCCCCACTCACACCCATTCCTGACCGGAGCAGCTTTATTCTAGTGGGAGAAAAAGGACCGGAATCAAGGGGCTTTCACCCAGAAGACCTCCCTTTGACCAGGAGCAGCGGTAGCAATGAGCCTTGCATGTCCATGCCACCCTGCACGCTCATGCGCATTTGGAGCCTGATCTTCATGGATGGAGTTTCCTTCCGCATTATCAGGATATCCAGCTGATCCCTAAGCGCGGGCTCACACTGGTGCCCAAATCCTGTGTTAGACGTCTCAAACTGCTTTGGGATGGATGATGCCCCCAGGTCCCCCAGTAAGGACGCACTGCAGAGGGTCCCACGAGCTCCTTCAGTTTCCCTCTTGTGCTTTGAACATCATCTCCTCATCCTGTCTCTCCTGCCAGCTGGGAAGGCAGGACTGCGTTAAGCATCACATCCCCTTCTCGCAGTGCAATCTGCTCCCATCCATCTGATGTGCCAGGCCTGGGGACGGCTCTATTAGACTCTCTCCTCTCTTAAAATCTATCAGGGCGTTATCAGCCCCATCTGAAACGTAAAGTCACTTCATTGTCATTGTCCCTGTATTCTCTTTCTCATTACTTTCCTGTGCCCCCCACTCAGCCTCTATGTGTCGTGTGTGTGTGTGTGTCCCCCACAGCCGCTGTTTGATATGATGCGGGCTCTCTCGCTATTAGTATTAGTAATCGCGGCCCCTGAAGTGAAACAATCTCCTGTAATCTATCAGCGGTTTATCGGCCCTATCTGAGCGCCGGGAATGGCTGGGCTCGGCGATGGCGCCATGCTCGGCCGCTGATAAAGTTACAGAGTTCAGGCGGTGATGAATGTTAAGTAACTGCACCCCGCGCAGATAGGATATGGACTTGGCAGGGGGAGCAGCTCCGCCTGAAACCAATCTCTCCCCTATCAGCAGGGCTGCTTTTTCTCAGGCTCTGCTTCTCCACAGCTCTTTTCTTCCCCCCCTCCCCATGGTTATAACCGGGGGGGTTCCCATGGGGCGGCACTGCCCCAGATTGCGGAGGGATGCTCAAGGTGCTGTGCACCCATGGGTGCTGTGCGTTGCTGCGGGTACCACCCTGGGTGCTCTTTCGCGGTGGCTGGGATGCTGCAGGGTATGGACATGAGTGTTCCCCCATCAGTAATTGCAGCATCCCCCTCTGAGCACCTGCAGGATCTTCCCCACCATGAGAAATCACTGCAGTCCCACCACCTTCATTCCCTCTCTATACCCTTCATTCCCCTTCTGGACAAACTGGGCCTAAAGACACAATAAATGTAATAATAAATAATTATAAATACCCCCCGTGAGCAATTGCAGCATCACCCACCACCTCTGCTCCCCAACTGTCCTTTATGCCTCTCCTGGGTGAATTAGACTAAATGCTTTATAAATTTAATTATATATTATCATAAATCCCCCCCCTACGAGCAGTTGTAGCATCTCTTCTTGCAAGCAATTGCAGCATCCCACCAGCAATCATGGCATCCCGCACCACCTTAATTCCCTTGCTCTCCTTCATTCCCCTCCTGGATAAATTAGGTAAAATTTAATGATAAATTATTAAAAGTCTATCGTAAATCCACCCCTTCCACCTACCAGACCCCCAAACTTATCTCTTTTTTTACCTTGCCCTTTAACACAGGGCACTGCGGGAAGGATCAGGGCGAGTTTTATCTGGTGGTGATAGAGAAGGGCCCCATATTAGAGATAGGTACCGCTGGGGTTGGCCTCAACCGCTATCGCCTGCACGCATGGGGCTGATATTTCATGTGCTGATATCCATAGCGGGAGCCCGGCCCAGGGATGCTGCAGCTGAGCTGATAGGGCATAGGGTTGATTTCTGCTCAAGAAGGTCCGTTTTCCTCCAAAATGAGGTCCTGAGTAGGGGTCTTACGCACCAGGACCCCCTTTTATGGATAGCATTGCAATGTAATGCTGGATCCCAGTAGCATTAGCCAAGAGGAGGGGGAAAATAACCCACTGGATAACGTGACCTTTGAGGACTGGTGTCATTTCCCGGCCATTGAAACCTCATTTGCCCTCGACCGCAGTGCTTGGCATCCCTGATCCTCTGGGAACAGGCTCGGGGGTACCCGAGGTCATGGGTGAAAGCAAACATTAATACATACCAGGGAAAAATTGGGTGAGAAGAGGCGGGCTGGTGTCCCATCAGATACCAGTGGTTTTTGGATCTGCAGCCCAGGTTGCTCTCTGGGTGTTGCTTGCTGCGGGGCGGACACGGCACAACCCTGCTACAAGACCCTGGGGAATCCCCAACCTGGGCCAGGCCCCACAGAATCACTTGGGGATGGTTTTGCAACCAGTGCAAGGAAGGATCAGTAGTGGCTGTGACCCTCTCCATGGGTGTCTTTCCTTGGGGAATACCAGTTCCTTTGCCTGCTCCTGCAACGCTTTGCTTGTGGCTGCAAAATCTGGGGTGAAATAGGGAGGTTTTGGGGCAGCGGCACTGCCATGAGGAGGTGATGCCCAAGCATCTCTATCGCAAGTTGATGGATCATAGAATCATAGAATAGTTCGGGTTGGAAAGGACCTCAAGATCATCCAGTTCCAACCCCCCTGTCATGGGCAGGGACACCTCACACTGAGCCATCTCACCCAAGGCTCTGTCCAACCTGGCCTTGAAAAACAGAAATAATAAGGATGAGCATCATGGTTATGCTTCATGTGCCCTGAGACCCTCTGAGCAGCCTCCCCCCAGCTCCTTTGGGGCTTATTGCTTTATTATGGTTTATTTTTAATTGGAAGATGTATTTGGAGCCAGCACAGGGGTGATGATGAGGAGCTGGAAGGGAGAAAAAGAGATCCGCCATCATGGTGCCCACATGGTCCTGCTGAAGCCAGTGGGCCTGCCTTTGAAAGTCCTGTTCATGGGGTCGGATGTGGGCCGACGCACACCCAGGCTGCCCCAAGCCTGCGCGTGTTTTCAGTCCAGGACCCGCTTTCCGCCATGGGACCTCGTCTTCCTCTTGTTCCTCCATCTCCTGCTCCCCGCTCCAGAGCCGGTGGGAAAGTCTGGGGCTGTTGCTATTTTCTATCTGCTATCGAGGCCTCTTATCTCTTTGCTCTTGTCTGCGTGCCGGCATTCGGAGCGTCCAGGTTCTCACCCTTGGCAGCGTGGAGGAGTCCCCCCTCCTTTTGCATTTTCCATGTATTTTTTCCCTTGTGTTTACCAGCACAGCACAAGGAATGAAAGCCTTCATTTGAGTGAAATGATCAAACAGTTCCCTGGGTGATGATGAGCTTTCCTCCCACTGGGAATGCTGGCCTTAACGCCAGACCTGCATCCGCAGACCGAGCACGAGTGACAAGAGTGCATCACTGCGAGTTTTGGACAATCTTCGTAATTTTTTTGTAAAGAAGAAGGGGGGAAAAAAAAGAAAAAGACAGAAATCCTTCCTTGTTATCAAAAATAAAAAAGGAGGGAAAAGGAGGGAGGGAGAAGAGTTAATCGTCAAAGCGGAGTATCTTGGAAGGGAGCATTTTTTGGCTCTTCCCCTCTCTGTAAAGCCAGCCTCAGTAATTCAGTTTTAAAGCATGAAAAAAGGGAGTTGATGAAATTCCACTATCAGCACTGAACCAATATGCAAAATATCTCGCCGAAAATCAAATAGCTATTATGTTTTCATTTCCATTTCAGCGTATTTGCTTAATGAAGAATAGACAGATCAGGCAAGCTGAGGGAGGCTGTGTGCGGTGATAACTGTGCAGGGCTTCCAGCAATCCCGGAGAAGTGACGCTCCGCTCCCTGCTCCACACTCCCTCTCCCTCCCTGCTTTTCCCTTTTTTTTCCCCCTCCTTTTTTTTTTTTGTACCCTTTTTTATTTTTTCTGAGCTATCCAGTAGCTCATTTAACCCGCGCAGCCGGCGGCACTGGTGGCAGAGCATCCCTTGGGAATAGGCAGTGTGTTGGGAGCGGGATGCTGCAGTAGGGCCGGCTGGGTGCTGGGATGCATCCAAGGACTGTGGTGACATGGTGCTGGGATGCTGCCGGCCACCCATCATCCCTATAGGTACTCGGTGATGTTGCAGCACCTAAACTGGTTTTGTATCATTGCATCTGTATGGGGCATCCCCATCTCCGTCCTTGGTGTATTAGGGCAGGATATGGGTGGTCTGGGCACCCTGAGTGGGTACCGCATGCGATCCTGGCTCCATCCATTCCTCCCCAGCGCCATCCATCCCTCCCTGGGTCTGTCCATCCTTTCCTGGCCAGGCTGGGAGTGCCAAGCTATGGAGCAGGCGAGAGTCGGGTTAACTTTATCAGAAGCCCAAGAGCCGTGAAGGCGTGAAAGAAGAAATTAGCCTAACAATGTTTCATTTGCAGCGAGAGAAACGATTTGTTAGCTGGCGATTGTTTCTGAATATTATCAGAGCCTTTTTAATTGTGCTGGAACTGAAATTAGCAGAATTAGAATAAATTGCCTTCCCTTCTCCGGCAGCCTCTTTATTCACGCTCATTGTTGTCTGCTTTGTATAGATTATGGGCTCTTTGTTCTCCTGCTGTAAATATACATGCCTGGAGTCACAGAGAGCAGCTGAGGTCTGCAGTGGGTTTGTCATCGCGCCATTCCCCCCCTTGCCTGCACCGGGGTGGTGCCGGACGGGCACCGGGCAGCCCCCGGCACGAGCCACGCATGCCACTCGCTCTTCCTTCCTTTCTTTATTGATATCAGCATGGACGGGGATGCTGCGTTACTGTGGAAACTGCAGCATGGGCTGCCAGGGCTGTTTAGGGGGAGCTGAAGGGGTGTCCCCCATTGTGCACCCCATTTGCACCCTCCGTGTGCCCTGTGTCCCCATCCCAGCATCCCCCTGTGTGCAGGGCTGTGGGCATGGCAGGGAGATGTGTTGTGGGTCCCCTGTGAGATGAGGGGTGCTTGGAGACCATGGAGATGGTCTCTGGGGTCCCTCACCCCGTTTAGATGCGGGGGGTTCAGATGGGAAGCGCAGGGGAGCGGTGCAGCAGGCTGGGTACCTCACTATGCCATACCCATGTACCCGTGGTAGCTGGGGACCCTGCTCACCTCCCAGGCACGTGTAGGGCTCATTCTGCACAGTATGGGAATCACTGTTCCTGGGTGCGTTCAAAAACGTATAAATAAGGCCTCAGTGGCATGGTTTAGTGCTGGGGAACAGTCTGACTTGATCATCTTAAAGGTCTTTTCCCACCCGTTTGATTCTGTGTGTGAGGGGCACCAGGCATCCCTTGGGGTACACCCCCAGCAAGCCGCTGGTTCTATAAATCTCCCTCTGCAAAGGGACATGGACCCGAGGGAGAAGCTGGACCACAGGGCTGGCTGGGTATGTGGGCTCCCTTCCCTTCGCATGGCATTCAGGGCATCACCCCTCAGCCCCATGTCAGGTCAAGAAAGGGCCCTTTGCCATCATCCTGCATTTTCCAACTGGGATAACCCACTGCTGGGTGTTTTCCCATCCAGTTCTCCCACTAACCACCCCTCTGTGTTTCCCAGGTTCCTCGGCAGTGATGGAGGAAGGTGAGGATGGCCCAGCAGCAGAGAAGAGCCCCTTGGAGAGGGATGCAGCCACCTTGGACCTCGAGGGCTCTGTTGAGCATGATGCCTCCAGCCCCCCTGGCAGTGAACGTGAGTCTCAACACAGTGGCAGGGGGCTACCCATGGTGTCCCCATGACATAGGGATGAGCTCTGCTGCCGGAGCACATCGGCATCATCTCTGCAGGGTGTGAATTAGCAAACAGAGCATTCCACCCACCCATCGAGGGTGCTGGTTGAGCAAGACCCCCATCTCCCTGGGGTGCTCCATCCCTGCAGCCAGCAGCAGCACGGTGGAGTGGGCCACAGGCAAGGATGCTTGAAATCAGAGGCAGTTTGCTCACCACAATGGCTGCTGATGAGCAGCATAACCTTGTGTCTGTATCAGCACCTTTTACCCACCGTGGTGTTGAGCTGCCAGTGGTAGCGAAGAGATGGGGAGTATCCAGCGTTCTGGGTGACTTGATGTACTTAAGTATGTCCATGCTCATTGCAGGGGGTTGGATTAGATAAGCTTTGGAGGCCCCTGCCAATGCAAACTATATAATATGATTCTGTGGTTCTATAAAGTGACCTTCTTCTCCCCAAGATGAGCTCTGAAGGCCCCTTCCAATGCAAACTATGATATGATTCTATTGTTCTGTGGTTGTACAAGGTGATCTCCTTCCCCTAGGAATGCAAAGTGACCTAGTGATGTTCAGAACATCTCCTGCTGTGCAGACTGCCTCCCCAGGAGACAAAGCAGTCCTTGGGGTCCTCAGAATAGTCTGGGTTAGAAGGGACCTTCGAAGCTTATCTTGGGGAGAAGGAGATCACTTCATAGAACAACAGAATCAGAATCGTATTATAGTTTAGATTGGAAGGGACCTTCAAAGCTGATCCAGTCAAACCCCTTGCAATGAGCAGGGACATCTTCAGTTAGATGGAGACATCCAGAACTTTGAGGCTGTGATTCTGTGGTTCTATGAAGTGACGTCTTCCCCTCAAAGATAAGCTCTGAAGGCCCCTTCCACCCAAACTATGATACGATTCTATCATCCTGTGGTTCTATAAAGTGATCTCCTATACCCAGGGGTTCAGAGTGACCTCTTGGTGTCCAAAGCCACATCTCCCCGCGTGCAAACTGCCTCCCGCTGGTGCAGAGCATCCCCTGAACCCGCAGGTGGTGGCACGGATGGGGATGGAGGCACAAGGCCGTTGCTGCCTGCTTCCTGCCCTTGCCGCCTGCCTGCCGCCACGCTGTGCCATGCCCCACCCCAGAGGTGGCTGCGTTACAGGGCCGGGTTGAAACAGTCCCCAGATATCCTTTAAGTTCCTTCCTGTGGAGGTGGGGGCAAATCCTAATCAGTTCGTGTTTGCAGTGCCCTTCGAGATAACCACGGCAGGGCAAGGCTGCACCGGCTAACGCAGCCGGACGGGTCCGCAGCAGGCAACGGTGGCTCCTGGGAAGCACCGGAGCAAAGGAAAGCCTGTGTCCCCCTTCCAAACCCATTGGAGTGATGCCATGGGGATCCACACCAGGCAACGGTGGCTCTTGGGAAGCACCAGATCGAAGGGTGCCCCTTAAAACCAATGGAGCAATGCTGTGGGGATCCCAATAGCCGGGGCAGGGAGGGCTCGCAGGCAAACTTTGCTCTGCAGCAGGGAGAAGCGAGTGGCTCTTATCTGATGGGGGAGCTGGGCTGGGGGCGAGGGAGCCGGGAGCCCGGGCGCGTTGCTGCACCTGGCACTGGGCTGCCTCGATAAAGAGGTGATAGCAGAGATAACGCGGAGCAGCAATAACGGCCACTAAAGCTTTCAGCGCGATGGATAAAAATCGATATGCCAGGCACTTTGATTTATAGCCAAAAATAATAGGACTTTTATACCCAGTGATTGATTTATTTGATGTTAATCATTCCGCTTATCACCTGTATTAATAATCTCCAGTGCTGGTGACGTCACCCCTGGGTGTTCGCTCTGGCGCCGATCGATTGGGCTCCATGCTGGTTATCCGCCCGGGACGCCAAGGCAAACATGTACTTTGGGCGCTAATCTTCCACACTGTCATATGCAGATAGGCTCTATCAGCTGCATCTCCAGCAGCAGTTAATGGAGAAAATAATTGTTATCAAGTTGCTATGAATACGCCACAAATAGAGCTGTGATGGGAGCGGGGCTGAATCCGGTGACATGGGGCCCAAAGTGGGATGGGAAGGATGGATGTGGGAGGGGTTTAGGGGTGAGAGGTGGGTGCCTACCCATTGGGGATGTGCGGTGGGCCTGGCTGTCATTATGGGACAACCCATGGGGGGCTAGGACCCCGCAGGTGGGCACTAGGGCATTTGGACATGGGGATTTTGAGGGGGACCTCCCTATGCACATCCCTGAGAACATCCTGGCCCTAGGGTATCACCGGTCCAGTGGTCTCTGTCCCCATGGGATGCTCCCTCTGAAGTTCTCCACATTTGACCTGCTGCCTTCCCTCTCCTGCTGCAGATTCCAGAGACACCCCAGAGAGTTCGAAGGAGCTGGAGAAGCCAGATTCTGGAGAAAACCTGCAGGAAATGGATGTCTGGAATGGGCCAGGTAAGTCCCCAGTGTGCAGCCGGTCATCCTGCTCCTGCCCAGCTTCCTGGCTGGGACACAGGCTGGAATACCTGGAGCAGACTCCGTGCGTTCATCTCTTGCAAACCAGTATGAGGACTGGGAGCACTGGGAGCTGGGCAGGCTGTAAATACAGCACTTCTGCAGAGACGGGAGATATGAGATTATGGTTGTGGTCCCCAGATCCCCAGGGCACTTGTTTGGGACAGTAAAACCCAAGCTGGGAGCTGTGGGGATGCCATCACTTGTGGCTGGCATCGTGCTTCCCAGCACAGGGAGGGTTTGGACCCCGTCCTGCATCACTCCACGCTTGCGAGGGCACTTCACAAACATCCTGGCAACCACAAGAGCGACGCTCGAGTGGTTTGGTGATGGTTATCAAAACCCCAAGGAGTGAATAAACGCGTCTATCTCCCTCTCGGCATCTCTGCTGGCACCCTGGCAGCCCAGCAAGGCCGCGTGTGCCATGTGGGTACCCTGCGCCCTATCGCCCTGCTATCTCCAAACCACCCCGAGATGGGGTTACACTTGAGGCTCCATTGTGCAGATTGGGTTTGTGGGTGCCTGTCCGCTGCGGACAGACAGGGATGGGACAAGAGGGAGCTGAGCCCCCCAAGGGTTGATGTGCCACGTTTCGGGCCCCGTTGGTGCTGCTCCTCCCAGGGGGGATGCTGATGGACCTGGTTTTGGAGCATCCCCCCTAGAGGCAGCAGCGCGTGATGGGACGGGGTGACCCTGATGCAGGGCAGTGATCGCCTCTCAGTGATGGATGCAGCAGGGCAGGGGTGGTCCCAGCATGTCCCCAAGGCCACCAGCCTCCCGCATGGGTGATGGATAGGCACTGGGAACTGCCGGCTGCAGCACACGTGCTCCTGCAGCTGCCCAAATCCCCACGGCCCTGCAGGGAGCCGTGGCCCCGCTCCCCCTTCCCACCCCATCCGAGGGGAAGCTCTTGCCGGCCCCGCTGATATCCCGGCCCTTCCTGCGTGCCGGGCAGGAAGGAGCTGCGAGGCCTCCCCAGCTCCTTCTTATCTGCTCCCCAGCCCTTTGGCCTCTGCACTGCCGGGCCCCCTGCTCCACCGCATCCCAATAGGGATGGGGCTTCCATGGGTGACCCCATACTGAGGGGCGACAGCACTGCACAGCTCCTTATCCCAACAGCTCTATCAACCACGG
This sequence comes from Lathamus discolor, assembly GCF_037157495.1. NCBI lineage: Eukaryota > Metazoa > Chordata > Aves > Psittaciformes > Psittacidae > Lathamus > Lathamus discolor. Next base: position 2,933,219 of record NC_088909.1, on the reverse strand, counting down.
GCTCCCCAAAAGGGACCACGAAGCCTTGGCTGTGACCGTGCTTCCCCCTTCCCCCTCTTCCCTCTCCAGAGCTGGTTATTTGCATTCTTTATGTAAAAGAGATTTTATTATCGCCTTCTCCCAGCCCATCTCTATTCTGGTAATTGGAGTGGTATTAATTTCTGTGTGGCTGGGAGTTGATGGCGGTCCGGCGATGCTGCAGCGATAGGGTGTTCCTTTCGCACCAACCGCCGCGATAGCCCGTCTATCAGGCGCTCTGCAGGCTCTGCACTTATCAGGGATGGAGCTGGCAAAAAGGGAAACTCTGAGCAGCCTGAATTTTCTTTTTTATCTGGCAGGATCCGCCGTATGTCAGCAGTGGCAGCTGTGAAGATGCAGCACATCGTGGTGGGGGGGGGGGACAAGCAGGCTGCTCCAGGCGCCTTTGTTCGCACCCTGAGGGGTCTCCCCTTCCTATGGCTCTTTTTTGGGGGGCTACAGGGTCACTCCCTGCTATGGCTTTGCTCTCTGGGTCTCCAAAACTGGGTACGCTGTTGTGCCAGAGGCTGGGCAGTGCGGGGATGCTGCATTCCAAGACCTTGCCATGGGGTCTCTTGGTCCCACAGGTCAGTGAGGGATAGGGAGTGTTGTTGTATTATCTTTGCAATGACCTTGCTCACTGGAGGGGGCTGCTGCTCGCACATCTGATATGCAAATCCCCAGGAGATGTGGGCTTTGATCCTCAGCTTGGGAGGCTTTACCCCTTCAGCTGGGGTGCTTGGTTCTGCTTCCTGACAGGGTCCTGGGATGGGCCATGGCCATGCCTCATGCTCATCCTCTGATGGGCTGTAGAGAGGATGTTCATCCTCCCCAGATCCCCTTCGCCACAGCCCCACCAGTGCCTCTCATCCATGCCCATCTTTCCCACTCCTTTTTGTTTGCTCTGGAGCAGGGCCAGGAGCAGAGACCTTTGGGAGCACTCGCAGCCCCTGGCTCCCATCCCAGGGCTGTCCCATCCCACCCCATCCCTGCCTGGCCAACCTCACCGATTTTCCCAGGGAGCTAAGGTGAAAAGTTCCAACAAATTCCATGAATGTGGTGTTAGGACAAGGGGGGTGGAGGAGAGCAGAGTCCTGCTGAGGGACAGGCTGCTCAACCGCTTTACGAGACACGGGAGAATCCCCACCAGGCACTGCAGCCCCAGGGAAGCCCGGATGGCACTTGCCTTTCTGCAAGGTGGGATGAAGCTTTTTGCTGTTGTCCCTGTGGGGACACTGACAGGGCCCCGAGAGGGAAGGGATGGAGCAGACAGGGCCAAACCCAGGGTTGTTCTTTGCCTTGTCCCCCAATGGCCATGTCCCACCACCCTCCCTGAAACAGCAGCAGTTGCTCCCAGGGGGTCCCTCACTCCTTTTCCTACATCAGCTTCACCATTTGGGTCTTTGCAAAGATTCCCACCTTGTTGAGCCCCATCAGAACAGAAACTCATCCCTGGCGGTGTTCAAGGCCAGGTTGGACAGAGCCTTGGGTGACATGGCTTAGTGTGAGGTGTCCCTGCCCATGGCAGGGGTTTAGAACTGGATGATCTCAAGGTCCTTTCTAACCCAAACCATTCTGTGATTCTCATCTGTTCATGGCTTTATTTAATAGATCCCAGCTATTAAATGAAGCTATTAATTAACCCATGCCTCTGGGTTAATTACAGAGCGTGGCACAGGTCCACCTCTCAGGACTGACCACGAACCCCAAACCCACCCTCACCACCAGCCCCGTGTGCGGGTATCGTGATGGCACAGACCAATCCCCTATGGCTTTTTGGGTGCATCTAATTAAAACCACGAACTTTGTCGACTCTCCCCCCGCCTCCCCCTTTGCCTTCGGTTGTGTTTATCTGCACCACGACTCCTGCCCAAATAATCTCCGTCTGCCCGGAGCATGTCTGCAAACCTCAAGGTTTATTATCGGGACGAGCAGGGCACGAGGAGGACGGCTCATCCGGATGGCCGTCCCCGAGCCGCGTCTCCTCCTTTCCCCTCTGTTTTGAGTGGGTGGCAAAAGTTATTCCAGCTATTCCTTTTTATCGCCGGCAGCCGGGCCGAGCGGGGATCGCTGTGTTTGGGTTAGATTGCTGCGGGATGGGGGGAAGATTGGGTCCAGGGGGTCTCCTGCTGCGCTGAAAACTACCCCCTGTATGGCTTGTTGGCAAAGCCAGACAATGAAGGCAGAAGGATGGAGGGTGTCCCAGTAGTGACACCTGACCTGGGTTGGGGATATGGAAGGGGACACTGTCCCTGCTGGGGTTTGTATCCCTGACATCAGTTCAGTCCCTGTGTGGGGACACTGGAAGGTGGAGGGATGGCCAGGATGGCTTGGGGATGTCGCTGAGTGGAAGGATGCTCACACCAGTCTGAAATAACTGCTGGGGTGCAGGGATGCTCAGGCTCGTTTAGGACACTGGTGTGCTCAGACCCATTTGTGGACATTGCTGGGATGCAGGGATGCTCAGGCTGCTTTGAGGACATTGCTGAGTGAAAAGATGCTCACATTCGCTTGAGGATACTGCTGGGATGCAGGGATGCTCAGGCTGCTTTGAGGACACTGCCAATGTGGGGGGACAACCAGACACAGCATGGCAGGGAAACCCCTGCATCGAGCAGCACCTGGATGATGTTGAGAGGTGCAGGCAGTGTCCCCCCCAACTCTGTCCCAGTCCTTTCCCTTGAGAAGGAGAAAAATGTCTCATGTACTTGTGGAGAGAGCCCTGAGGGCGATGCTGTCAGGGTCACTGTGGCTGACAGCCGTCAATCACTGCTGCCTTGCCGCTCTGCACTGGGCTGGAGCTGAGGACCAGTGGGGTTTGTGTGCAAAGCCAAGCTCGCACCCTGCTCCTGCCCAGTGCTGAGGAGTGACCCCCCCTTGTGGTCCCCTCCTCCTTTCCGGAGGGGATATCTACCCTCTGCATCAGCCCCAGGGGCCCCTTCACTCCCCTTCCTCCCCCTTCCCAGCTTCCTGCCCTCCCCAGCACATCCCTACCCGCTGCTTGGTACCAGCCTGGGCAGAGTCAGGGGGTCCCAGCAGCCCTGTGACTGGGGAGAGAGCAGGGACAAGGGGGTCCCTGGCACAGGGGTCCAGCCGGCCTGGGAGAGCTGGGAGTTATTCCTCCTTCCCATCCTCCCTGAGCGCTTTCTGATGTTGTTCCCAGTGCTAATTCCTGTCCCCATACCCATGGGTATGGCTCACTTTTATTACCCAGGATGGGGACCCCCTCGATGCCCCATCCCCACAGGGCTCAGCAACACCCGAAACTCAAACGTCCTGGGGTCGTTATCAGGGCACATCCTGCTGGGGCAGGGCACCCTGGCTTACATGGGGCATAAGGGAAGGGCGATCCCGGGGTGACGCATGGCAAGGCTGGTGCCAGCACCTGCCAGCTGTGCGGCACAGCTGGTGAGCGGGTGCCTGGCCCTGTTTGGGGTGCAGCACCTCCTGGGTGCCGTGGTTCCCCCTTTTCCCTGGGCGCTGGGAGGTGCAGCTCTGCTCTCCAGGGTAGGTCACAGCTCCTCCATTAACCAGGGGCAGGGTTCAGCCTGATAAAGGTTTGCTTTTGTACTCTGTCAAAAAGGAAATCAATAAATGGCAAGCGATGGGCAGGACTGATAAAGGCAGAAATCTCACCTCAGCTCCTGCCATGCCAGGGCACCAGGGTGCCCCCTCTGCACCCAAAAGCCCGGGGGGGCAGAGCCCAGCTCTCCCATAGCCATCCCCTCTCAGGCCATGGCAGCTCAGCCACAGCAACCCCAAGCTGAGCCTAAGCAGGCGCAGCCCAGCAAGGCTCGAATTGAAACCCTCCTCACTCCTTTGTCGTCCCCAAGGCTGCCCTGATTACTCGAGCACCCGGGACGGCAAAGCCGGGATAATCTCCTTAGCCCCTTTGGAGAGATTTCCCTTTGTGAGCGGAGGTGAAGAGTGGAGATGCTGCGTGTTCGCAGCTTAAGACTCTTCCCAATCGGCTCCCTCCATCTTATCGGAGCGGTGCCATCACATCATTTCACTAGTTGAGTTGTCAGGATTTATTCCTTCCGCCGTGCACTCGCTGCTTCTAAAAACAGCAGCTGGGGCGTGCGGCAGGGCCAGGGCTGCTGTGGGAGACGGGGCTGCTCCAGCTCCGCTTTCCCCTCGGGATGTTGGGTACCAATGGATGGATGGATGGATGGATGGATGGATGGGTCCATCCTCCCTCCCCATTGAGGGCTCCCATGCCATAGGGACATCCCACACATGCTGGGATGGGAGCAAAGATCCCCCGTTCATCCCTGTTCCCCTCGGGTTCATGTGGGGGCTGTACCTGGTGTTGTGGTCCCCCCCGCCAGGGCTGGCAGCTCCCAGGCCAGGCACAAAGCGCTGTATTAATAGGAGCAGCGCGCAGTGCGGCTGATGCTGGGATGTGGTCCCGTGACATCCCGATAGCAGTATTTATCCAGATAGTATCCAGGCAGCTGCAAACACTGTGGGGACCTCCAAGCCTGGATCCCTGCCGAGGGGCAGAGCCCATCATTCGGATTGGATTAAAGTCACACTGGTGCAGTTGGGGCAAAGGGGGTGCAGGAGTTGGTTGGGATGGGATGCATGGGTTTGCCCAGGGCTGGGTGAGCCCTCTCTTCTGTTTCCTATTGTTGCTCCCACAGGGAAAGCAAATGTGGGTGCATGGATGCAGCTGCGCCTCTGGGAGCATCAGGAGCAAAGGCGGGTGGCTACAGGAGCTGACCCATTCCCGATAGTGCATCCTTGCCCAGCAGCACTATTTCCCTGGCCATAAGGATGCTGTGGGTCGCCTTGCGGATGGGCTTTTCTAGACGTTCCTCACACCCTTGTCCTATGTTCACCCTGTCTTGCATGGCAGTGCCTCACATGCAGGCCTGCACAGTTCCTCCCTTCCCGGACCTCACAGCTCCAGGGGGACTCTGATGCCAGCCCTGCCTGCCCAGCCATTGATCGCCCCATGCGTGGCCGTGGTGTGATGACAGGATTAATCTTTGCTCTCCAGCACAGCTCACCCTGTTTCTCTGAAATCTCTCGATGGGGAGATAAGCCGAGGTGCAGTGTGGGGCGAGCAGGCGCTCTCAGTCCCTGGGGGCAAGGAGCAGCCCCAGCGCCCCGTGTTTCAGCAGTGGGGCAGAGCACTGGGGTCCACGCCGTGCACCTGGCTCACCGGGGGCTTTTCCCCTCCCTCCTTCCTTCCTTCCTGCTGCTTTTCTTCACGACACAAAGCAAACAGCCGCGTCCCTGCCCGGTTTGGTTAATGATCAGGGAGATAAACACGCCGCGATAACCGGGGCACTGCCTGGCTGGGACTGATGGCCAGAGGAGATACCCGGGGCGGTGTTCACCTGCCGGGGGGATCCCGCAGGAAGGCAGCACGGGAGCAGGGCCTGCGCCTGTGGACTTTGCTCCTTGCCGGGCACCCCATGGGCTGGCACCAGCAATTCCCAACTCTCCAGGCTGCAGGCAGGGGGATGCAGCTGAACCCAGTGCTGTTGGAACGTAGGGATGTGGGTCGCTTGCTTTGGGCTTTGTTACCAAGTGTGGACAATGTGCCAGGCTGTGCCATCCCGGCTTGGCATCATTTCCCCTTTCCAATGGAGAACTACAGTAATACCACGTGCTTACTTTGGAAAATCCCCCTTTTCCTCCTCTTTTTCCTCGCTGTATCAATGTGGGTGCACAGGGGCTGTGGCAGCATCCCTGTGTGGGCACAGGGACACCCATCCGGATGGAGAACCGCTCAGCACTGCTGGATGGGGTTCACCACATCACGTTTTCGGGGTGGCAGCGGTGCATTGGGCCAGTGGCCAGTGCCATGGCCAGCGGGCGCTGGTGGGGAGCGGGGCCAGCTCCGGCGGCACTATTTTTGTCCCCCTGTCTGGAACGGTTTTGTCTTTATCAGCGCCTGCGTGTTTTCTCTGCTGGGGATTGATACACAGAAGATGAAGTGCTCTGACATGGGAAGTGTCAGGCGAACGCTCTTATCTTGGAGACATGGTCTCCTGACCCAAACGCTGCTGATTACCAGTGAGACGGGGGGAAGGAGGGGCAAAAGGGGGGGGCATGGAGGGGGGGAAAGTGGCGGTTGGGCTCTGTTCCCCAAAAGCAGCCAGGCTGTACAGAGGGGAGACACCACCATTAGGAACGTGGGGCTTTGCTTCCCCGCTCCAGTGATGGGGGATGCTGGGAATGTGATGGAGGGGCTATAGGGAGCCTGGCAGCCCAGTGGCACATCAGGAATCAGCCAGGAGCAAGGTGTTGGAATCATGGAGCGATGAGCAGTGAGCAAGGGTCTGAGTGCCCTGCTCAGCCCTGAGGCCTCGGTGATGACCACATCCTGCTCACTGGCTCTGCTTCCTGCCTGCCCCCCCCCCCCCCCCGACCCCGGTCTGTCACAGGAGGGGCTGCTGCTGCCTCTTGGCATTGGTTTGTGCCAGGGAATAAATCCCACTGGCTCCTTGAAGGCCTCAGCCCTCCTCCTTGTCTTATCCTCCGATGGAACCACCGCGGGGTGCTGGGCAGGTGGATGGCAGGGATGCAGGGCAGGCAGAGCCAGCACCGTGCTCACTCCCAAACCGCCTTGATGGGGATGAAATCCTGGCTGAACAGAGCAGGGCTCCCCACGGCCAGGGCACCTTTCTGAGCATCCAGCTCCAAACCAGCACTGAGGGCTGCCAAGCTGAAGGCACTGAGGGCAGGAGGTGCTGCGGGAAGGGGAGGCAGGAGCCCTGCCTGTACCCCAGCAGGGCAGAGCTGCTGCAGGCAAAGCACATCTCATTCACCAGCATGTGTTGGAGGCTGTGGCATGGGGATGGAGGGTGGCTCAGGGATGATCCTTGAGGATCTCTAACACCTTTGCAGCCTTTTCTCCATCCCACCCCCCAGTGGGGAGCAGGTTTTGCCAAGGGGCACCAGTTGATCCCCTGGGACACAACTGGAGACACATCCCTGCTGGCACAGGGCATCCTTGGTGAGCAGAGCTAAGCTATGGGTCACGCTGGGATGCAGGTGATCTCAGGTACTGCCAACCCGTGCTCACCACCCAGACACTCACCTTAACTCACCCTATTGCTGACGGGATCCAGATGTCAGCCGGGCTAATAAACACATCAGATTTCAATCTCCGCAGCCATGGGATCGCTTTATCCTCCCTGTGCTCCCAGCTCTGAAAGCAATTTTGCCTTCAGACCAGCACACAGGACCTGAGCACCGGCTGCATCTACTTCAGTGCCCTCAGAGATGGGGCGTGGGGCTTTAGGGAGCTCTTCTCCCTGCTGTGGTGATGGGGGGAGCCCCACTTCAGCCCTGAAGCACCCTGGGGTGGTAGGAGCCTGCCTCGCTGCGGTTGGGTGCCCAGGGCCTCACTGGTGGCCTGGTGTTCAGCTCAATGTCCTTAGGGAGCATCATGGGTTTTGGGGTGCAGCATCCGGCTCCTTCTGCTATACAGCGAGGGACAGCCAGCACACATCCATCTGCGTATTGGTTACCTGCCATCTTATCTGCGCTCCAAAAGACAAAGGCACAGTTAAAACATTTTAGAGCAGCCTTCATAGCGTATTAACATGTTATCTAACCCATTAAACCAGAGGCTTATCAGATAATCAAAGCCATTAAGCCCTGAAGCTGCTTCAACTTTGGGTGCTGGGATGGGAAGTACTCCTTCCGCTCCACCACTGTGCTGTGCCCGGACCCCCTGGTGAGCAGCTGGATGCCTCCCACCCATTAGTGATACCAGGGCACCCACCAGCAGCTCCAGGCTCCACATGGGTGCCCACATCCCTGTGGAGCTGCCATGGGCTGGGGGTCTGTCTGGGGGGGCATCACAGTGATGCTGTGCGTGTCTCCCCCCAGATGAGCTGGACCAGATTGTGCAGGATGGGGAGAGGCAGGTGCGAACCCGCAGGAGCCTCCCTGAGGGCTTCTTCTGGGGACCCTTCCAGGGCAGCATCCACAGCGAGCTGTCATCACCCGGGCACAGCAACATGGTAAGGAGCACGGCTGCGGAACGGTGGTGAGGAAAGGCCTGAGGAAACAAGGGGTTTAGGGAGAGGGGTTGGTTTAGAAGGGATCGAGCTCCTCGGGATCTCCAGGTTTGGGTGTCCAGAAGGTTTCCATGCCATACGCTGCCCATCGCCCTGAGATCAGAGCATCACCGCAGGCGCGGGGATGGGATGCTGGCCGTCCCCTCCTGCACAAGCAGGCTGTGTGGTGGTACCTGTATCCTTGCAGAGGGGATGGCGTCCGGGTTTCCCACCCAAAATCTGCTCCTAAGGGACTCTGGTTGTACCAGGAAAGCGCCAGGGCTCTGCAGCACAGGAGAGGAGGCAGCGCAGGACATAGGTGGCCGTTGGTGGCAGGAGCACGACAGGGACTTGGGTCTGCACATGGGTGTGTTGGAAGCACTGGATCCTCACATCCCAGCCACATCCTTGCCCCTGTATCCCCCCGTGCCACACGCAGACAGCTCCATCCCAGGATCTTCAAGGCCAGAGAATCCCTCCCAGTCTCCATCCCCACCTCCTCCTTTCTCCCTCTTTTTTTTCCTCCCCTTTTTTTTTTAGCTCAGGCCCGTTTATCTTTGCTGAATTAAATCCTTGATTAACCCTTATCTGCCCAGTTTGCCTCCCTATCTCCTGGTTGGCGCCGTGTGTCCAGACACCCGGTACAGGATGATTGATTTCTTAAAGATATGCGCAGCTTTTTTCTGATACTTCATTTATTGTCTAAATATTTTTGCTCCCATTTCAGCAGCTCCCTTATCGAGCCCGGCTGATGATTCCCAGCCCTGTTCTTCTCCTCCATTCGCCTCCCTCCCTATCTCTGTTCGGGAAAGCGAGGAAGGAATCGCAGCCCCATCCCTGATAGAGGCTGTCGCCCTCAGGTTCCTTCGTCTTTGTTGCTGGCGGCAGGAGAAGGCATGCAAGGGGGTCTCCCCCAGATCCTGCCCAAGCTCTGCTCTTCATCCCCATGTGGGAAATCAGCTCATCCCAGTGGGAACTGGGAGCACTGGGTGGCTTTAATGGCTCTGTGGCATGGAGCATCATGGGTGCCCGTTGGTGCACTGATGGAGGAGGAGGAGGAAGGAGGAAGCCCTCCTTCCCCAGCCAGTCCCATGGGGCTCTCCCAACACATCCTTGCTCCATCAGGTGTGCCTGGGAATGCCAAGGGACCCCGGGGCTCCATGTGCTGAATGTCCCCCCACTCCATCCCTGCTCTGTCGCACCCCCCGGGGCACCCAGCCCTATAGTGATGCCCACAGAGGGGGACAGTGAGGGCACGGGGCTGTTCCGATAATGCCATCCCAGCGGATGCGGAACAGATAGGGTTTCTGATGGTTATCGTGCCGGTGCAGAGCGGAGACACTGACCTCTTTGTTCCAGGGAGAACAAGGAAGGGCTTGACGCAGGGGCTGGGGCTGCCAAAGGGAGCTGAGGCGGGCACCCTGGGGTGCTGGGAGTGCCTTTGGGATACTGGGAGCACCCTGGGGTGCTGCAGGTGCCTCCCTCCATTGGGGGTACCCATAGTTCCCAACATTGTAGAGCAAGAGCTCCACAGGGATCCATCCTCCTCTCCCACACAGAGGGGCCACCGCAGCCCCGGAGGGTGCTCAGCCCATGTGCCACCACCAGCACCCATCGCCATGCCCCATGCAGAGAGGTCCCTAAGACCCCAGCCCCATTTCCCACCTGATTCCCACACAGCAGGCGGGTTCCTGCAGTTCACACGCGTGTGCAAGCGCCTTGCACACGCGTGTGCCATGGGGTTATCATGCTCCTGGCGGCGATAAGGCCACAGCCGGCTGCCACCATCAGACTGAGTCGGAGGGCTTAGAAATATTGGGATGAATAATTAGATTTCATATCGTTACGGCAGCAGCCATCAGAGGATCAGGCAGATTAATTCTACACACACACACCCCCCCCCCAATGCTTCTTTCTGGTCATTAATATTCATTAGAGATGCAGGAGGCAGAGCAGGGTGCGGGATGGGGGAGAGCACCATGACCCCCCTAACCAAACTCAATCCTAGCCTGTTTTGGGGAGCGATGCTCACCCCACTCTCTCTGCTCTCAACAGAGCCCACCCGTGACACTGGTGCTCGGGGATGAGAGCTGCTGGCTGTCCCGCCTGCCCCTCGTGCCCGGAGAGCCCAGCGCCAACGCCGTCATCTACAGGAAGGGTTGGTACCAGTGCTGTGTGTCCCTGCACCCAGGGAGGGTTAATGGGGGGGACAGGCATGGCCATCTCAGTGCTAGGGTGGTGGAAGGGGTCCTTGTCCGCCTCCATCTGCTCCTCCACCTCCTCCGTGACCCATCACTGACCATCACTGGGGCTTGCTCCCTATCCCAGCCCTTCCTGGTTGGGATATGAGGAGGGTCCCAGTGGCTTGTGCAAGCACTAGTGCATTACTGCATGCCGCTGGGGCAGGACCCTTTGGAGAGGGTCCAGAGAAGAGCACAAAAGTGACCCAAGGGATGGAGCACCTCTCCCATGAGGAAAGGCTGAGAAAGTTGAGGTTGTTCAGACTGGAGAAGACTTCAGGGAGGCTTTATTGTGGTCTTTCAGTTCTCAAAAGAGGCTTATCTCATACGAAAGATGGGATGAGACTTTATAGCGGGGCCTGTTGTGACAGGATGAGGGGTGATGGTTTTAAACTAAAAGAGGGAGATTCAGACTGGATATAAGGAAGAAATTATTACAATGAAGGTGGTAAAACACTGCCACAGCTTGTCCAGAGAGGCTGTGGATGCTCCATCCCTACAAACAGTCAAGGCTGGGTTGGATGTGTTCTTGGGTAACCTGGTCTAGATGAAGGTGTCCCTGCTCATTGTAGGGGGTTAGAACTACATAAGCTTCAAAGGTCCCTTCTAACCCAAATTGTGATATGGTTCTATGACTCAGTGCACGCATCATATAGGTGAAAGCACTACTGCATGCAGTGGTGTAAGACTCGGTTTGGACATTACTGCATGTATGGGTGCATGTATAGGTGCATGTATTGGTGTATGTATAGGTGCATGTACAGGTGCATGTGGGTGTATGTATAGGTGCATGTATATGTGCATGTACAGGTGTATGTATAAGCGCATGTATAGGTGCATATATGGGTGTATGTATAGGTACATGTATGGGTGTATGTATAGGCACGTGTATAGGTGTATGTATAGGTGCATGTATGGGTGTATGTATAGGCGCATGTATACGTGCATGTATAGGTGCATGGTTGCAAGCACCAGCGGGAGCAGCGCTTGGCATGGGCAGACACCGCCATCTCCAGGCAGACCTGGAGGAAGCACCAGGGACAGAGGGGACAGGGGAGCCCAGGTCCATGCAGGCAGCAGCAGGATGGGGATGCCATGCTGACCATCACCCGCTTGTCCCCCATCCCTCCGTGTCCCCTCAAGATGAAGCCCTGTGGTGCCGGACGACGCGTGCCCTGCAGGAGGACGAGGTCCTGTGTGCCTTTGTGTTGGCGGAGCCGCTGGCCATCCCCAACCACCATGCAGTGACCGTGGAGCCCGGCGCCTTGCCATATCCGGCTGCACTGCACTCGGACATCCAGCTGCTGCCGCAGCAGGCGGGCATGGCCACCATCCTGGCCACGGCCATGGTCAACAGTGAGTCCTCAGGGATGCGCAGCACTGGGAATGGGGACATGGTGCAGCCCCACGGGGCCGGCACTGTGCCAGGCATCCCCAGCGTGCCATTGAAGTGATGTATGTGCCCTCCTTGTCTCTTTCCCCTCCACAGAGGATGTTTTCCCGTGCAAGGACTGCGGGATCTGGTACCGGAGCGAGCGCAACCTGCAAGCACACCTGATGTACTACTGTGCCAGCCGGCAGAGCACCGGCTCGCCTGCCCTGGAGGAGAAGACCAAGGAGACCTACCCCAATGAGCGCATCTGCCCCTTCCCTCAGTGCAAGAAGAGCTGCCCCAGCGCCAGCTCCTTGGAGATACACATGCGGAGCCACAGTGGTATGACATGGCATGGCTGCTGCAGCCTGGGGCATCAAACCACACACAGGGACCCCTGGAGCTGGTGTGGAGGGTCAGGGAGGATGTGGGGCTGCAGCATGGTGACCAGTGAACCGACTGGGTTGGACAGATCAAGTTCAACCTGTATCCCACTACTGCCACTGCCCCATGGCACTGAGGCCTCGTCTCCACGCTGTGTGAACACCCGCAGGGCCGGTGCCTGCAGCCCTGCCCTGGGCAGCCTGTTCCAATGCCTGGAACACTGGGGAAGGAATTGTTCATCTCCATTTAAATCATCTCATCTCCATCTAAACCTCCCCTGGTGCAGCTTGAGGCTGTTTGTTCTTGTCCTGTCGCTCATTACTTGGGAGAAGAGACCAGTCCCACCTCACTGCAACCTCCTGCCAGGCAGTTGTGGTTAGATGAGGTTCTTCCCCAGCTGGGTTATGGTTTGGGGCAGCTCACTTATAGGTCTTCCCCCATGTCAGCCTTGTAAAGATGGAGCGAGCATCCTGCTACCCGCAGCCGTGCCCTCCTGGCTGGCCCTGTGGGGTGTCCCCGCAGTCCCCATCCCCTTTCCCTCGGTGCTGAGGTGTCTGCCTGTCCGTCCTGCAGGAGAGCGGCCGTTCGTGTGCCTGATCTGCCTGTCCGCCTTCACCACGAAAGCCAACTGCGAGCGTCACCTCAAAGTGCACACTGACGGCCTGAACGGTGAGTGAGCGCTGCACGGCATCCCCCCAGAGGGACACCCCTGGCCCCATAGCACAGCATGGGGACAGGGACCTGCTCCCCACGGGTCTCTGCTTGCCCTGCTGAGTGCCGTCCTGCCTGCTCAGCCCAGCACTGTGTTCCCTGCAGGGGTCTGCCATAGCTGCGGCTTCATCTCCACCACGAGGGACATCCTCTACAGCCACTTGGTCACCAACCACATGATCTGCCAGCCGAGCTCCAAGGGAGAGCTGTACTCGCCGGGGACAGCCCTGGCTGCCACCAAACCCCATGGTGGGTACCACGGGGGGACACGTGTCAGTGCCACACACAGAGCCCAGCATCACTGCAAAGGGCTGCGGCCACAAGGAGGGAGGTTGGGGATGGGGTGAGCATCCCTGTGCCAGGATGCTGGGTAACACCCATGCCTCTCTCCCTTCTGCAGGGCTGAGCCAGACCAACAACGCATCCCTGCGGAAGTGCAGCGTGCCAACGTTCCTGCCCGAGGGGCTGCCAGCGCTGACACAGCACATGGTGCTGCACAGCCCCCTGCCCGCCCCACCGCCCGGCCCCGATGCCGTGCCCCCCATGGCACCACCCACTTCATCCCCTAACACCACTGCTGGCAAGCTCTCACCAGCGGTGCAGCCACAGAATGGGGAAGGGCCATCATCATTATCATCATCGTCATTGTCATCGTCATCCTCATCATCATCGTCATCCTCCTCCAGCGAGGCCATCCGCGTCAAGGTGGAGCCTGCCTGCAGCCCGGTGAGTGAGGCAGAGGTGCCCAAAAGCAGCGGTCCCAGGGAGGGGGTCAGCAGCAGCCCCAGTGCTGCCTCCCAGACCTCGTCCCCGCACAGCCTGCCCTCGGCAAAGGTCAAGTCAGAGCTTGTGAGCCCCACGCCGGGCTCCAGCCCGGTGCCCAGCGATCCGGGGACGGGGACGGGCACGGCCGGCGGCACCATCTTTGTGCCCCAGTACGTGTTCAGCCACGAAGCCGCGGTGGTGCCGCAGGCATCCGAGATCCTGGCGAAGATGTCGGAGCTGGTGCACAACCGCCTGAAGCAGGGCCACGGCAGCGGCGTGGTGCAACCCGCTGTGTACAGCAGCACACCGGCACCCAAGGGTGCCACGTGCTTCGAGTGCGACATCACCTTCAACAACATCAACAACTACTACGTGCACAAGCGCCTCTACTGCTCCAGCCGGCACCTCACCGAGGACAGCGCCGCTGGGGCACACAAGCTCAAAGTGCCCCCCGGAGCACCCAAGGGTCCTCCTACCCTTGGGATGCTGCTGTCCTTACCGCTGGGCGACGGGCAGGGGACCCCAGGAGGGAATGGGGATGCCAACCGGAATGCCACACCACCAGCCATAGTGCCAGAGGTGAAGGTAGAAGAGGGGGGTGTTACAGCGGGGACCCCCGAGGTGGAGGGCAGGTCGGGGCGGTGCAGCGAGGACAGCCAGAGCCCCAGCAGCTCAGCAGGGGATGAGGGGGATGAGGACCCCAACAAGACGCTGTGCGAGGCGTGCAACATCCACTTCAGCCGCCACGAGACCTACATGGTGCACAAGCGCTTCTACTGCGCCTCGCGCCACGACCCCCCCGTCCGCCGCCCCACAGCCCCCAAAGTGCCCCTTCCTCCCCAGCCCCTGCGCACCCGCAAGCGCCGCAAGCTCTATGAGATCCATGGAGCCGCTCATCGCCCCACTGAGCCCTCCCCGGCCCCTGACCCACCACCACCGGTCCTAGAGCCAGTGGGGGCTGCCCCATCGCCCCGCTCCAGCCCGGATGCTGATGGTCCCATTGACCTGAGCAAGAAGCCGCGGTGGCAGAGCGAACCAGCGCCGGCAGCGCTGATGCCTTTGGCTGACTACCATGAGTGCACCGCGTGCCGCATCAGCTTTAACAGCCTTGACAGCTACCTGGCACACAAGAAGTACCGGTGTCCAGCCACCCCACTGCAGCCCCGCACTCTCGAGCACCTCCAGAAGATGAAGGGGGCCATGCCTGTCCCCATCAAGGGTCAGCACAGCCCCGGCAGCCCTGGTGAGAGGGACCCCGAAGGGATGCGGGTGAGGGCAGCTCCAGCAGGGAGTCCTGGCATCCCCTACACCAGGGCAGACTCACCACAGCGTTACCCCAAGAGTCTCCTGTCCGTCCTGGGGATGAAGGGACCCCTCTCTCCTTGTCCCTACTGTCCCATCAATGGGACCATTAAGGGCGATCTCCTTGATCACTTCCGTGTTGTCCATGGGCTCTATGTGGCCAAGCCGGTGATGGCCAGGCAGCGGGTCCCTGATGCCCGGGTGCCCGGTGCCAGCAGGACACCGGAGCCCCCGCTGCCCGCGGTGTCCCCGCCGCATCCTCCTGCCCCCCATCTCCGCAGGGACAGCTCCAATGGGAGGGAGAGTCAGGATGGCAGCGCCAGCCCCCGGCCCCCCTCCTTGCCCCGGCCCCCCATTTCCCCCGGAGCCCCCGAGGGGCTGCGGGAAGCCCTCCACAAGCAACCTACACCCCCCACTTACACGGACAGGGCGGTGCAGACCCCCCCAGCCAAGGCTGCGTCCGTGTCCAACAGCAACCACAGGTACTGTCGCCTCTGCAATATCAGGTTCAGCAGCCTCTCCACCTTCATTGCCCATAAGAAGTATTACTGCTCCTCTCACGCTGCTGAGCACATCAAGTAAAGCCCTCCTCCCCCCCACCGCCATTTACCATCATCACCATTCAGGAGGGCTGCAAGGGGTTGGGGGACCTGGAACCGATGCCCAGCACCTCACTCTCGCAGGGCTCAGGGTAATCAGGACCCCTGGGAGGCTCCGCTGGGGCTGCTTCAGCATCCAGAGGTCCCTCTTGTATCCCTAGATGTCACCCCGGCATGGGGATCCTGCGTATCCTGGGTCAAAGACCCCATGGAGAGAGTGCGATGCTGGCAGGGGTCCGGTCCCCGCCTCCAGCATATGGTGCATGCGGTGCCCATATCTGTGTCCCTGCTGCAGCCTAGGCTGATGCTGCAGGGAAACTCAAGCTTAAGGTGCATGGCCTTGTCCTAGCCAGGGGGCTCTGCCCCCAAATAGACACTACAGGGGTGGGAAAGGGGATAAAGCGTGGCTGGGGTTTTCCCAGGGCACACTAAGAAGTGTGTGGGTGCCCCCACCACAAACCAGACCCTGCAATGAGACAGCACTAGAGGCAGGATGAAGCTATACTGGGAATATCCGTGTGTATAAGTGTGTATAGAAATAAATATGTCTTACGAAGCTGGGCTGGCGGCTGCATGTGAGTGTTTGTGGTTGGTGTGGGCACTGGCACCCCTGGGGTCAGGACATTGGGTGTGTAAGGAGGACATGGAGGTGGCCATGAGGATGCTGAGGGGCTGGAGCACCTCCTGTATGGAGACAGGCTGGGAATACTGGAATACTGGCTGCATGGAGACCTCAGAGCAGCTTCCAGTGTCTGAAGGGGCTACAAGGATGCTGGGGAGGGACTCTTCATCAGGGACTGTAGTGGTAGGACAAGGAGCGATGGGTTTACACTGAAACAGGGGCAGTTCAGGTTGGATATAAGGCAGAAGTCCTTTACTGTGAGTGTGGTGAGGCACTGGCACAGGGTGCCCAGGGAAGCTGTGCTTCCAAAGGGCTTGGAGCAGCCTGCTCTAATGGAAGGTGTCCCTGGACGAGCTTAAGGTCCTTTCCATTCCTAACCATTCTACGACTCTTTGTATAGCCGTGGTACAGCCTGCAGTGACGGGGCAGAGCACAGTGTCCCCGTGTCACCCCTGGAACTGCTGGTAGCACTGCCTCACCCTGGGTGTTACCTGTCTGTGCCACAGGGCGATGCAGCCACCAGCCCCTGGCTGGGCTCCAGCTGATGCTGGGCTGCAGGCTGATGGGTCATTAATTATCAGCTAATGAAGCTCCCGGGTGGGCTCTGCTGCTCTGAACCTGGTTCAGGTCTCTTCCCCATCAGCAGTTGCTGTGCTGGAGCCCCATGCCCCTGCAGTGTGGTACCTGGGTAAGCATAGCTCAGATCCCACATCCCCTGCAGTGCATCATGGAGGGATGCACATAAGCACCCCCAAAGCACAGCTTTTCTGGCCTCCCCAGGTTCTTCCCAGTACAGGAAGCAGGTCATTCCCCTCCAACGCATCCTGAGCCCAGGGCTTGCACTCAAGAGACCCAGCCTTGGCTCCCCCCTCAGGGACTTCCTTCAGCTTCCAGCTCACTATAACCCAGTGGCCCCCAGGCTGTTTTGTTTCCCATTCTGGTATCCCTGGAGCTGCGGGGTGTTTGCAGTCCCCAAGCGCAAGGCGAAGGCTGCAGCATCCCACAGGGGTTGTGCAAGGCTGGGGCACAGGGCTCTCAAGGAGACCAGGGACTAAAACCTCCATCCCAGCTCAAGAGGAACACATCCCTCTGTGCCCTGGGTGCCAGTAGCACCAAGCAGGACCACTGGCGTCTTTCATGCATTTCAATGGAGCAAGAATAGGGATTGTGCCAACAGGCACGTGTGTTTGGGGGTTCGCACCATCCCCTCCTCATGGGTTGAATGCAGTGACAGAGGTTGGTACCAGACCCTACGTGCCAACAGGGTGCTGGGGTGACAGGGAGGAGGAGGAGGAGAACGAAGGCAGCAGCTCCCTTGGGAAGCACTTGCGACAGGTCCCCTCCTTGCATGCTCTTGCAACACCACCCAGCACAGCCCTATAGTGCCAAGTAGGGCAAATGGCTGCGACACCCCCACAAGCAAAGACGAGACGAGAGAGAGCTGAAATGAGCAAAGCTTTACTTAAATAAATATATTTACAGAGCAGCAGACAATAGAAATGCGCTGGCTACAGTCAGCCAACGGAGTGCAAGGACGGACTATGGCAAGCGTCATGGCAGCCTCTATCCCCAGGCATTGACCTAGCAGGGTGCTGGGACCCCCCCCCAGCATTAGGGTAAGTGGCAAAGGAGGGGTACAGGGCACCCAATGCTCACTGCAGGGTCTTCCTGCGGGGCAGAGGGGGGAGGCTGAGGGGGGTCTGCAGTGCTGGGCTGATCTCTGCCTCCTTGGGCTCCTCCGTGGCATCCAGGAGCTGCTGCATGTAGCAGGAGGTGCCAAGCAGGACGTGGCCAGTGGCCTGCATGGTGAAGAGCGTCCAGCGCAGGGCTTCCCTGGGAAGGGAGGAAAGGGGTGAGCATCCCTCCTTGCATCCCATAGAGGGGGCTGATCCCCCGCTGCAGCATCCCCACACCCGGAGCCATCTCCTGCTCCCACCCACCCGCTTCATGCACTCACTTCATCAGCCGCTTGGCCCCGTAGCAGCGCAGGTCATAGGACATGCTGTAGGTGCCATAGAGCGTGGCTTTGACATTGAGGCAGCCCAGATCCCGGGGGTTGGTCTTGTACAGATCAAAGGTAACACGGGCAACATCAATCCTCCGAGGGGGCTTGTTGGACAGGCTGAGCTGGTATCCAGGGGTCTGAGCATGAGCAGGACCAGGGTTACCCAGTGGTACCCTCACCCTTCCAGTCCCATCTCACCCAGCATCCTGGGTACCTCCCATTGAGCATCACATTACCTTCGTGGTGCTCCCAGTGACAAACCAGGCTCTTGCCCCCCACCCCAAGGGATGCACTTACCTTGGAGACAGCCCAGGTCTGCCCCTTGCTCAGGGCCATCAGCACAGTGCCATCCTCCAGCGTCTGGAAGAAAGACTCCGTCTCCACCGCGGTGCCATCCTCATCCAGTACCAGTGAGATGGGACCAGGAGTGAGCAGGGCAGCCTGAGCCTGCAAGGATGCTGGGGGTGAGCAGGGCTGGGGGCAGCCAGCCCACCATACATCTGTGTGGACCGACAGCCCCCAGGCAGACAGACTGACACCCAGCAGCTCACCTGGCGCAGCAGCTCGGAGAGGTTCTGTGCCATGATGCCCTTGCGCAGGCTGCGGTCCCAGTTACAGACACGGAAGGGTCGGGGCCGTGAGGCCGGGCTCGACAGCAGTTGTTGGGTCATGGAGGCACTTGCCGAGACACATCTGGGATAGGGACAGAGGGACTGGAGTCTCCTGAAAGCCACCTCCACCCCCAACAAGACTCAGTGGAGAGGGGCACATCCACCCAAGAGGTGCCAAAGCAGGGAGGGTTCCTATGTCCCCCACCCCAGGATGGTGGCTCCCCAGCACTTACTTGGAGACAGGAGCAGCCAGGCGCAGGCTCAGGGACTTGGCGTAATCCATCTTCACACGGAGCACGGTTCAGCCTGTAGGGAGGAAGGATTCAGACCTAGACAGGATCTCTCTGGGTTCTCTCCACTCCAGCAGCTCCTTTCCCACTGGTTCCTCCTGTGCTCAGCTCCAGCCCAGCAGTGACCCAGCGCCCCGTCACTGCCACCTTTACGCAGGGGCTGTGCCTGCCCTTTGGCCGGGGCCAAGCTGGTGGCAGCCTCTCTGGGCAGAGTCTGCTTGCCAGCATGGCTCTTACGCAAAGCAGCACGTGGGGCCCTGAGTCAGTGCTGGAGCAAAGGTGAGGCTCAGGCACCCAGCTGCACCCTCACCCCGGCTTCTTGGGGCAGGCAACAAGCACTGGGGAGCCAGGGGCACCCAGGGCAGCAACCCCAACCCTGCTTCTCCAGGGATATCTGCAGCTAGGAGTGCACTAGGGAGAAGGTCCTGTAGACCATCCCCATCCCCATCCCCATCCCCATCCCCATCCCCATCCCCATCCCCATCCCCATCCCCATCCCCATCCCCATCCCCATCCCCATCCCCATCCCCATCCCCATCCCCATCCCCATCCCCATCCCCATCCCCATCCCCATCCCCATCCCCATCCCCATCCCCATCCCCATCCCCATCCCCACCACCAGAAGCTCTCTACTGATTTATCCCCTCCCACCCTACCATATATGTCATCTAAAGACTCCGCCCACCCGGCCCCACCCCTCTTGCCTCAGCCAATCACCTCCTGGCCTGATGCCGGGGGGGGTGGAGCGTGGTGCAGCTTCGGGGAGCGCCCTGCACCCTGGCATGGGTTGTGTTGGGTGATGGAGGGACCTTAGAGCTCCTCCAGCTCCAACCCCTGCCACGGGCAGGGACCCCTTCCACTGGAGCAGCTTGCTCCAAGCCCCTGTGTCCAACCTGGCCTTGAGCACTGCCAGGGATGGGGCAGCCACAGCTTCTCTGGGCACCCTGTGCCAGCACCTCAGCACCCTCACAGGGAAGAGCTTCTGCCTAAGAGCTCAGCTCAGTCTCCCCTCGGGCAGGTTCAAGCCATTCCCCTTGGCCTGTCCCTACAGGCCCTTGTCCAAAGCCCCTCTCCAGGTTGCCTGGAGCCCCTTTAGGTACTAGAAGGCTGAACCATAGTATCCCAGGTTGAACGGACCTCAGGGATCATCCACTCCAACCTTTCAAGCATGACCTCGACTTGATATCCCAGCACCCTGTCCAGCTGAACTCTTAATCACCAACATTAGGGAGCCCACCACTTCCCAGGGTAGATTATTCCAGTGGCTAGTTGTTCTCATTGCAAAAGGTTTCCCTCTTGTTCCCAAACGGAATCTCCCCAGGAGTAACTTGTGCCCATCACTCCTTGTCTTTTCTATATGACTCCTTGTAAAAAGGGAATCTCCTTCTTTGCAGCCACCCTTTAAATACTGGAACATGGTGACAAGGTCTCCCCTGACCCTTCTTTTCTCCAGGCTGAACAGTCCCAGCTGTGCCAGCCTTTCCTCACGTGCTGCCCAGGCCTTCGATTATCCTTGTGGTCCTTCTCTAGACCCTCTCCAGCCCATCTACATCTTCTTTGTAGAGCAGGGGCCAAATCAGAGCACCGCATTCCAGGTGTGGCCTGACAAGCACTGAGTGGGATAATGACTTCCTTATCTCTGCTGGTGATGCCCTTGTTGATGTTCTCCAGCATCCTGTTGGATTCCTTTGCCACAGCTGCTCACTGTTCATTCCTATGGAGCTTGTGTCCACCAGAACCCCCAGGACCCTTTCCCCAGAGCTGCTCCCCACCAGATCCCAGCCTGTGCTGCACTCCTGGATTGTGTTTACCCAGGTCCAAGACCTTACACTTGTCCTTGGTGAACTTCATAAGGTTCCCATTATCCCACCCTTGAAGCCAGGACATCCTGCAGGGTGGCTCTCCCTTCCCAAGTGTCTTCCCCACTTGGTTTGGTGTTATCAGCAGACTTACAGGGTACACTTCATCCCATCATCCACATCACTTATGAAGACATTGAGTGGCGTTGAGGCCAATATCAGTCGCTGGGGAGACCGCATTGGTGGCAGGTCCCCAGTTTGAGAAGGAGCTGCTCCCCACCATCCTTGTGGTGGTGCTGGTCAGCCGGTTCCCCCACACCCTGCTTGTCCCGACTCTAACACATCCGTTTCTCTAGGAGGAGCCTGTAGGAAACCGTATCAAGACCCCTGGCTGCTCTAAAACTTCTCCATGCTGAGCCAGGGTGCAGGAGCATCCTCTAGCCCAGGCGCACCAGCATCCCTCAGCTCCTGAGGCTGTCCCCAGTGAGCCCTTTCCTGGTGCCGCCAGCAGCAGCACCTCTGGGATATGGATTTGGCCCTGGGTTGGAGAGCTGGGACCCATGGGGATGTTGAGACAGTGCTGGGGTTGCCAAAGCAGGCTTGGAGCCTGGATGGATGGAGGGGACAGAGCAGCCCTGGCTCCTGGGTGAGCTCCCAGGGGGGCTGCTGTGGGGATCTGTGGGGTCCAGGACCTCGGTGCTGCTGCAGAGGATGCAAAGCAGCACAAAGCACTGAATAGCACTGGGTTTTGGGGGCTGGCCAAGGAATGTCCCAGCCATGGGGGTGTCCTGCAGGAGCAGCAGGTCAGGTCTGCACCCTGCAGGCATGAGCCACCACCTCCAGCATGTCCATGTGTGTGTGTGCATGTCCTGCATTACAGCTTGCCACGCTTACATGCCTATCCCCATGTTCATGCATGTCTGCACGGCATGTGCACACGTCTAGCTACAGGTGTCCATCAGCTTGTATGTGCGCCATGTGTGTGCATGTGCACATCCATCTCCATGAGCACCTGTACTCGTCCATGTGTGTGCACACATGTACCTCCCCCTGTGCGCACGCATGCGTGTGCCCTGCAGGTGTGCACCCCTGCATGTCTGGGCATACGCTTGAGCATCCCTCCCTGTGTACATGTGTGTGCACCCATACACATCCGTGTATACACGTGTGTGCAACCATGCATGTCTGTGCACGTGTGCGTGTGCACCCTGGGTGTCTGTGCACCCCTGTGTGTCTGCGCACCCCTGCATGTCTGTGCACACCTGTGTGCATGTGTGTCTGTGCATGTGTGCTTGTGCATGTGTGTCTGTGCACATGTGTGCATCTGTGTGTCTGCGCACCCCCACATGTCTGTTCACGTCTGTGTGCATGTGTGTCTGTGCATCCCTGTCTGTGCATGTCTGTGCACGTGTGTGCACCCCTCTGTCTGCGCACCCCCGCATGTCTGTGCCTGTGTCTGTGCACATGTGTGTGCACCCCTGCATGTGTGTGCATGTGTCTGTGCACACGTGTGTGCACCCCCGCGTGTGTGTACATGTGTCTGTGCACACGTGTGTGCACCCCCTTGTGTGGGTACATGTGTCTGTGCACACGTGTGTGCACCCCCGTGTGTGGGTACATGTGTCTGTGCACCCCTGCATGTCTGTACATGTGTGTCTGTGCACATGTGTGTGCACCCCCGCGTGTGTGTACATGTGTCTGTGCACATGTGTGTGCACCCCCGCGTGTGTGTACATGTGTCTGTGCACATGTGTGTGCACCCCCGTGTGTGGGTACATGTGTCTGTGCACCCCTGCATGTCTGTACATGTGTGTCTGTGCACACGTGTGTGCACCCCCGCATGCGTGTACATGTGTGCACATGTGTGCACGTGTGTGTGTGCACCCCCGCAGGCCCGCCCGCATTCCCCCCCTCCCCGCACCCCTTTATGCGCGTCCCCTTTAAGGTTCGGTTGGGGAGCGCGCCCGCGAGAGCGCGCGGGGGGGGTATAAGACGGCGCGCGCTCCCCCCGCCCTTCCACCTCTGCCGCCGCCTCCCTTCTTCCCGTCGCGAGGGGCCGTCGCGCGTGGATGACATCACGCCATGGCCGCCCTGCGCCGCCGCGAGTAGAGGCCCGGTCCCGTTCCGCGCCGCCGCTTCGCCGCTTCCCCGCCCCGGGCCCGTTCCCCGCCGTGTGTCCGCCAGGCCCGCAGCCGGTCCCCGCCGCCCCTGCCCGGCCCGCACAGGTGAGCTGCTGCCCGGCAGGCCGCGCTCCGCAGGCGCCGGTTGCGGCCTAGCTCTGGGGGGGCGGGCCCGACAGCCGGCGGAACCGGGGGTTTGGGGGGGGGGGGCAGCGGCAATGGAGGGGGGCCCGGTGCGGGGCCGCAGCCTGGGGGAGGGCGGAGGGGACGGAGCAGCGCACGGGGTGAGGGGCGGAATGGGGCGGGGGGGGCGGGCCCAGCGCGGGGGGGCGGCGGTGGAGGTGTGGGGCTGAGCGGGGAGCACTCGGTGGCGGGGGGGGGGGTGGTTGCAGGGAAAGGGGCAGCGTGGGGGGAGCGTTGGTTTGGGGGTGCTGTGGAAGGGGGTAACCTCTGCGGGGGGGCAGCGCTGACTGTGCCCCCTCCCCAAGCAGGAACCGCTGCAGCAACCGCAGCCTGGGGGCACTGCAGGAGGATCTCAGCCTGGCCCTGTGAGGTGAGTGGGGAGAGGGGTTGGGACCGCACGGCAGCATCTGCGCTCCAGGGGGTCTGTTCTGCCCTGCATCGCCCTGGTTATGTGCATCGCCTGCGTGACACTGGGTTGTGTTGCCTGCCTGGTACAGCAGGAGCTGTGGTGTCCTCACTGCCCGGAGCTGCTGTTGTCTCTGTGAGCACTCTGCTGCAGTGCTGCTGCAGGTGGCTTGTGTTCCCCCCAGGAGCTGTCTCAGTGGGGTTGTCTTTTCTCAGAGCTGTCCTGTCAGCCTCCATGCTAACAGCGCTTTCTTTTATTGCTGTCAATAGCTCAGCTCTTTTCAAACAACTTTTGCTGGCGCTGCTTTGGCTGTAGCAAGAGCAGCACCTCCGAGGTGTGAGTTCTCTCTCCTAGCCTTCCTAAGGTTTGCCTAGGTTAAGGAGAAGGGTTGTAGTCTAATCAAGACAGCTGATCTGCCACTCTGAGAGTACAGTTAGCCTATTGAGTGTGATTATCCACAAATCCCACAGAACACCAGTATAATCATACTTATTTTCTTTCATGGGACTGAGGCACTTTTAATGCAGAATTAGTATTTGCCTGCAGAGAGCTGCAGGAAGAGGAGAATCGGTTACGCTGTGAAAACAAACTCCAGCTGCTCATGGCACTGTTTTGTCTTCACGTTCCCTTCCCAAAGCTTGCCTGACACACAGCAGTGGTTAACATTCCAGATAGGAGCTCTTCCTTAAAAATCAGCTGCTCTAAATGGCTGTCACCAGCCGGTTCTCTTAAGCTAATACCAAAAGGCAGCTCAGTTTTCTGCATTCCTGATGGCCACTGGGTAGCTGAAGTTTGCAATGCATTCTACAAGCCAGTGCTTCCCTAAGGTACTCAGGTAAGTGTGTAGTTCACTAACCTTGTAAACAATAGTGGTTTCATTCAAAGCAAAGGACTGGGTGCTGTGCTCTTGTTCTAGGGTCTTTTCATTTTTATGTGATGGCTCTTTCCTGCATCAGGAGGAATTTTATTTCCTTTTCTTCCTGTTGTTGCTGCTCTTCCATGTTTTTTTCCACATTGAAGCTCCTGCACTTCATTTCTGCTTTGATTCTGTTTTCCAGGTCTGTCTTCCCTAAGTGTTTTTGTGCTGTGTTTCTCTTCTCACTTGTCCTGTCAGCACTATTTCCCATTCATTCTCCTCAGTTCACTTACATCCTTCACCCATCCTTGTGGCTGGATTTAGACTGTGCTCCAGAACTTTTCTGTTTTGCATTAACCCCTGGTTTTCACATATCTAAATAACAGAAGTGTTCTGATTTTGCATCAAGCTGTTTGGCCGTTAAAAAGTGGGGTTTATCCTTTCTATCACAAAGATTTCTGCCTGAAGCAAAGATGCTCTTTGCTTCTTTCCTCTGTGTCTGATCCCAGGAGCTTGGAGCTCTCTACTGGAAGGCTGCAGAAATTGTGTCTGCTCTTGGTTCTTGCCATGTGACTGGTGATTTGTAGGACTGAAGCTGATGGCTCTGTCAACCTCCGGTTAGTTTTCTGTAAGGTATTCTTTGCCTTCCTGCTAGTGGAGGCTTTGGAACTGTCTCAGCTGTTGGTTCCTATACTGTGTCCAAGGTGTATTCCTTGTTAGCTTGGAAAAATCTTTTTGTGGCACCATATAAAGGCCTAACCTTGGAGGGAGGAAAGTAATGAATGGAAATAATGCCCACCAGGAGTATTTTTTCCTTGGTGAATGTTGCAAATCATGTCTTAACTCACAGCTTTATCCTGCAGGTGATGCAGTGGGTTAGAGTAAGCTGCCATCCTTTCCATACTGGTTTCAGTTTGTGTGCTCCCAAGATACTACCTGCAGCTGCAAGTCAGTTGTTAGTTGTACACAAAGCTTAACTCTGTTGGCTTAAGTGAAGATGCGGCTCAGACCTTTCTTGAGTTCTAATTGGAAACAGCACAAAGCCATAAGAAACAGCATTTGAGCCTCCTGCCAGCAATAGTCAGTGTTGAGAGCCATGGATACAGAATGCGGTCAGTGACACACTGCCCTGCCTTGGAGTAGTGTCCAAGGTACATGTGTGACCACAGACTAAAGCTTGTTCGGCATTTCTTCCTTCTGGTTTTGTACCTTTTGATTTAAGAGAATAGAAATTGGGCTTGATCTTGAAAACAGACGTGCTGCTAAGAATTCCAGTGTTCTGACTCATGTGCCTCTTGCCCGAGGCAAATCACCTAACAGAAGTGTAATGTTAAAAATACTGCTTAAAATGCATCCAGGGATTACGTGGCAATATTGAAGTTGAGTTTTAAAAAGCATCTTAAGTAGAAAAGGGCTTTTCTTTTATTGCATTTAGTGCTGTGTCAGGGCTTCTTAATCTCAATGCTGTATTTTAAATTTAAGAGTCTTGGATATCATTAAGCTTTGGAAAAATATATTATAACATGGCCAAAGCAGATGGATTTAAGTTTCTGTAACACCTTCCCAATGTACAGTGCCATTTTACCTGTGTGAGGGGGGAAATCTGTCATTTTAAAGTTTTCCTATAAGACTATGAGATTCGGTCAGAGCAGGATGGGCCCCTTCATTGTTGCATCCAGGTCCTTGCAGGTGAGGATGGCTGTGTGAATGCCTAGCTTAGAAGGAGCATTTCTATTCTCGGGTATGCAGTGAAACACTGACAAAGTTAAGGAATAGTTAATGCATTTGTCCCTACTTTGAGAAATACCAGAGCTCAGTCTGAAACTTCAGCACTGCCTCCTGTTGCATATGTACTGTGTAACTAAAAGCCTCCTTTTTCTGCCAGACATGACTTTTTTGAGCTGCTGTGCAAGGGGAGGGAGAGAAGTGAGGGACTGCAGGGAGAAAAGACAGGTTTGCTGCAAATAATTGCTGCTGAATGTCTCCTGGGACACCATGCTGTTCTAGCCCTTTTTATCCTGCTCTTAGCTGATGCTAAGCATGTGTCTTCAGAGTGCTTCCCATCATTTCTGGATACCCAGTGACCAAAGGGTCAGACTTAGGTTTGCAAAAGCTGCCTGGTGTTCTCAGCTATAGCTGGGTGCAGCAGTGTTCTGCTTGGGCTGTGGAGCATGATGCAAAGGCACTGCTACTGAAAATGAGATGACAAAGCCCCAAGTCTCTTTTTCAAGGGATTTCTTTACTTCATATTTTTGGTAGACTGTTCTGTAATACTGCTGGCTCACAGCACTGGCAGGAACACTGCAAGCTGACAGGGACTGGCTGGGGACATGGAGATCCAGAAGGAACAACTGGAGGGAAAGTCCTGCTTAACCTAATTGATACCTGTGGTGACAGCAAGTGCTGTGTGGCTCACACCCAGGAGGGTGGCATGCGCTTACTGCAAGTGGGATGGCTGGGAAGTTGAGCTGCCAAATCTTCATTTTCTTCACTGAAAACACAAGAGCTGCTTTTTAAGGGGCTTTCCACTGAATGAGGCATGCACAAATGATTCTAGAGACAAAGACACGTTTTGGGCTGAAAGTGCACCCTATCATGCTGTCTAGTCCTGTTGCATCATTAGCCTGACAGTTTTCTTTACATTTCCAGCTCCCTGGGGGGTTTTTCCTGCTTATTTTACCTTTGCATATCATGAGGTTTGCTTTCGGATATTTCCATGCAGTATTTGCTCCAAAGCCTCTATAGAAAGGGTGTACCAACTTGTTTAGCCTGGCAAAAAGAGGGTTTTGTAAGTGTCATCTAAAATGCTCGATACCTGTTCTGAGCTAGCCTGCTCCTTCAGACATGCAGAAAATGAACGTTTGATACACTGAGGAAATGAAGTCAGTTTTTGGAATAGTGTGGCTTTGCCTGAGCTGTCGGTAATTTAAAGGTAGCTCTGAAGATCAAACTCTGAGAAGTATTACTATATACCTGGTTCTTGCCCCATTATCCTAAGCTACAAGTCAAGGAATCTCATCTATAGGTTAGATTTTTTTTCTTTCATAACTTGTTTTGAAGACAGTAATAAACGTGCTTGGTTTTAAGGTACAAAAATTCTACTCTTATGATGATGGATGAAACCTGTGGATTTCGACTCTACTGTTTCTGCTCTGTTGTGTTGCTCAGTTTGAAATACTTCTATCTAGTAATTTTTCATATCTTTTTCCTGGTATTTGTATGTGTAGTTGAATGACATTGGAAAGCAAAAAAAAAAATGTGGACACACACCCCAGGAAAATCAGGAAAATTTTGCAGGAGTCTGGAGATTTAGTATAAACTGATTTGGAGATTATTCTGAGACAGTGCTTGGAACCTGTGCTTTAAATGGAGTGAAATTTGCTACCATGCAAAGAATAAATTCACTGGAGCTAGAAAGGAAGCTTCAGTGAGTAGAGCAAGTACTCCAGTGCTTCACAAAATCCTGGCTGTGGTACTCTTGCCTTTCCTAATGTTCAACTCTTTTTTCTTTTTTTTCTTTCTACAAACCAGTGACTACAAGTAACACTGACTAGCTCAGTGATGAGGCATTCTCCCATCTCAGATCCTGCTTCTGTGATGCTGCTGTCGCCTGTAAGCTGCTTGTTTGAATGCTGTGCCTTGTTTCTTCTCTCTCCTCTCAGGCTCAGAGCCTTGGGGCTGCACAAGGCTAAGGAATGGCTGGAGGACACTTTCTTTACCTTCCCTGTTGCAGGAGGAGCTGCTGTGGCAGTGAGCTAGTGAGAGTCTAGCCTAACATTTGTATGGCTGCTAGGGCAGTATCTTGCCATCATGCAGCAGAAAGGCTGTCTAGTCCTGTTGCATCATTAGCCTGACAGCTTTCTTTAAATTTCCAGCTCCCTGTTTTTTTTTTCCTGCTTGTTTTACCTTTGCATATCATGAGGTTTGCTTTGGGATACTCCCATGCAGTTGTATGTAAGATTGAAGCAAAAATGTGGTTATTTGAGTTTTGAGGTATCTTTTTCTTGGCTGTTGGTGAATAGCCCTTGGAGACTGGCTGAACAGTGGATTTACCAAAATAACTACCAAATATTACCAAATAATATTTTATTTACCAGAATTAATTCAGCATAAAAGGTGGTGGAGGAACTCTCTGACGAGGACTTTTTGAAGTGCTTTCTGTGCACTGCATCACTGCTGGCACAGACAGAGGCACTGGGGAGGGCATAGTGCCTGTTGCTGAAGGGAAACTTGCTGTTACTTGAATCTGGGGAAATCCACACCAAAACCAGCCTGCCTATGATCGCTCTTCAACTGGGCTGTCATTTATTGTGTTTCTTATAATTTCTGTCAATGGAAATTAATAGGAAATGATTGTAACTGATGGATGCCCTGGGGTTTTATAACAGCTTTAATAGCTGCCAGTGGAGGTGAATGTTTTATACTTATCACCGCAGCTGGTGGTGAGAATCCACTCATATTTTTTCCCCCCCATCCCTCTAAAGGTCTTAGTGCCGAATGCAGGAAGGCATTTGGTTCACTTCAGTGCTATTTCTTTGGTACTGCTTGTTTGCAAGAAATCAGAAAACAAATTTCCTGAGTACATCTGCCCTTGACAACTTGTACATTTCTCCTGGCCTCTTAAGTCTGACCTTTCAGATGTAATATGCTAAGTTGTTCTGTGTGCACACAAAGTGTAACTTCTCACGCAATTAAAATCGCTGCCATAAACTTGATCTTAAAGCCAGTAATAATTTGTGCAAGCATTTATGAACTTGGCATCAACTTTTATATACCCAGTAAGAATATAATTTGTTTTGAATTGCATCCTGTGTAACTGCCCAGAGCCGTTATCACCAGAGGCAATTGCTGTCTTTTAGTTTGGATTTTAACTTTTCAGCAAAATCAAAACTTCGGTTATGAGTAAGAGCCAGCTTCAGATGTGTGGAAAAACTGGAGCAGTTGGTAGGAAACTGAAAATACGACTCTTCTGCTCAAAAGTTGTTGTGGTTTAAGCCCAGCTGGTAACTCAGAACCTCACTCACTCCCCCCATCTTCCTCCCTCCGTTCCCAGAGGGATGGGAAGGAGAACTGAGAGAACGTAACTCCCATGGGTTGAGGTAAGAGCAGTCCAGTAACTAAGGTATAACACAAACCACTACTGCTACCACCAATAATAATAATGATAAGGGAAATAACAAGGGGAGAGAATAGAACTGCTCACCACCCCCTGACCAATACCCAGCCCAACCCAGTCGGCGATCTAGCCCTTCTGGGTAACTGCCCCCAGTTTATATACTGGGCATGATGTGCTGTGGGATGGAATACTTATTTGGCTAGTTTGGGTCAGGTGTCCTGTCTCTGCTTCATCCTGGCTTCCCCTCCTCCCTGGCAGAGCATGAGGCTCAGGAAGTCCTTGGTCAGAGTAAACATTACTGAGCAACAACTAAAACCATCGGTGTTATCAGCGCTGTTCCCAGGCTGAAAGTCAAAAACACAGCACTGCACCAGCTACTAAGAAGGAGAAAAATGTCTGCTACTGCTGAACCCAGGACAAATGTTTAGATAATTCTTTATTGGTTATCAAATATCTGTGCGGGGCTTTGAAGACATAAAGTAGAGCATGGTTGTTAAGTACTTACATAAAGACTTCTTCTGGGAGTGCTTTTCATTTTGATTTTTCTCTGCAGACCTCCTATGGTATAATGAGCAGCATTTTCTTGAGTGTGACTTTCATCTTGAGATTTTGCTGCAAATACCAGCTCGGCATGTCTTCACTAGGGTGAATACAAGAGATGTTATCTCAATGGTGACAGTGCATCTGGCAGCATACAGGACGTAAATACAACAGCCCTAGTCCTCGCAAGTTCCTGAAGAAACAAATGAGTAGCATGGGTAACAACCTTGTGCCTTCCTGATTTCTAGGCACAGGTTCTTGACACACAGAAGAGATGCTGCATGTTCCCTGTGCTTACCCTCCTGCTGGATTTCAGCACAGAGATCCCCAATTCTGTGAATACCAAAATGTATTGGGGTTTATATGACGTGAAGTCTTGAATTTGCTTTGGTGGTGTTCAGTGTAGTCTGTTGTGGCTTGGTCTGCCTCCTGTCTGTTCTTGCTCTTTGATGGTAAGTAACCTTTACTGTGCAGAGCTAGTTGGAGGAGTATGGCAGGTAGAAGTGATGATGTGGGTCAAGAAAAGGTTAAGTAGCACAGAGCTGCCTGGTGTTAGAACTCTATTTCATGAAGTGTTGCTTGGTGTGCCTAAAGAAGCTACCAGGGTCTTGTAGCCTTTCTGTGTCAAGAGTTGACAGTAACAGGTAAAAATCTGGTAATTTAGGCCATGGGTTTTGTTGCACCAGCAGTAAATGTGCTTGCAAGGAGCTTGTAGCTAGGAGCAGTTGAAGTAAAACATGAAACATATTGAGATGAAGAAGTCCTATTGATTTGTAACCCTGTGGCTTTTTGTTTCCTAAATATGCTTCTGTAAGCCTTGGTTTCTCTTTAGCTTTTAATTTCTGTCTGATGGCTGCCCAAGCTTGTTCCTGTGCAGACCTTTGGGTTTGGAGGAGGAGGTAGCATATAGTTAAACGGTGAATTTAGTCCCCTGGAAAAGTGCCACCTTGAGAGAAGCCAATGCCTCTGTTGAGCCATTCTGCTGGTACAAGCAGAGAGCTGCAAGTGGCTGCTTTTATCTCTCTAAGTATTGGCTGCCTCAGTGCTGGCAAACCTGCTAGGACTCCTCTTTCTGCTTGGGCTCTTCTGAGGTAGCCAAGCACTGTGGTTATTCCTGAGGGGAGTGAGGAAGGAGGTGCCATCATTTATAAGGCTGAGTACATGCTGCAGCAAGAGACCACAGATGAAAGGTCAGAGTTCTTAATCACCAAGAGCATTTGTCTAAATGTAAACCAGTAATCTTCCTAGTAACAGACAGCTCAACCAGTTCCTTGGGTCAGGCAGTTCTAGAATTCATGGGATTTTTTTGTTTTCTGGAGTAAAACAAGCATATATATGGCTTGGGGGTTTTTCTGGCTTTGCATCATGTTTCTTCCTGTTGCATTTATTGTGCTTATTCTAAGCAGACATCTAATTTTTAACTTACTTGTATTGAGCACATGGTCATACTGAGCTTCTAGCAGAAGTGCATGGTGCAGAGAGTTATGAAGTTGATCATCTGGAGAGGAATTTTGAATCTTTTACTCTGTAAAGCAGCTGGAGATTAAGTGGCAATACATGCACTGTCTGAATTAAACCCGATTGAAAATCCAGGTGTTTTCACGATTGAATACTGCCTTTGCTTTCATATCTGTTCTGTGTGCAGTGTAAAAGGTCCTGTAAAGATACAGGCTATTTTTTCAGCATCACTATAAGTTGTGCTCCTGTATGTCTTGAGTCTGTAGGGCCATGTGCTTATACTTGAAAAATACACCTGGGACTTTCAAACTGATGTGGTGAATGCTAGAGCTTGTAGGTAAAATTCCAACCTCAAGCTCCATTGTTGTATGTGAAGGGTGGCAGACTCTTGTCTTGTCTGGAGCAATATCAGAATCAGTTTCTTATGCAGCTTAAACTCTGTATTTCCTTCTTGAAGGTACTGTGATAAACCATGTTAATGAATTCAAGCAACGTTTTTTTCTTTAGGAGGTGAAATACAAGAGTACAAATTCTGCAAGATGAACCTTCCTTGATCCCTCCCATCTTGCTCCCCATAACTTGTGTTGTTTTCTACCCTCTGCAGACTATTGGGTACTGATGGACGTTTCCAACAGCCCTGATCGAAACCCCTGCTCTCCTGATGAAGAAGACCAGCAGCTTTCTGATGAGGAAGTCCTGAAGGAATGTTGTTCAGACCGTGAACTTGGAGAGGGTGGGCAAGGCAGCATTATGGGAGAGGAGGATGCAGCCAGAAGATTGGGCCATGGTCAAGAGGAGAACCGCTCAGATGAAGAGGACCACTTAAGTGAACCTAAGTCTCACCAGTCTGACAACAATGAGCAGAGTGGGGAGCTGAAGAGCCCTGCACCTCGCAAAGGTGAGGAAGAAGACAGGACAAATGATCTTGGTGATGAAGCATCCTCCGTCACCCGTGAACTTGATGAGCATGAGTTGGACTATGATGAGGAAGTTCCTGAGGAACCAAGTGCTGCTGCTGCAGAGGAGGATGGTGAGAAAGCTGCTGGTGAGGATGATGAGGAAGAAGAGAAAGGAGATGATGCTCATGAAGATGAGAAAAAATCCAGTAGCAAAAGTGATGATGAAAAGGATGGCCAGGATCCCCTCAAGGAGAAGAAGAAAGAAGAAGATGATGGAGAAATTGATGATGGAGAAATTGATGTAAGTAGGAGCTGGTCCAAGTGGGCAGAGCCCTACAGGGAAAGACCTGTCCTCGTGTTTCTGAACTGTTTGGCTCTTAGACTGCCATGCCTCCCTTCTTTGACATGAATTAGCTGTGTTAGCTGTGTCCCCAGTGTGCAAGTAACACACTTTCTCTCTGGAGGTAAGACCATACTGCATACCAAATCCTAAACTTGGTGGGTGGAATGTCTGGTGCCATGTACTGTAGAAAAGCTTTGTGCCAAATACTGTCAGAGGCGTCACAAATAAGCTTTGTTCCCATTGAACATGGAAGGGCTCCGGTGCTTTAAGAAACTATTTTGCCTCAGCTTTTGAAGGACTTTTGAATGATGCTGACAGCAAATTACTTAGGTGTTCATAAGCTGTCTCCTTGCTTGAGGTTGAGAGGCTGGTGCTGGGGAGTGGAAGCCTGTGGCGCTGAGATGGTTGTTGGGCTTTAGGAGCGTCTGGATGCATGGAAGAGGAGCAGAAGGTGCTGGGCTCTCTGGAAGGTGCCTAACCAGGTGGCCCCTGCATGTGATTTAGAGGATATTTTTAGTTATATGCAGTCCCAGTAGCTGCTGTTTCACAGCTGAGGACAAACAGCTATTTAATAAAATCAAAGCCTGGGTTTAATTGCCTTGGTGACCAGGGCAGATAGCACTTTTTATTCATGTTTGTCTTTATGTGTTTAATACAGCTTAATACCAGTTTCCGTCTTGCAGGCAGAAGAAAACAGGGCAGAGTGATTCTAGCAGTAGAGTAGAAACCCTCCTGTGGGTTCCTGGTCTGGTGGACACCTTGCTTGAATCTGAATAGTGGGAGTGCAAAGCACTTCAAAGAGAAGTCTGGCCCAGAGGAGGCTCTGTTCTCAGCTGTTTGTACCAGAAGGTGTCCTGCACAGCTAAGCTAGGTTGTGAGAGTATCCTGGTGTCCAGACAAGAAGCAGTGCACTGTGGATGGGGTCACTGGTGGGGAGGATTCATACTGGGGAGGTGGTGTTGCCTTCCAGTCTCCATAGGTGTGTAGCTGCCCTGGCTGTGTGCTCAGGAAGCTCTCAGACCATCACAGAAGAGACCTTCCTCCCTTTTCATTCAAGAGTTGTATATTGTGTGGTTTTTTGTTTTGACAAGTTCTATTGCTTAAAAAAGGTGATGTAATTTTTCTTCATGGCCATTCTGGCAGATGATTTTCCAAAAGTTTTGTGTGTTCCTGGTTCGCTTAGGAAGAGTTCTACCGTCTTGTGAAAGAGTCCAGGCAGGGCAAGAAAAAATTCCTGGAGCCGTGACTCCACGCCTGCTTCTTGATTAAAATATGAATGCTTTCCTTTAAAGTCTAAGGCATTCTTAAGAGCGCTCTCCTTACAAAGCACAAGATGAATCTGTACTCTGGTTTTCATATATTATCTCATAACAGGGCTCCCAGCTGCCTGATTCCAAGGAGACCTCACAGAAATAAATACTTACCCTTTTGTTCAAGTACAGCATTTGCAAAGACTTCACACAGCTCCTTTGAAAGAAGCGGAGTTGAGCTGGTTATGCCATTCACACGTCACTGAATGCCATCCCCAGCTTCAGGGAGAGCTGTGAAACCTCTGCATTTTATTCTGCTTTCAGACTTCTGTCTTGGAGGGAGGGAAATATCAATGCAAATTTTAATTTGAATATATCTGTAGTACTTTAAATCCCTCCTTGTTCAGGAGAGCTCTCCTTGTATTGCCCTCAGAGGAATGCAGCGGCAGAAGCTGTTAACCCATCTCTCTAGAGATCCTCTGTTTATTTACAGCCAAGTGATGTTCTTTTCTTTCTTTCCAGCTGCTAAATTGATCAAAGCACATAACTTTCCTAATCTTTTCCATGTAGACAACTGCTGTCTCTGCCACAGGGTTGCTGTGATTGCCACGCAAAGGGGAGGCCTCCACCAGATGCTCCCTCTTCAGATGTGTTTCAGATGATGAAAACTTGTGTGGTGGTGAATGGAGGCAGAGTGAGGGAAAACCAGGGTGCCTTTTAGATTAAATAGCTAATTTCCTTGCCACATATCTCTGACAATTCTGGTCAGGTATTTGCCTTCTGCATTACCTCCCTTTTGACTTTTCAGCTGCGCCTCATGAAGCCAGGGAAGGGTTTTTTCCCCCCTTGAAAGCAAAGGCAAAGGCAGGTACTTTCAAAGTTTCAGCAACTTTCTTTTGAGGTGTTTTGTGGCTGCTGTTTCACATTCTCATCCCCTGTGGTTCTTAATCTTCAAAACAACCTGCATCTCCTAGACTTTCTTCCTGGGGCTGCTGTAGAGTTTTTTATGAGCTGATTCAGAGTTCCTGCCTAGAGCTGAGGAGTAGAAGGAAAGGTGTCAAGTTGTTGCCAGAGAGGACTGGGAGAAATATATATGACTTTACTCCTAAGAAGCTTATGTGTGAAGTTGTCACTCAGCACTGTGGGAAGCGTGTGGGAATTAGTTATTGTAATAGCAGTTGTCCTTCAGAATTGGACAGATGCTGCTGGGTTACTGCATTAATGCAGGAATACTGCTGTGCATTTTAAAACAATAGATAGAAGGAATTGGTTTGAGCTTAAATAAGGGTGACATGAGTGCTGAGCAGGGGACAGTCCAGTATATAGCAGGTAAAATGATGCAACCTGAAACCTTGATCTGTGGTGTGGCATCAGGATGTGCTTAACACCTGAAGGGTTTGACACCACTGTTGAAACACTGAAGTTGCAGCATCTTGCTGTTTGTCAAAGCACATTGTGAAGATGCTGTGGGGTATTTGCTGGAACTTTATACTGTTTTTCTCTTCTGTTTTGCTCCAGGGTGTGTTTTCAGTGACTGATATTTGACCATATTGTGAAATGTCAAGTCGCTGCAGAAAATGCACCATGTGAAATGTCAGCTTGTCTGTCTGTTCCAGGATGATGACTTGGAGGAAGGAGAAGTTAAAGACCCCAATGACAGAAAAGTGAGGCCACGTCCCACCTGCCGATTCTTCATGAAAGGTAATGACAGACTGTAATGGTGGAAGAAAACCGAAGGTGATGTAATTTTTCTTGTTTGATTTAAACCATTAAGCTGCTGTCTGCATGATAAACTCTGCCCCAGGTGTCCTCATTATCACCTTTCTGTTCCTTGGCAACCAGATGCTGAATTTACGTAGAGCCGATATGCAAAAATGGATTTGCCTTAAGTGTGGTGAGCCTGATGGAAGCAAGTAAGGGAAGACTTAGAATCAAAGAATGGTTTGGGTTGGAAGGGACCTTAAAGCTCCTCCAGCTCCAACCCCTGCCACGGGCAGGGACCCCTTCCACTGGAGCAGCTTGCTCCAAGCCCCTGTGTCCAACCTGGCCTTGAGCACTGCCAGGGATGGGGCAGCCACAGCTTCTCTGGGCACCCTGTGCCAGCGCCTCAGCACCCTCACAGGGAAGAGCTTCTGCCTAAGAGCTCAGCTCAGTCTCCCCTCGGGCAGGTTCAAGCCATTCCCCTTGGCCTGTCCCTACAGGCCCTTGTCCAGGTTTCCTGTAGCCTGTGGGAACTGCTCTAAGATCTCCCCTTAAGGAGCCTTCTCGTCTCCAGACTGACAAGCCCAGCTCTCTCAGGGTGCCTCATCTTCATGGCTTCATCTGGACTTGCTCTGACAGCTCCATGTCTTTCCTACATTGGAGGGCCTGGACTTGCAAGTGTTCTTAAAACAGCATGGGATATAACTGCCTTTTTTACTGTATTTTTTTCTGTAATTCTTAATAGGACATTCCCCAAAGTTTGGGCAAATCTGCACCAGCTATCTTAGGCTATCCTGCAATTTTGCTTTAGTTTAGAGAGCTAGCTTTTATAAAGTTTCCTTATTTAAACTGATTGCAGGTTAATAATATAATCTTACACTTCCTCCAGCTACATCTCACTTCATGTTTGCTGATTTATTTGGTTTTATTTACAATCACCCTCAAAACAGTTTATGAAAATCTGGATCAAAAGAAGGGTGGGGAGCAAGGTGGAGTCTCTTACTCCTTACGTCAGGGGTGTAATGCAGAGCAGGGAGCTGCTCAGGGGGTTTCCGGAGACGTGACCATCTCATATCACATACTCTGCTTCCTGGATGTCTTCCGGTATCAGATTTTCTCTGTGTGCTGAAACATGAAGGTGTTGGTGGTGATGATGGTGGAACAGGGAAGTCCCTCAGCCAGGAGAGCTGTTTGTTCCTGAATCCTTAGCGTGACACACGGCTCTGTGCAGCATGGAAATATTTGCCTGAGTCAAAGTTCAAGCTGCAGGATCTCCTGCCGTAGTTGCCCTTTGATTTGGTGTCAGTTCAGGTAATGTTGACACTCGCTCCTGCTTGCCCCATAAAGGCTTTACTGCCGTCAGGAAGATGAGGTGCTGCTCTTCAAGACGTTCAGATTTTAACCCTTGCTGTGTTGGAGGAGCACTCACATGGCTGCATCTATCCAGTGGTGCGAATGACCAGCTTGCAAAGCCTTCCAGCAAAGTAACTTGCTGTATAGCCACCTGGACATGAGCAGGCTCGTTACTTGTCAGGGTGATGACTCCTCTTGTCATCTCAGTAGGAATGTAAGTATTGGTGTAGGTGTCTGACAGCCCCTGCACACACTGCTTAGGCACTAAGAAGTGATGAGCCATTGACCAAAGGGATTTGTGCTCTTGTTAGGTTTGACAGTACAAAAGCATACAGTGTTACCTCTGGCAGCAGCTCGTGGTTAGTATGGGACTGACAAGGAGCATTTCCAGGTACCCAAGTGCAGTGTGAATTTCTGCTAGCCAGCACTGGGGATTCTTCATTGGGCTGAAGCTGTGTTAGTGGCCCCTTTACCCCTCAAGTCAATGTGCTAATGACAGAGCTAGCACACAACTAGCAATGACTTTGTGATGCAGTTGTCTGCTGGAGATCTGCAAGATGTCTCCTGCCTGATATTGAGCGCATTGCTGGAAGAGAAGAAAAAAGGGTTTTGTTTCTGAGGCAAGCTAAGTTAAAGTTGGGAATTAGCTTTGTATCCTGATATAGACCCGCCGAGTGTTACCATTTCTTTGGGAGTGGTACCTGAAGCTAATGAGCAGCCTCAGGTTTGTCTGCTGCACTCAACAGTGATGTCTCCTTTCCTACTTAGTGCTGGCAAGCCTGTGGATTCAGCTGGAAGGAAAGGCTTTGATATACTTCATGCCTCACCAGAGAGCTGTTCATTTTTAATGCACTGCAATGCTTTTCTTTTCTGTCAGGTTATATGCATTCATTGTTTTTTGTAAAAGGTAAAGCTCCTGACTTGGAGTGTTTGTCATTAGTAAGACTTGAAGAGCTCGTAGGCTTATTATGGCATTTGCCTAATGGTCTGTTTGCATCCATCCCTCCCTTCTTGCCATAATGAGGTTTTTGTACATTCATCCATCTGTGACTGGATCTGTTTGTCCTCTCTGAGAAGGTGTTGGGTGGTGAAGGTCTTTCCATGTGTATGAAGACAGGTAAATCCCAACAAAATTAGAGAGAAGAAAAGTCACATGTCTCAAACAGCATTATTCCTTGCTGGGTTTTAAATGCCTGTGGGGCTAAACAAATGTTTACTGTGGGGATCTAACAGAACTGTGTTTCCACAGGGCACTGTACCTGGGGCATGAACTGTCGATTTATTCACCCTGGTGTGAATGACAAAGGAAACTACTCCTTGATCTCCAAGCCTGAGCCCTTCTCCCCAAATGGAGCTCCTCCCATCGGCCCTCACCCACTGATGCCAGCCAATCCTTGGGTATGGACGTCTATTTTATGGATTTATGGCTTCTGCACATAGCTTTTGTCTCCTGTTCTGGAAGCGAAGATGATTTCGGTTGGTTTTTGTTTTGTGAGCTAGTAACTTAGGAACATAAGTCACTATCCAGTTCATCAGTTGGATGTATGATATTTTAAAAGGTTGTCTTGTAGTTGCTAGTAGAGCAGAATAATTTTCCATGTGTGTCCCAGTTTATGCCCTGCTGATATATCTCCAGAGTGTCTGAAGGTACTTTGGGGTGACTGGTTAGCAAAGCATGAGTTTGCTGCTCAAACCTAATGTCAAGTGTGTGTCTTCTTCCTCTTCTTGCCTTTCCAACAGGGAGGACCAGTTGTTGATGAAATCTTACCCCCACCCCCTCCAGACCCTCCAACAGAAAGTGCCTGGGAGAGAGGACTCCGGCACGCTAAAGAGGTAAATGCCATCCTCAGGAAGCATGCTGATGTCTCCTAAATCCAGTTGCCTGCTTCGCAGGAAGCTTTTTTTGGAGCATGTAGCTTCTTGTTCTTTCTAAGGAACTTACCTTTTGCCTTTAAAACTATTGACTGTGTCTTGTTGTATATCGCAGTTGTACAGTCAAGAGATGCTGACACCTAGGTTTGTTTTTTTTCATATGAGCATGAGCTGGGGAGAGTTTGTGGCCCTGAAGTCAAAACTTCTACAAAGCAAACCTTTCTAAGCTGGGCTAATTTCCTTTGCTTCAGTACCTGTCTCTGTAGCATGTATCAGTGTGTCTGATCATTGCAGAAAATGGGGCTAGCATGTGTGAAACTTTCCACCTGTCTGCTGCTGTTCTGAGCTGATGGAATAGTGAATTACACTTTGTACATAAAGGAAGGTCTAGTGTCTTGCACATGAGACCTGGGCAGAAGAAGGGTGTTTTAGCTGAAGGGCAGGTTTCTCCCAAGTGAAGGATTTTTAAGACTGCAGTTTCTCTGGGTCTCAGAAATGCTCTCTTTACAATGTTTTTTATATTATGGCAGGTATTAAAAAAGGCAACTATGAGAAAAGAGCAGGAGCCTGACTTTGAGGAGAAGAGGTTCACTGTGACTATTGGAGAAGACGAGCGTGAATTTGACAAAGAAAATGAGTTCTTCCGTGACTGGAATTACCGCATCACCAGAGATGTCAGAGATCCAGCGTAAGTCCTGGTTTTGCTACATGGAATAGATTGGGGGAAATGTAGTACAAGATGGCAGTTTTCAGTTAACTTCTGCAGACTGGAGGAATGCTTACCTCAAAGTGGAAACAACTTCCATTAAGCAGCATGTGCACCAGTTAAATATGAGCTGCCTCCACTCACTCCAGTTCACACTACCTTCCTTTATAGCCATCTTTAAACTTTTCTGCCTTCAATGTTGTTGGCACACTGGGCCCTCAAGGGCATTGTCTAGTTGTGCATTGTCTAGTTGTGCATTGCCTGTGTCACACCAGTGCATTCTTCCAATTGCTTTTCCTCTTGTTTTTTCTTATTCCAACCCATAAAAGTTTTAAAGCTGAAGCTGCAGAGTTGGAGTAAGGTCCAAGAGCTTTAAGACAGCAGTTGTACTGTCTCAACCATCTGGGTGTTAATTTGCAAGGGCATTGGCACAGCAACTGGTCTTGAACATCTTGACCAGTCCCAGATAAACTCTTGAGTAAGACAGTGGTCAGAGAGTAAACCCTTCAGTTGCCAGGGCATAGCCTGGGCCAAAACAGACACCCTAAACTTAAGTGCTTAGATGATTGTTTTTATAAGGAGGTGAAATGTGAAATGATGGAGACCTCAGAGACACTCCTGTTATGTCTGAGAGCAGGCAGGAGAAAGGTGCAAGGGTGAATTAGTCAGCTCTGGGAAACTTGGTTAGTGGTTCTCAAAGAAATCAAATGGAAAAAGATTTTTTGAGAGGCTTTTATTCTGCAGGATTACGCATGAATCTGTTTCTCTTGCTCATGCATCCTCTGTTATTCCTACACATACAGACTATGGAAACGCTCCCGCTCACAAAGTGTTGCAAGGCTTGTTTCTGCCTGTTTTAGAGTGAATGAGTTGCAAAAAAAACCCTCTGGAAAGGAATAAGGAGTAGGTTAAGCTTTTGTCCCTTGATTTGCTGTGGAGTACAGTTCTTTTCCCCATTTTAAATTCTGCAGCCTGAGATAAAACCGTTGCCTCATATTAATTTTTTCCTGGGTAGAAATATGTCTGTTGTATTTAACAGAACAAGGTCTTCTGTTCCTCTGAGAAGGCTCTCAGTTGCACCTGGGACATATCACGAGTGCTCTGTGGGTTGACTGTACAGTATCTTTATTTTATGACTGTATATGGAAATTATCATCAGTGTTCTGGTTGTTCTGTGCCACTGTCTCACTGATGCAGGAATTGTATTAGGTACAGAACTTTCTGTTTTTCATGCAGTCAAGGAAAATAAATGTTTTGCATGTTGCCAATGCTAAATAAGTTAACAAATGGAATTCCTGTAAATTCAAGCCATCTTTATTGTGGCATTGAAATATCTTCATTGTGTCTAAAGGCTGAAGTTATGATGCTGATGCTGCTTAAACTCCAAAAATGGTGATTTTTCTCACACACATGCACCTTATTGCACAGACTGACACCTTGCAGCAAACTAACCACTGGAATGTTAATAAATGCTTTGAGGACTGTCTTGTGACCTATGGAGATGTCTAAATAGTTCATGAATCCCTTTTTCTTTTCTGAAAAACTATAGGGAGGTGGACATCAAAGAAAACATTAACTATGGGTAAGCAGGTCTTTGATTCCAGTACTGTTGCAACTGTAAGAAAGTATGCCCTTTCCTTTTTCCGTTGTACTTTTTAAAACTTCCTAGGCCACAGACTGCTGTCTCATCTGATGTGGTGGGCAGTTTAACTGAGTGGATGTATTTGATTTTTTTGGGTGATACCAATTATTTGCCTAAGCATTTAAGCACCAAATTATCTAAATGCACAGCAGTTAATTAAACAAGTTAAATGATTGTTTAAATGAGTAAGAAGTCCACGAAAGTTACAGGAAGGGATTGGGGAGATTTGAAATTGAGTCTGTGTTTAAAAAGTAGAGTTTTCTTTTTGGTGTAGCTTGAGATTTTTTGTGTCTCTTTGGACACCTGATGTCACTGAGTCTCGACTGTTGTCTAGTTGGCATCAGGAGTTTCTTGCTGGATTAAATATCAGTATTCAGGATTAGCTGGTTTGTTTCAGACAAAAGTGGAAATCTTAAACCATTTAAAAGCACTGGAACAAAAATGCAAATAGCAGCTTGACTTGCAGGGCAGCACTTAAAGCATAGTCAGTTTTAGATTATTTAGCAGCTTTTAAAATGCAGAAGTGGGCCCTTTATTCCTCTTATGTACAAGTCAGAGTCTCATTATGGATAATCTGGAATTTGGGAGCATTTGTTTTATATCTTAGTCTGCCACTGACTCCTCTGTGGCCCTGGAAGTTTGTTTCCTGTACCCACCTCCCTGTCTTTACAATGGATGTGATATTTCCATTCCAGGTGGCTGGCAGGGATTGGATATTGTTGAGTGTGTGAATTAAGACCATTTAATAATGTTAATAGAATTCATCACATGGAGGAAACATTGCAGATTTAAGGAGGGTGGGGTTTAAATCCTTTTCTGACCCAAAAGTTACTACAGTTTTACAGTTGGGCAGCACGTGCCATGTACTTACCCGTTCATTTGTGTGCTTGGAGGGCCAGGGCCCATTTTCCCCTGGGGAATATGACCTGCAGATGCAGTTATCTTCATTGCATGGAGTAATTCCAGGTATCAGGGTAGAGCATTGCTCACCTGCCCCAAAGCTTAACTTCCCCAGTGGAATGCTCAGCCACAGCTCATGTCCTGTGCTGGTGGCAGCAGGATGCACCCATCATCTCTGATGGCAGGGTGGGTAGGAGATCACCATCCATTCCACTTCAGATGTGAGAATGCTTGAGATTAGTTCTGTGTGCATGAACAGAAAACACAGCTCAAAATCAATGAGGCAAAACATGTTCTGTTACATTTGCATACATTTGAAGTAGATACAAAAAGCATTTTTACCACATTGATTTGAAAGGCTGAGTTTCATGTTCAGCATTTTTCTTTTGTGTTTATCAAGAAAAGTTTATGCTTTTCTTTGATAAGCTTCACTTTAAAAAGCCTGTCTGTTTGGGATATGTAGAAAATAAACCACTGTGTATGGTCATGCTCTGTTGAACATGTTTTTTATTGTCAGTGCACAGTGACTAAAACCTGAGCTAGAATACGTAGCATTTCTGTGTGGCGACAAGGTGATGCTTCCCTTTCTAACCTTCCCTGTTTTTCATTGTAGGCTTGATCCCTATACAGATCCCTATTATGACTATGAAATAGAACGGTTCTGGCGTGGTGGGCAGTATGAGAATTTCAGGGTTCAGTATACAGACCCAGATCCATACCGTAACTACAGAGTAAGTAAGGTAATACCCCTTTCTGTGCTTCTCCTTTCAGCTTTCTTCTAGGTACTTCTGGTGCTTGTCATGTTTCCAGTGCAGGGTTGAAACAGGCCTTGTGATGGGCGTTCAAGATGCTTAATCTTACAGATAGTTAAATCTTCACTTAATTACTGCACAGAACACACTCTGAGTGCCAGGGGTGGGAGGACGTTCTGTTGCAGTGTGATGAAGGCAAAAGCATGTCTGAGTTGGGAAGATGGTTCCTCTTTCTGGCTGCATCTCTGTGTACCAGGCACATACAGCCACATCTGCAGCCATTCTTGGACATGTCAGGAGGGTGAGGGAGTTTCCAGGAAATAACCTTACTGTGGTTTCCTTGTTAGTTATTGGGACAGAAAGGACTGGATCTGGATAGGCGTGCTTAGTGCGCAGGCAGAGGTTCCAGCATGACTGTCCGCTGCTGGTGGAGTTCTGTGTCAGTTGATCAAGTCAGGTGAGGAAAGCCCCCAGGCAGTTGCTGAAATCCCAGATCAGTTGGTGTTGTACTGCTGTAAGTTACTGAGCTCCATGAAAATAAGGCTATGCACCCTTTCCCTCTGCTTCCTTTTGCACTTACGCAATGTGTTGTGCTTCTAAAGTAGTGGCAGAAAAACAGTAAGTCCTGCTCAGTGGGGAGCTTTCCAGTGGTATTTGTCACATCCTGTAGAAAGTGGCTTTCCTTTTGCTGAAAGACCTTGCTGTTCTGCAGAAGCAGTGCATAAACAGGAGCCTGTCCTCGCTATTGTTGCACATGCTGCACCATCAATTATTTTCATGGTGCTTGTTTGTACAGTTAATCAGCTAAACATGATTAGCAGTGAGAGTAAATACTTGTAAACATCAATGCATTTATTTAATAAGTGTAATAAGCCAAATTAATCTTTGACTGTTGCCTCTGAAAATTACAGCTGTGATGAGTATGATGTATGCTTTGTTCCTTTCCGCTTTCTGCCTGCTCAGCAAACAGTGATGGCCAGCAAGCTCCACATTTATCTGTCTCGGCGCTTTGCTCTGACATGGGAGGGTATATGTAATTCCTTGTGGTCCAGGACCTTGGTACCCGCTCTGTTAGGGGATGTTACCACACAGTGATTTCTCTTTTCTTTTTTGAAGGAAAGGGAGCGAGAACGCGAACGGGAAAGAGAGAACAGGCAACGAGAAAGGGAACGCGAGAGGGAGCGGGAGCGGGAACGGGAGCGGCGCCAGAGGGAGCGAGAACGGGAAAGGGAAC
The DNA here is from genome assembly GCF_037157495.1 of Lathamus discolor. Lineage (NCBI taxonomy): Eukaryota > Metazoa > Chordata > Aves > Psittaciformes > Psittacidae > Lathamus > Lathamus discolor. The sequence goes on along the minus strand of NC_088909.1, from coordinate 2,889,146 downwards.
GGGAGCGTGACAAGGAGCGCCAGCGGCGGAAAGAGGAGTGGGAACGGGAGCGCGAACGGGTGAAGAGAGATGAAAAAGACAGGCAGCACAGGGACCGGGACAGAGACCGGGACCGGGACAGGGAACGGGAAAAGGAGAAAGAAAAAGCCAAGCCCCGGTCCCCGCTGCTACCAAGGTAAGTGTTGGATGGAATTCAGACTTGTCGTTTTATCTGCGTTGTTTTATCTGTGGATCGTGAACCAGGGTGATGGTGATCAGAGTGGGGGAGATCGCTATTGTCCACCGCTCTTCAGTAAAGCGGTGGTTGCGAGAGGAAGGCAGTGCTTTAAATGAGCCTTGTTGGCCACTAAGTGGAGCTAAAACATCAGTAAGAGCCGAGCGTGCATGACCTGTCTGAAAGGGGAGCATCTGTCTTCTGGCCTGTAGGTATGGCGATGTTCAGCTTGTCCCTGCTCCCTCGAGGCTATAGCATGTCTTGGGATGCTGGCTGAGTCCCCAGTGCTGGGAGAGTCCTTCAGATGGTGGCAACTTTGACAAATGTTCTTTGATAACAGGCAGGGCTGGTTTGGGAGTTTGTGGATAGCAAGTGTATCTGGAGGTCTTTTAAGTTAAACTCAACAAAGAGGCTAGAAAATGTAAAAGGGTTGTATGCCTTGAAATGAGTCTGTGCTAGCTGCTATGGTGGAATGTGATGTGGATCCAGGTTTCTGCCTTGGAGTGCCCATTTTTTTCCTGAAAATCCTGGTTCTGACCTGTGTGTAAAAGTGAGCCAGGTAGACAAAAAGTCTAGGAATTTCAAAAGTGATTCCTATTCTGTTTCTCTGACAATTATTTAAGTACTGGGAATTAGTTATATTTGTAAAGCACTGCATAATTATCACTGCAGAATATAGAACTTGTGACACCAGAACTTCTCATAAGACGTGTTGTGGACGCACAAGCATGTGTATGTGTGTTGGAGCAAATTGGGGTGTGGGGAAGCTCTTTCCCAAGTCATATTTGACCTTCTCCTTCTCCCTGATGTCTGTGGTGTTTCTTGAACACTAGAGGAAGGTGTGAAACATCATGAGCATGGTGTGTTTTAACAAACAACAGTGCTAAGGCAGCCCTGAATGAGGTGCTGCATGGAATTTTGTGGTTTCAGGTGAGAGCAGGGTTTCGTCTTGAATCTGACCCTAAATTTTTGTTTGCATTACCAGAAGGAAATGTGATTTTTGATGGTGACCCTTTTTTTCCAAGAGGAATTCACAGTTTCAGAGCACTTTGGAGGTGTCTTGTGAGCACTTGGGTGCCATAGCAGAGTGGTTACAGGAGTATATTCAATTACATGCTACATTTAATTATAATCTTCACTTACAACCATTATTTATGCACCTTAATTACCACATTGCTGTCGGTTCTGCTCTTGTTCAGTTAGTGCTGGAAGAAATCTTGCTGTCCAGAGCGATGATGATGATGATGATGATGAAAGTGACATCAGCTGATGGACAGCTCAGGTTGTTAGTCATTAACAGTCACTGTGACTGGGATCACTGCAAAGTTCAGTCTGTTAATTGCTTCTTCCTTTGACACTCATGGGGCAGGGATTTGTGGGAAGCTTTTGCTGTTAGTGCTGCCCAAGGTTTTCTGGGCAGGAGTGGTGGCTGTGTTCCCCAATCCTGAATCCATCTCACCCATGTAACCATGTGTGTGAGCTGAGATACCGGATTTGTGGTGTTTGTGATATATGCTTTGTGAATACAGGTTCCCTACTTCCCTCCCATGCCCCTCTCTAACATAAGCACTGTTTAAAGGAGCTTTAAAAGCTGGTGACAAGAAGTATTTGTCATTTTTATGTTGAATAAGGAGCTAGTATTAAGCAAAAAGCTTTAAAATCTCCCAGGAAAATCTCAGGTGAGCACCTACACACAGTACCTCCTCCTAGGGAAGAATGGAATTAATGGCAGTACTTATCCCATTAAACTGAAAGCCCTGGCTGTTAAAGGCAGCTCTCCGAGTACTCTTAATGGTTCTTCAGTTCTTGCTGTTGAAACCCATATCAATGCGAACACTCTTACTGAAGCATTTACAGGTGTATGGGTGTTTGCAGAGAAAACAAAGCTGCAGAAGTAAGCTTTGAAAAAGCTTTTCAACGAAGTGAAAGCATGGGTCCACTTCTTTTCCCTTGGAGAAGACGTCTCTCATCCAGCAGCTTTTGTTTCCCTACATAGTATTCCCCAGAAGCCTCCATCACACTTGCAGTGTGATTTGGCTCTGGGCAGTGCCGTTTTGTCCCACATAACCTTTTTGGCAGGCTCCAAATTTCCTTGTGGCAGTCAGAGCTGTCTCACCTTTCCTCTGAATACCTTCATACCATGCAGCATAGGGTCAGGTTTGGGACTTTGGGATTAAACAGCTCCCAAGTTTTTTTTATGTGTAAAATGCCTGTGATTGCTTCATGCTTCCTGGACAGCAGGATGCGTGATAGTGGCGTTGCACTTGCCTATGGGTGTATTTATAGACTCTGGGCTTTCCCTAATTGCTAGATCCTAGCTTTTGGCAAGTTCGGCCTTTCCAGGCATCATATGGCAATGGATCGGGACTGGCTCTGCTCAGGTGCAGGCGGCTGCCCGTTGACATTCCTGCACCAAAGGCAGCACCGAGCCCACGTGGCCCTGCTCTTCACTTAGTAATGAGCTGGGGAGATTGGAAAACTGCTCCACAGAGGTTGTGCAACAGGCCACAAGCTTTGCCAAAGGCAGAGCTGAGGATGTCTGTAATTACAGGTAGATGCTGGTCTGTCCATCAGCTTGAAGCTTGCTCAAGTAGAGGCTGGAACAAACTGATATACAGACTGTGGATTTGAAAGGATGAAAGAAAATGAAAAGCAAATAGCCAGGAGTATGGAAACAATTTCTCCTTCCATTATATTGAAAGTAGGAAAGCTTAATCTGATCTCTAAACAACAGCAGAGCAGTTATGGGTAATAACACAGAGGACTTCCTGGCATCACTGGTTGCTACAGATGAGGAGGATTAGAATTTAACAACAAACAATGATTATAAACCCTAATGGACTTGGTGGCAAATGCTTCTCCTTGAACCTTTTAAAAGAGGCTGCAGTGTTTAGGCTTCAAGTAAGATTGTCACGTGTGGATTGGACTCTTCTTTGGAGTGTGCAGTTGCTGCTTTGTGCTTTGGGTTGTTTTTTTTTCCCTCAAGCTTAAGATGAGCACTCCAAGAAGTTTATGATCTGAGATTGCAATGCTAGTAAAATTGTTCCTCCCCCTCCTCCTCCTCCCTCCTCAGGCATCGAACACTTAAAACAAGCCAGGACACTTTATGATTGACTGGAGGGATAACTTGGCTGTCTGGCCTCGTGTTCTCCATCTCCAGAACGAGTTCTGATGCCCCAGGCTGTGACTGATTTTGCTGAGTGCAAAATTTCTGCTTTATATCTCTGTCTTGCCAGTGTAGCTCCCTGCTGTGCAAAGCATTTTGGGGATAAAGAAATGCCATGAATTGGTAGCTGAAGAAACTTAGAACGGTGCAGGATGTTCTTACCCAGGCTGCTGGGCTTCAGCTGCAAGCAAAGACCCTATCCACAGTAGTATTACTTTGCTTTAATCCTTCTGTTGTTGCATAGGTCTTTATCCTGCCGTCACTCAAGTGAATCTGATTGTTTCAGGATCACATTAAGCAACTGTCAGTGTCATGGGACCTGGTAGCAGTTGTATTTCCAAAGCAAGGGGTGTTGAGGAGTTGGACCCACTGGTGAAAGCAGCAGGCTCAGTATCATTGCCACATTTGCTTTGGTTGCACTAGGTGGTCCTCAACCATGTAAGAAGAGAAGCACTCCTGTGCTGCAGGTCTGTGGGACGGGTGTTGTTTGCTTTCCCACCTGGGTTTCCCTTGCGGGAGATGCTGTGGGCCCTGGTGAGAAGCAGCATGGCAAAATGAGCCTTTGGGTGAGATCTTTGTCCTCTACAGGCCTTGAAGCTTGTCATGAAAGCTGACCTAAAGGCCATTTCCATGCAGACAAGTTTGGTCAGAGCCCATGATAATTATGTGCCGGTGCCAAGAAGGGTGAGGGCAAGGTGGCTGTTGTCTTCAGAGATGTTCCAGAGGCTGACAGGAGGTGACAGCAGCTCTGAAGCTGCTAGGAAAGAGCAGTGTCTTGGTGAACCATGCCGTGATTATCACACACATAAGTTGTTTTTTTCTGGAAGGAAAAAGACTATTGATGGAGTGCACTTACGCAGCCATTAAAATACAAAAATAACACCTGCAGGCAGGGACACAGTGACATTTAAAGCAATGTCAGAAAGTAGCAAGTCATTAAATCCTTTGTAAAACCCTTCAAGCAAGGAGCACTGTGCTAACTTTGCAGCTTCTGTTAAGGTGTCAGTAGCCCTCAATTGTGAGATGCTATATAAAGCTGCAGACCCTGGGACAAAAGGTTATGCTATCACACTTGCGTTGTTTTTCCAGGCTAGCTCAAGTTGACTTGCAGAAGGTTGTTGTTAATCTCTGGGCTGAGCAAGTTAATAAGCAGGATAACCTGGAGTCTAAAATCAATGAATGCAAGTTACCCAGGGCTTGCAAGTTAGAAAGTGATGGAATGAGGTTGATTAGATAAAGGAGTGGCAAAAGTAAGGGAATGCAAATGGAGTGATTCATGACTCTGTATGTGTGTGATCATAAACCAACTGAACTCGTTTTTTGGAAGAATCTGTAATTCTAAGTGTTCCTGGGTCTTCGTCATCTTCTCTAACAGCTTCTGGTGCTCTCTCCATGCTGCTCTCTGGATCTGCTCCCTGTTTTTTGTGGGGGGTCTCAATGAAAGCAGCTGTTACTCAAATAGAGCTAGGTGTTTTGGTGGGCTTAGTAATAGCATCCTATCCTGTTGCGTAAAGGTGGTGTGATAAGGTGGTGGATCTTGTCTTCTTTCATGTTTCCCTGTGGAAGTAGTCTGTTTCTTAAAAGAAACCCTTTGTTTGTCCCTGTTTGTCCTGACACAGGAGGGAGAGCAGGCAGGAAAGACAACTCTGTGCTCTTCCTGGTTTCAAGTCAGGCATTGGGAAGACTCTAGAGTGCTCTGAATAGGTCTTACATCCATGCGAAGCTACCAAAGGGGAAAAGCAGCCTCTGTCAGGAGGCATAGGTTTGCTCTCAAGGTGTCTGCACCTTCCCTGGGTTGTTTCTTAGAGTGAAGAGAGTTAAGAGAAGCAAATGGCCTCAGGCTGTTTGGTTTCCCAGGCTGAAACAAGGGGGTTTGGCTCCAGCTGGAGCAGAGCTCTGGACCTCCATTGTGCAGGACAGGTCTGCTATGCTGCCTTCAGCACTGCACCGTGCAGCACTGCTCAGAAGAGGACTTCCCTGCTCCCCGCATACAGAACATGCCCTGTGCTGACACTGTGGTTCTTTGGACTCATAGTTCAGTGTGGTTCAGTATGGTAACACTGCAGTGATAAACACCGTAACTTGTTTACGTCCCTGGTTTTGGTGGTGCAGCTTCCAGCCAGAGCAATGGAACCTGTTTAGACGGCTTCACTTTCATTTCTGCTCACATTTCATCTGGTAAATTCATGATAATTAAAACTCTCCATGAAGCAAATCAGCAAAACTTTTCAAAGTTCTCCACAGAGCATTTCTATTGGCTGGAGTTTTCGTTAGTCTTCATGGTGCTTGAGGTGCTGCCTCCACTTCCACAGTAGAAGGGTTTCATAACCCTAAATCAAGATGAAGGGCATCGAGTGACTCAGATGTGGATCTCAAGGAATGTGTTTTTCTTTGGCATTTCAGAGATGGAATTACTGGAAAGATCTCCCACACTGGATTTTATTAAGATCTTGCAAAGACCGGGGCAGAATCACTGCATGCAGGTACCTCTCATTTAGAGAAGGCTCTCAAGGCGTCAAATGCTCAGCCCTTAGGGTAGATCGCATCTTGGATATGTTTATCTACCTGCTGTGATGATTTCATACTGCAGGTTCAGATTGTATCTCCACTATTTAATTTCAAAGCCTCTCCCCATCTGGCTTTGAAGAAATCTTTTTTTTTTTTTTCTTAAAGCAACTGATAACTCTTTAGATTGAAACATCTTGAGAAAAGCATATTCTCTGCTAATGCTTCACCAACATCTATTGGCACTGGCTCCAAGGTTCAGCATTTCCCATCATAGCTCCACTTAGGTGTGTTTTGGGAGCTCTTGTCCATCTCAATGTAAGTGCTTTTATTGTGCCAAGATAGGAAAAATCTTCCAGTGCACATGGACACTGCTGGGGTTTATCTTGCAGTGATTGCAGGTCCCTTTGCAGCTGCCTTGGCACATGGATCCGGTCATTCCTCGAGTCCACTTCCTCTGGAAAATTCCACTGACAGCTGCCGGTGCTGATGCAACGCTTTCCTGCAAGAAACCAAATGGCTTTTAAGTCATCGCTGGACTTTCCTCCCTCAGAAAACCAAGCTGTAACTGCTGGCCAAAACAGTAGCCCCGGAGCCAGCCTGACGTCACCCTTCACCATGAGTGATAAGGTTTGCATTACCTGTGGGAGCTGTGTCCCACGGGAGGGGGAAGGAAGGAGCCACTTTCCCCAGGAAGCTTATTTTCCCCCTCTAAGATTAGAAGTGCTTTGGCGTCATTTGCATAAGTACATGAGGAGGAAAAGTTGAGCCGTGCGGCTCTGCTTTTCCCCCTTTGCCTCCACGTCCTTGTTGAATTCAGTGACGTGCTTCAACCAGGGCTTATTTGGGAGCCTGAGCGCGTGCGGTTGGGAGCTGGCTGACCTACGCTGTGGTTTGCCGTGCCAGCTGGAGCTGCCTTTGTTCCTCCTCTCATTGCCAAAGCCATGTTCAGCTTCAGTTCTCCGCTTGATTGCTGTAATTAAATTCCAGCCAAATATGCATTAACGTGTTCGTTCTGGAAAATAAAGCATTTAGTTATTTTTAAGGTTAAAATGGGCTTCGGAAATAGCTACGCTCTGCAGACCTTGCTCGTGCCCTGGTGACGCAGGATGCAGCTCCTCGGGGCTCTGCAAGGAAATTACGGTGCTTTTGATCAGTCTGTCTTGTCAGTCTCTTACTCCCTCTCTAATTTATTTGATTTTTAAAGCCTCATGGCATGAGTTTACCTAATGAGGGTGTTAATTCTTAAATATTTGAGATGTTTCCTAAAAATTTGGTGGAAAAAGAGACCAGGATTCACACACATGCTTTGATAGCCTTTGCCAGCCACACTTTATGCATTGGGTTTGCCTCCAGCACCAGCCTGAGTAATTCTGCTGGGTCGAGGATGGTAAGCTCATTTGAAGCACCACGAGCTGATGTCCCAGCTCACCACCATGAAGCAGTCAAGCTTTTTCTCTCCTTTCCCTCCTCTGTTCGTCGTGAGTCAGTTCCTGCCTTTGTTCAGATCCTGCTGGTTGGATTTGCAGCAAACTGCTTTTGTTTTGTTCCTCTTTATGTTGAATTAAGGAGTTGAGTTGGCACCGGGAGAGCTCCAGAAAGAGCCAGATCCAGCACAAGACAGGAAGGAGAAAAATCAGTTGTAAGAATGAAAGTGAGGAGGAATCCTCCTGCTTCTCAGGATCAAACACATTGCTCAACCCACCCAGCATGCAGCACGAGGAGCAGCTATCACATTCAGTGTAGCTCTGGGCAGCCTTCCTGCCTGATCTGGGCTGGGAGCCACAGACTGGTAACTGCTGCCTCTTTCCAATGAGCTTTCCTCTACAGGCCTTAAGGTTTCCTCCACTTTCATCCCAGCAACTGCCCAGTATCAGTGTGTGGCAGTAGATGTGATTGGAACACTGACTGTATTGTGGGCTGTCAGCCTCTAACAGTCTCTCTGGTGAAACTCACAGAGGCTGTAACTGAGATATTTAGTCTAAGGTGGATGGTGAGGATCTTGGCAGTTGCTCCAGCTCACTGTCAGTTCTGACTCCTGAATTCCACTCGGGGAGACGAGCCAAATGGCATCAGATAGCAGTCATTGTGTTAAGTTGAACAAGTTTGTTTGGTGATGCTACACGTTGCGCACGCAGGTAGCTCTTGAGGAAAGACTTTGAAAATGTCCTGACACGAGCATCATCTTTCTTTCTTGGCTGTCGTATGGTAACGTATTTACTGCTGAGTCAAAAAGCCAAAGCATAACCAGAAATGAGGCTTTCTGTTGTGGTTTTCCTGGGGTAAAAACCTTTCCTCCAGAAAGTGACTTCATCAAGAGAGAATTGCATCAAACCAGGTAATAGGTGCAAGTAATGAGATTTGCTTTCCTAGTCATCTCTGCTCCAAGCTCGCGCCCAAGTTGTATTGTTCAGCCTAAGTTGTTCCCATGTGGGGCTGGAGCTGAGGTACAGCTGCTGTTGGATGTGAATTGGGCAAGTTGGGTTGTTTGGGTTTCTTTGAGAGAGACACAGAATAAATTTGGTAGGAGAGTTTTCTGTCTGAAAACTATTGTAGGAGAGAGGGGCAAGGGTGTTTGTTGGCTTTCACATGTGTCACCTTGGACACTGCAGCAAAAAGCTTCTCAGCAGGCTTTATCCAGGTATTGAGATGGAAACTGCCTGTGCCAACAGGATTTTCCCCCTGCATGTCCCAGAGCATGCAGACTGTGGTCCCTTGGGAAGCGACATTGGAGCGGGAGACAGTCGAGCGTTATTCCTCCTTGCGTGGTGTTTCTCTTCCTCCATTCTGCTCTTCTTGATGCTGGAGAAGCTGTGGCTGCCCCATCCCTGGCAGTGCTCAAGGCCAGGTTGGACACAGGGGCTTGGAGCAAGCTGCTCCAGTGGAAGGGGTCCCTGCCCGTGGCAGGGGTTGGAGCTGGAGGAGCTTTAAGGTCCCTTCCAACCCAAACCAGTCTGGGATTCTGTGATTCTGTGTTGACTGTTCCCAGCCTTATCTCCTGATTTTCACTTAGTTATTTCGATGGTACTCTAGAGGTCAAGATGGCTTCAAAATTAGTTTGTATTACATCTGCTGGAAGGAGAGCTTCACGCTGACTACAAATACTTAGTGTTATCAGAGTATAAATAATAAGTCCAGTTTATCTCAACCCCATATTCGGGGTCATGGTCTTGCTCTGTGATTAGATACTCAGATACAGTTGTGGCTATAATATTTAAACCTAAAGCAGTCTACTGCAGATTACTGTGCTGTGCTAAATAGCCTACATTAGAGCAGCACTGGAAAGGGTGATCATGCTGAGTGAAGATGCTAGTGAATAATGCTGACCCATAACCCTGCTTGGGACTCTCTCACTAGACAGTCAGCAATTTTGTGTTGCTAATACGTAAGTGTCCTGTTCTGAAGCTGGAACGAGACTTGTGGGAGAGGTGAATGTGAAAGAAGAGTTTGTCCTCCCATAAAACTGTATATACTGAGACAGATGTGGGTCAAATTACTGGACTTAATCAGCAACATAAGGAATGAGTGGGATGCTGCACTGGACTTTAAAGTCAGCATGTACAAGTTCTGGAAGAGGTGAGAGGCCATAGGAGTTCTGACTGTGTTTTAATACAGCCAGGTGAGGAGCAGATGAAACTTCTTAGTGACTAGAGAAGCCTTCAAAGGGCTGCTGATGAAGAGCTTTAATTATCCTGTTGCCTGTTGAAAAAGTGTTGTGGCGAGAAACTCGGTCCATAGGATTATTAGAAAACTTGGAGGTTACTTTTTTATCTGAAAAGGTAGAGGAAGTTGTGTGGGGAGTGGTTGCTTCAGTCCTGTGACTAATGGGGTGGTACTGGCTGAACCCAGCAATGGAAGGTGCCTTTCCTCCCCCAAATCCTCAGAGATCTCATTATTTTGAGAAGAGGAATAAAGGCGCCATTATTGGTAATTTGATGAGCACAGGAGCCTTCAGAAACCTTTCAGGAAGCACAAGCTTTGCTTAAAACCCAAGAGAGAAGGTTATAAGCAGGTAATTTAACAGTCATATGCAGGTTAGAGTGAGGGCAAGGAAAAATCCCAGGTTTTATCACCCATAGATAAGAGGTAATAAAGTCTAGGCCGGAAGAAACTTAACTCATCCTGGAATACTTAAGGAAGTACCTGATGCAGATGCTGAAAAGTTAGCCCTGAACTATTCTCAAATGGTTATAGGGGAGAAGGGAAGCCTGGGGAACCAAAGCAAAAGGGGAAATACAAGCAGAGCCCTTGAAAGGGAAGGGAGGAGATGGAGGGTATCTAGTATCATAGTTATCAACAACAGAGCACATGTTCAGTGGTGTTTGTAAGCACTTAGAGAATAATAGGGTGATAAAACAGCCATTATGAACTTCTTTATGCTTAGTTGTTGAGGTAACCCTTCCCTTTGTAAGGGTAAAAACAGATCGATGTGTCTTGGCTGTGGACTTGTGACACAGGCCCACATGATGTTTGGATAGAACTGTAGGAGCATGACTGAGGCTGAATCTCTTTTCTTAGTGCCTGCTAGTTGTTTCCAGCAGTTTGCTGTATCCAGGTAGTGTTTCAGATGCATGCTTGACGTCTGTTCTTAGTCTACCTCTGTGTAGTATTTTCAGCAGCTGCCTACCAGGTTTGGGTTGCTTCAGCTGTAGCAACTTGACATAAGTGTAGGAAGAACCAGATTTTCTATTCTGTTCCCTCTTATGTCTGTTTCTGCTCACTCCTTGGAGGCCAAAAGCCAAAGCTGAAATCAGCTGGCAGGTTGCTGCTTGGTCAGTACAACAAAGTAGTTGATAAAACTCACAGGTAGTGCTGTTTTGATGGGCTTGCAGTCACTGATTGACAAAATGATAGCTGCTCTAACACCTCATCAGTCCAGAGTGATGCTAAATATCTCACAGTGGAGGTTAAGAGATAGTATTGTTAGAAATGACGGATTTCTGAGATGTTTTCCTGGCCCTGTGTTTCTATTAGCCTTTATACACACACAAACACACACATATATATATATATATATATATATATATATATATATATATATATATATATATATATAAATTAATCCCATCTACTTCTGTCTGCTTTCCAGCCGTCAACCAGAGCCACCAAAGAAGGAGAAGGAGGCAACCACAATTACCACCGCTCAGTCCAAGAGAGCAGATGAATGGAAGGACCCCTGGCGCCGATCAAAGTCTCCCAAAAAGAAGCTTGGTGTGTCTGTGTCTCCCAGCCGTGCACGCAGGCGCCGAAAAACCTCTGCTTCTTCAGGGTCTGCTTCTGGCTCCTCAAGGTGAGTGAAGGCAAAGAGCATGTCTCATCCAAGCTGTGTTAATGCATAAGGGAATGAAGTGTGGTGTTTTCTTGTCAGTGGAAGGTGTTGAGATGTTTGGGAAAGCAGTTCAAGACTCTTGTTCTCAGTAACAGCTATAAAGATCTGCATATATAGGTAGTGAGATGGAAGTCAAGGAGTGTGTTTAACTGTGGGTGCTGTGTGGTGGTCTGTTGAAGACTAAAAATGGTCCTTGAAAAAGTCACTCTTCAGGTAAGCTAGACCTGGTTGCAGGCCACAAGGTGAGTAACTCATGTAGATGACAGCTGACCTTAGTAGGAGCAGAAAAAGCTGGAAGCTGTAAACATTGGAGCCTGTTTGCTCCAGGAGTGCTTGGGAGATGGGGAGAGCCCAGGAAGGGCAGACTGATGCTGCTGGGGAAAATGGGTTGTGGAGGCTCAACACAGCTTTAGAAGGCTGAAGTGGAGGTTGGAAGCCAACAGGTGTGAGCTTAAGGGAAATCCACCTTTCAGAAAGAAGAGCCCTGCATTTAGGGGAGTTGAGGCATAAGCTGGATCCATTTTCTTTAAATGCTTGAGCTTGAAGCTCCTGAAAAGAGGGGGAAAATGTATCAGAGAGGAATGAGGAACATGCTGAGTTGAAGATATGGATCTAAAAACCAAAGCCCTCCTGAAGCAGATAGCTTTTCTTGCTGGGATCACTGCACCTGAGATTTTTCTGTTATCTCCTGTGTGACCTAACCTATCAGGGGATCGTCAGGTGTGAAGGCATGAAAATGTGTGGAAGGAGTTCCTGAAGAGGGATGGAAAATGAGTAGCTAAAGGAGGGGAGGCCTATTCGAGAGCACAAAGATGGTAGTAATAGCTAAAAGAAAAGGGGGGATGGAGGAGAGGCTGTAGTCCTGCCAGGTCACTGTGGATAAGGCAAGTAGGTTTTGGAGCAGTGTTAGAGAACTTGGGAAGGGCAAACAGGAAACAAGACCTTGGTCTCAGTGGACTTCTTGATAGTCTTTTAATCTGTTTCTTTCAGGTCCTCTTCTCGTTCATCCACCTATTCTGGTTCAGGTTCCTCAAGATCTCGTTCCAGATCATCGTCTTACAGCTCTTACTCTAGTCGCTCTTCAAGACACAGCTCTTTCTCAGGCAGCAGGTCCAGGTAATGACTCCTTGGATGTGGAAGTAATGGTTTAGTGCTTTCTAGACACTTGCTAACAGCTGCTTGTGCTGCTGCTTAAAAGCAGATAGCCAAATCTTGAAAAATGCTCAAACTGCTTTTATGAGTGAGGGAAATACAATAGACTGCAAGGCAGCCTGCTGATTTTGTTGTTGAATGAAGCAAATACATCAGCCACCCCCTTCTCTCCCCAGTGCTCCCACCCACTGTGCTGTTGTGGCTGTGTTCTTTCCCGTGCTTGTGGTAGCTGAGCAATTGTAGGAGCCTGGCTGAGATGAACGTTTCCATCATTTGCATTTTATGATTGGAAGAAGTTACTGGCATCTCTTCTCTGTTGCACTGGAATTTCTGTTTAAAGAGGCAAATCACATTTCTTTATTAAAGCAGTTGTGTCTTGTAATAGTCTTTATACTTCAAAGTAGCAGTTCAGTGTCCCATGCTGATTAAACAGAGGCTCGTTTATTGCCCTGCCACTTCCTTGCCCCAGCAGACTGTTTTCCCAAGTCTGGAATATCCATAGTAGGAGAACTGGCTCCTTAGGCACCTCTTCAGAGCCGAAATCACACAGATGCCCAGAGTGGACCACACACGTGATGGGAGTGCACAGTGTCAGTGTTGGAGATGTGGTTTCTCCTAGGAAAGGCTCACATGGGAATTATCTTGATGCAAGCACATAGTGTTTCTGGGGAGCAGGCTGGCCTTCCCCCATCCACCGCATCTCTTGGCAGGACAGCACCAGGCAGAGGTGACACACTCCAATTAGATGCCTCTGTGGGAAGGCAGGATAGTGGAGAACACCCAAGTGTCTAACTGTTCTTCAGAAGGCAAATAGCCGAGTTGTCTGGCTTTCTGAAGTACTAGGCTGCACCAAGGGTACTTCCAGCCTTGGTGGTGGGATGAATCACTCAAACACCAGCATCTGGTGAGCTGTGTAAGTGGCTTGCTTCTTTGGTCAGTCCCAATCTTAGGAAACAGCCTTTGCCCTTTGATCTGTTGGCTTTGATATACTCTGCTTGTTTGGGGTTTTTTTTAACCCTTTTGTGCTCCAGAAGTTGTGGATACCCAGTTAGATGTATTATTGTCTTTCTCCCGAGAGTTTTCTTTTTTTGCTGCTGTAACATGGAGTTACAGGAATATAACGCAGGTCGAAATAAATCATGCTGAAATTGCAAGTCAATATCCTACTTGTTTTCCCCTTATTTCTCCCTAAGAAGAGAATACAGAGAGTATGGAGAAAGCCTCGGGTGTTGGTATAGAATATCTGAGTGCCTCTCTTGCAGTCAACCCTATTTTTGACTTTTGTTTTCTACTTTTACCACTGTTCTGGTGACAGAAGTTAGTTCTGTTGAACAGAATCGAAATATAAAACTAGGATAACCTCAGACCCACAGGAACTAGTTCCTGGAATGCAGTCTCTAGCCAGAGGAGGGGGTGATGGCTAAGTGCACCAAAAGCCGCCTGTAGTCACAGAGACTGATGTGTCCTTTCTTTCTAGGTCACGGTCCTTCTCATCTTCACCCTCTCCTTCTCCAACACCATCTCCACACAAGCCACTTGGGAAGGCTAAAGGGGACTTATTACCACCTCCTGGGAAAGGGTAAGGCTTCATTTCCATTCTGGTAGACCGGTGCAGAAGAGGCTCCAAACAGGAGCCCAGTCCCTGAGTCAGACCCTTCTGGCCTGGTTGGCAGCTTAAGGAAGAAATGGAAGGTGGAAAATATGACCTGTATAGAAGAGTGCTTAGCTTTGCATATTTAATTAAAAGATGACACTTTTACTTATTAAATCCAACTGTACAAGTAACCTTAAGTATTATATGTATACGTGAGTGTTTAAACACATGCATGATTTAATATTCAAACATTGTGTGCGCAGATATGTTTACACAGGAGCTATAAGAAAGTTTAATTCATTCCTCTACTGTGGCTTTAGTTAATGTGCAGCCTTGGAATAAAGAAATGGTTCAGCCTCATCTGCTTTTACATTTGTCACATTGATGACAAATTAAAGCAGTACTGCAGGGGTGAAATTGTTTTTGGCAGATTATCCTAGCACTCCTGCTCTTTTAAATACTTGAAGCTGTTATTTCACAAACTCCTGTAATACATAGTAAATTACGGATACGTTGGCCGTGACACACCACCACAGTGATGTCACCTCCTTCAAGGTGACCTGCAAATAGATTACACCATGGGAATGCCCCTGAATTCTCCAGAATACGGGACAATCCCCTTTGCCACACTTCTTGTACCTAATTGACCTTCCTTTGTTGTTTTTACCGCCTCAATTCAGAGGGTTCAGCCATTTCAGTACATGCTCTCTGCCTGCAGCGATGTCTTTACACCCTTCTGGTGCATATTGCAGTGCTGATTTTATGACACACGATACCAGCCAACCTGCAGTAGTATGGGGATTGTTTTCGCTGCATAACACTGCATGTGCTTAATCCTGTGCTCTTCAGGGAATAAATACAGATACTCTTAAGCACAAGAGGAGGAATTAACAGTCTCTATTTTTGTATGCAGATGGCTGCCGCCTCCCCACTTAATACTAGGTATGACATCAGTGCTGGGGATGTTGAGGAGTAACCAGCTATTAGAGCAGAGATTGGAGTGCTCTAAGCCCAGAACTGAGCAGTGCTGAAGAGCCAAAGCACAATTCACATAGTGGAGGCTAGATAAAGTCTCAAAACGGTGTGTAGCGGTCCTCTGCAGTGGTGTTACCCATCAAGCATTCCACAGGGAAACACAAGCCAAGGATGGGTCCTATGGGATCCACCTGCATACACAGGCTCTTTTGCACCCTGATCTTTGTAAGAGAGTGAAAAAGAGGATTTCTTCATAAACTGTGTGTTTGATTCTGAAACCTGACTGGCAGATTTTAAGTAGGTGTATGTGTTTTGGATGAAAATGCACAGAGTCAAATAGATAAGAAACAGTGATTCCATGCAGTCTACTTCAATAGTTAATTTACAAGTCAAATGTCTCTAAAATTGGCTGTTGTAAACTAATTTATGTCTGAAAAGGTGACTTTATTCAGAATGTGGGAAATGGATCCCTTTAGGGGAGTCTGCATTGAGTGTGGTTTGGTGATACAGCAAGTGTTTGTAGCTACAGTAACCTATATAACATTCTGTCATCAACAAACACGAGTGCATTTTGTCGCTTTTTGAGAACATTTGTGGTCTGTACCTACCGATTTTGATGAGAAAATCATGAAAATGTTCCTTTTGTAGTGAAAAACCTGTGAAGAAACTAGCTGCCCTTCCAGTCCTTCAGCCACTCACTAAAATTACAACAGCTGCACCTGAGCCAGCCAAACCTGGGGATAATCGAGAGGCAAGAAGGAAGGAACGTCAGACCAGGACTCCACCCAGGAGGTAAGAAAGCTGTGGGGTGGAGTGAGGCTTGATCTCCAGGCAGATACAGCAAATCCTGGGGTTCTCTCAGGTGTCCTGACTACAAGGGCTTTTCAGTATTAAAGGAGAAATCTGTTTCCTGGGGCAGGAAGGAAATGGGGAGAGAGGGAAGGAATTGGGGGTGATACTAGTGACTAGCCACAGCGAGTGGCTCCTGCCTCTGAAGGCTGGTTGGGGGATGAAGTAGGTGAAATACATTAAATGTGTTAAAAAGCAGGGTTTGCAGTGCAAAAAAAAGGCATGTTTCAGAGACGCTGGTTGCAGAGGCCTTGCAGCAGGAAAGGAGAGGTACGTTTGGTCTAGAGAGCAGATCTGATGTGTTGGAGTGATGAGCTCTGTGGTGATGGGTTTAGACCATTTACTCAATGTTTGCCAGTGTGCAGGGAGTATTTGTGTGGTCCTGGGAGCTGGTTCATCAGCACTCAGTAGAACCACTGGAGGAGAGGAGGGAAAACTCCACTACTTTCACTGTCCCCTATAGAGAATTTGCTGGCTCCTCTGCTCTGCTTTCTCTTCCTAGCTTCATCCTGTGTGACTAGTTGGAATGTTTCAAATGTCCTCTTCTGTCTGTCCTCTTAACTGTTTCTGTTGCCTTTCTTCTTCCTTTGCATTTGAAATGAGAGAGGCTTCTGATGGGTTTCAAGTGAGAGCACTTGTCTGTATTTAAATGTGCTTATTGGCCTTAATCCATTGTACTGTATTTGAATGGTGTCTATGTGTCTAGTCTATGGAACCAGAGGTTCGGTGCACAAGAAGTGTATAGATTACAAATGCCTGGTTTATGGGCACACAAGGAGACTGATAACATGTTATTACTGCAGTAAGGCATATGCACTTTTTGTAGAATGGAGGTTTCCATCATGAATGATGGTCTTTGTCAGTGTGTTTTGAAGATGGCTGGAAATATGGTTTCCACTAAGGTTTTCAGAAGCATTCTGAGTCAGTTCTTCATTTTGCCTGGGATTACATCTCCCATTTCTTCCCAGGAGCCAAAGAAAAGGCCTGGCCTCTGAGCAGTTATGTGTCCATGTGATGAAAACAGATCACGACAAATTATTTTCTCTAGAAACTCCATCAGTTCTAGTTCCCAGTTCCACTTAACCAAGATTCTTATTAACCAGTTAGTCTTTATTCTAGTCTTGGGGTTTGAGATTGTGCTTTTTCCATGCTTATACCCACACAAACTCCAGTGTCCTCTAATCAATTTGCTGTGCAAATGACTACAGCTCTGTTTATGTTAGTACTGGTGTGTTAGTCACCAAAAACGGGTATGATTATTTGTAAAGCCTGAAATACAAGGTAGTACCGCTGTGTAGTTGCAGTTAGCAATTTCTCATAGTAGGAAGCATTTGCTCCTGGTATCAGTACAGGATTAAGTTACTTGAGCTCATTCTGTGCCTGGCTTTCATTAGCATTATTCAGTCTTGTTTAAAACACCTGCTGTTCAGAAAACAGATGCTTCCTCAGGACTGCAAACACAAGGTTGAGAAGAACATCTGAAACAATTACACATCCAAAGCACTGATCTCATGTGTAGGACAGGACTACAGCATCATGTTCAAACTGTCCCTCAGCACTTCCTCCCAACACCATTTCACGACCTCAGTGAGGTGAGGATGCCATTTGCTGTCTTGCAGGCGGACCATCAGTGGCAGCATCAGTGGCAGTGCCAGCAGCTACAGCGGTTCCAGTTCCCGATCTAGGTCCTTGTCTCGATCTCTCTCCAGATCTCATTCCAGATCATCATCTGCCTCAGTTTCCCACTCTCCGTCTGGGTCCAGGAAGTCCAGGTACAGCCTTGGTCCTTCACAACCTTTGTTGAAGTAGGAGGAGATTATAACTGTTGTTTGCTGTTGTGGTTTTCATAGCAAAAGCTCTCAGTAGCTTCAAGTATCAGAAGCTGTAGGTAAATAGGATGTGAAACAAGATAGTTTGTGTGGTGTTACAGATCCAAAGTCCTGAATCATGACAGTTGTATGACATTGGTAGTGTCCTTGTGCCTTATTCAAGGAAATAATCTACCATGTGTACCAAGCTGCCCATTTTTTTTACTTAAATTACAAACAAAATACCTCTTTATGGCCAGGGTTGATCCCACATCCTAATTTACTTAGCAGTTAACAGTTTCAGGCTATGGAGCTTTGCTCTTCTAAACCTGTTCTGCCTCTGGTCACTGAATGTCCTTAGGGAAGATGCTTGGCCTGTCAGAAGAGGTAAGTCAGAAAATACTTAAAAGGCACAGCTAATGTTATTTTTACTTTGCTGGCAAAGCTGCATGGCCAGTTCCCTTTGTGTTTAGCCCCAAGTGAATAGTTACATGGCTGTTAGTCTGTGGGATTTGTAAACAGCTAACTCCCTCCAGTAAAGAGTGATGAAATAAACCTCTTTCAAGTCTTTCATTCATCTGTTTTGCATCTGTTCAACACAGAAATCCCTGAAACCTCACAGGCAGCCTTGGAACACACCACTTCCCTGTGACACAGTAGACCTGTAGTATAAAACTAGTGGATTAAGTAGGACTTTGGCTCTGACCAGCGGTAATTCACATATCTGAACTCTGTGAAACTCCAAGGTTTAACATCCGTGTTATTTTACGGAAATACAAACTTGTTTACTACATGCTTGTCGCGTTCATCAGATCGGACAGGGGTGATGCAAGAGGTTCAGAGAGCACTCGGGTGTGCTTGCTCTGCACTGTGCTGGGCTTGAGAAGATGGGGAAAATTCACTGCAGGTGTTCTTTGTGTGGCACTGGGGCTGTGCTTGCTGCTTTCTCAGGTGTGTGGGAAAGGGGGAAATAGTGTATGCCCAAACCAGATTTGCTGTCACAACCTCATAGCCAGGAGCTGTCCTGGAGAAGGAGTTTCTGGCTCATCCAGTTGCCATTGCAACAGTCATGGAATCTTTCAATGGTTGAGTGGCTTGGGTTGGAAGGGACCTTAAAGTTCATCCAGTTCCAACCCCTGCTGCGGGCAGGGACCCCTTCCACTGGAGCAGCTTGCTCCAAGCCCCTGTGTCCAACCTGGCCTTGAGCACTGCCAGGGATGGGGCAGCCACAGCTTCTCTGGGCACCCTGTGCCAGCGCCTCAGCACCCTCACAGGGAAGAGCTTCTGCCTAAGAGCTCATCTCAATCTCCCCTCGGGCAGGTTCAAGCCATTCCCCTTGTCCTGTACCTATAGGCCCTTGTCCAAAGGCCCTGTGCAGGTTTCTTCAGCTCCTTTGGGTTCTCGAAGGCTGCTGCTGTCTGTGTCATGGTGCCAGCAGGTAGAGACTTTGCAGCTCCTTCCAGAGCTATCCATGCTGAAGCTGCTGCAGCCTGTTCAGTCACTCCCAAGCCAGCTCTAACGAATGAGCTCGGACCCTGCTGTTAGAGCTGTCTGGAGCACAGAAGTCGGTGTGGCCTGCAGAACCTGCTGGAGAGGCTGCCTGAATATTCATGTAGTTAAAATGCGCCTGCTCCTGCGCAATGATGGCAACCCCAGGTAGCTGGGATTGCTGGAGTTGCTTCAATATAGCAAAGCTGTGGTGGTGGTGGTGTGCCCCTGAAGGGAAGTCTGTCTGATGCATAGCTCTGTATTTTTGTCTGTTACTTTTCTAAATAGAAATTCTTTAATATAATAGTTGTCTGGCACAACATTGTGAATCCGTAAGAAGATAGCCATCTTATTCACACTATTAGAAGATAGCCATCTTAAAAGCATCTCCCCTGTCATTATCAGTTATGACTTTATGCGCATCTTCAAAACAGGCAGCTGGGCTCTCCTGTACCCTGGGGAGCTGGGCAGGAGCTGTGGGCTGTAGGATTCCAGGGCTTTTAAAGCCTCCATGAAGAAATGTGTGCCAAACAACAAAAACACTGCCAGAGAACCCTTGACCTGAGCCATAGCAGTGACCTGTACATAACAGTGCACACCCTGCTTTCACTTTTTGTTTACTTGAGGAAACAGTGACCTGTTTATATATTGCCTTAATCCTGTTTATAAATAAACAGTACTTTCTAGGTTTGCATCTAACACATTTGTCATTTCTCATATTGTCTGCACCCCAGGAGGCACAGCCTTTGTCTCTTCCTGATCATTGCCTGCCTTAGCAGCTTTCTGACATCCTAGCAATGCAGGGCAACTGAGACTAAGGTGTCTGCCTCATCACTGCCTGGTTCTTGTTGCATTCATGACTGTAACGGGCTGTTGGCTTTTTCCAGGTCCCTGAGCGTGAGCAGCGTTTCCTCTGTCTCTAGTGCCTCCTCCAGCAGCAGCTCTGTACGCAGCGCCGACTCCGAAGACATGTATGCGGACTTGGCCAGTCCTGTTTCCTCAGCCAGCTCTCGATCCCCAACCCCAGCACAGCAGAGGAAAGGTTAGAGGTTCCTGGTTTGGGATTTTCTTATATGAGTGGTTCTGGGAAAAGAAGGGAGGGGAGCAGAGATCTGCATACAGCTTCCGTTGGGGTACTATAGGCTCTGAGAAGATTGTTGAGCAGAGGCTGACATTTGTGGCTGGCATAGAGTAAGGGAGCCCAGAGGCTTCATGTGAGGAGGGTATGGCCTTGGAATAGGCAGGCTTTGGAGCAAATACGCATTTGCATCCTTCCGTCCACATGTCTCTAGCTGTAAAGATGCTCTTTCCTGCCTGGGAGTTCTGCCTGATGCTCCCTTTCTTACCTTCTTCTCTTTCACCCTTGCAAGGTGATGCTAAATCTTCTGGGTAACACCAATACCATGTTGCTGCTCCTCTGTTCTTTTTAGACCGTAGCAGAGTTGGCAGCAAGGGCCTTTTGTTCTTCGTCTTTTGAAGTGTCCTCTCTGTGGAAATTCTGGTTTCCTGAATATTTTAACCTTGGGGCCACACGGTGTGCTAACTGGTGTGGTCTTTTTCAGTCCCTGGAGCATCATCCTCTTGCCCTGCCCTCTTAAGGGAGGTCAGGCAAAAGGAAACCAGTCACAAGTAACTACATCTGCTCTCTGGTTTCAACAGGAAAGTCAAAAAAAGAAGATAGCACTAAAGAGGAGAAGCGGAAACGGGATGTGCCTGGTCAGCTCCTGAAGTCAGCCAAGCCCAACCAGGGGAGCAAATTGCAGCAGCTCCCCCAGACCCAGCAGCCATCAGCCCCCCAGTCTCAACAGGGGGGCTTCAGCACTCACAAGGAGATCAAACTGACTCTCTTGAATAAGGTGAGAGGTGGGATGGCTGCGATTCCCTCCACACAGGGATCCAGGGAGCAGATGGGATGGATGCTGGGGCTCAGGGCTGGCAGGGTTGATGCTCCAGGCTCCGTGCTGTCGGGATGAGCTCAGCCGGGTAGGTCTGCAGCTGGGATTGAAGGGCGGCAGACAGAACCAGTCTGGCAGCACACACCCTGTGGTGGCTTCAGTTTGGGACTGTGTTGGCGGCTCCCCTGGGGCACATTCCTGCTGCAGCTTCAAGGGCTCTTACCCACTTTCCTGAAGGCTGCAGCCAGAGCACCAAGGCAAAGAGGCGTGCGCAGTGCAGTCCCACATGTGCCTGCTGAAAGCATGCTTCCCGCATGCTTCCCAGCAAGCTCTCCTCCCACTGCCCGCTCCGGAGCGAGCTGCTGACAAGTCATTAACTGAGTCAGGAGGTAAAAGTGGCAATTACCTCTCCTCTATGGGTTGCCCACACTTTCTGCAGGGAGTCTGCTTCTTTCCCCGCTACAACTGAGCGTGATGCCCCAGATCAGTGCATTTGGCTGAGATTGCAATCCAGATCATATGGGAGAGTTTGGCCTCTTGGGGTTTTGTGCTGGGGCAGGGTGTTGGCCCCAGTCACATGGGTAGGTTTCCTGGTGTTGAAGCATTAATGTTGTTTTTCTGACAGTCCAAATTCCCCATAGCAGTCTAAGGCTGCAGTTTTCTCTACTTCCCTGTGCTATGACGTGAGGCGCGTTTATCGAGTCTGTGAAGCATGCTCCATAGGGAGGGGTGTGCCGTGACACATAACTGCTGCCTGGCAGGGTTGTATCCTAGAAGAAGGCACAGCTCCACGTGCCTCTTTGACATTTGCCATTCTGGGTGCTGCTGGAATAAAAAAAACTGTACAAAATGATGTTATTTTCCTGACCATTATGAAAATAGCCCCAGTGCCAGAAAATGTTGCTTATTTGCTTATGGTGGTAGGGGAATTACATGGTGCCAGTGATGGCTGGGACTGGTATGCACAAAATGTTTAATAGGAGACACGCTCGCATGAGCCAGCGAGTACACACCATGGGCACCCATCACAGGAGATATCTCTGCCTGCTTCCCTCCCCAGAGGGAAGTAGCTGCTCAGCTCCATTGTCTGTTTTAATTCCATTTCAGGCAGCTGACAAAGGAAGCAGGAAGAGATACGAGCCAACAGACAAAGACAGGCCGAGCTCTCCTCCAGCCAAACGGGCGAACCTGTCGCCTGACAGAGGTGAGACATCCCAGGGGCTCCTGGCCTGGCTGGGTTCCTGCTCCACCGCTCCAGGCGGTGCTCATGCGACAAATGACCCGTGAAAGTCTGTGCTGCAAGAGTCCATGCTCTGGAGAGGTTAATTGCAGGCATGTGTCCTTCCAAAACCTCAGAGTGTGCGATTGCCACCAGATAACAACGGGTGTATTTGCTGTCCTGCTATGAAAACACGGTGCAGGTGAGACGCTCTGGTTTGTGAAGTAAGCAAGGTGAGGTCAGCCCTGGGCAGCCAAACCCGGCCTTGCCTAGCTGCCTTGTGATGCACATTGAGAGTGCCTTGGCTCCACTGTGTCTGTGTAAGTCCACTGCAGAGAGAAAAACAAGAAAGCCCTCACTTTGAAGGCACAATGTGGTCATCTCTGCTGTAACGAAATGCATCTGTCCCGCAGCAGTCTCCTGTTCTCTAGTAACATCATTGGATGTGGCTGGGGGAGTTGGAGGGTTTTCCCTTACTGTATCCCACAGTTTTCTGTGCCTCTCAGTCTTCCTGATAGAAAGGTTTGTGGCAGTGCTTAGAAAGGGAGCACAGGCTGCCAAGGCTCCAGGATGGATGTAGTAATTGGCTCAGTCACCTGTCCTGTGAAATGAGGTGATTTCCCCACCTGTGTGTGACACAACCTGATCTGCCCCGTATGTTTAGAAAGACACGGGCTTTCCAAGTGTTCTCCTGGGTCTGAATCGTCAGCAGCAGAATGAGCACCTTGGAAAACCGAGCCAGTGAGCCGTATCAAGAGGGACCTAAATGCCACACTCCAGCCTTTGCTGTCACTGCTGAACACCAAAGCCGGGGGGGAGTTGTCAGCCTGGTGTTGACGTACAAGCCAGCACTGGCACGTGATGTTGTTTTCCCTGTTGTCTCGGCTGTAGGTGTATCTTGTTGACTCTGGGTACCAGCCAGAAAAAACTTCTGTGCTAATAGCCCGGTTGCATTCAACTCCTGCAAAGGCAGCATGGAAGGGACTGGGTGAGGTTTAAGTTCACTGGGTTCTAGTTCACAACTACTGCTGAGCTGCAGACAAATGAAGGGGCCGACCTAGCAAACTGTGCTGATTTTATAGATGCATAGGTGTATCTGTAATTATACAGTTTTATTTGCTGTATGTACGTTACAAAACTATTCTAAGCAGTAGGAAGTGGGACACAAGCCCAGAAGGCAGCTCAGCCTCACCTCCCAGTGGCGAATGTACCCTTGGACTGAATTGGGACTGAGCAAGAGGCATGCTGCAGCGTGCAGTTCGCACTGGTGTCCCAGCAAAAGCTGAACCGTTTGTGCCCTGAATCTCACTTCCCTGTTCTGTCACTGTGCTGTGATCAGATCTGCAGTGTCTGTGGCTTTCTCAGTGTCAGTCTTTAGAAGCAGAGAGCTGTCCTAGCACACACAAGTGGCTGCTGCTGCAATGAGGAACTGGGCAGCTTTGCTCTCTGGAGTGCTACTGAATGCGAGGTTAGCAGCCACCAGCATCACTGTCCCAGTGCAGTACAGCAGGGTGTGTTGTTCAGCTTGTCCCTGGGACTCATGGACAGCACTGCAGGCATCAGGCTGCCTTCCAATGGTTGCCTCTTTGTGCACTGGGATAGCAGTGGTTGGGAAACCCACTGCAGCAAAGCTGGGTAATGCTGCTGCAGGACCCTGATGGGCTTCCCCCCACTGCTAAGTCCATTTGGGCAGAACATGATGGTTCAGTCTCTGCTGAACACACACACACGCGATGCTGCCTGTGGGTTTGCTGGCTCCAAAAGCAGCAGAGTTCACCCACCCATCACTCTTTAAACCGATACACCCTGTTACCTGGCCAGCCTGGAGCCAGCTTGGGTGCCACGGTGTCCATTGTGCACAAACTGGATAATGGAGCCCTGACTCTGCTTGCAAGGGCCAACCCTGCCCCGCAGGTTCGAGAGCAAAGCATGGCCTAAAAGCACCGTGGAGCAGCTTTGTTCCAGCAGCCAGAGGGTGAGGAGAGGACAGTGTGTCTCCCTGCAGGTGCTGTTTTGTACAGCTGACCATGGGGCACAGCCTTGGCTAGCTTAGCTGCTTCCCCTGGAGACAGGGTGCACAATGGTAGGTGTGTTTTCTGGCTGCTGCTGGACTTGGCCTGTTGTTGGCATGGGCTGCTGAGTCTGAAGAGAGCATCTGTACACTGTAAGGTGGTGCAGTAGGCTGGGTAGCGAGCTGTACCTTGGTGATGAGTGGGAACCTCTCAACTTTTCTCTTCCCAATAGGCTCTCGTGACAGGAAGGCAACTGGGAGACTCTCTTCACCCAAGCAAGAACGACAGAGAGGCCAGAACACGAAACCTTCTCCTGCACAGGCAGACAGGTCAGTGCCCTCTTGTTCTCATGGGTCAGGCTGGGGCTCATGCTTCTCTAGCAGCTCAGCCCCTCCTCTTGAGCAGCTCTGAGGCTCTCTGGCCATAGTTTCCAGTTGCCATGGAGGCACAACAAGAGGAAGGATGCCAGGCTCCCTGGGTGGGAGGCAGAGATGCGCAGGGGTTCATGTGGAAGCCACTGGCTAAGCTGTTCCAGCTCGGAAATGAGCAGGAGCCTGGGGGTTTTCTTGAGGTCAGTCCTAGCAAGAGGAGCCAACTGGGTAAGCTGCAAGCTCAGTTGTGCCAGTGCCTCTGCCTCTCACTAGCACTGTGTAGTGCTAATGAGGAAGAAAGTCAACCCCATCCTCCTGCTGCCACTCTCCTTGTGGCACATCGCTCAGGTGCCCTATTCCCTCTCTTCCATAGCCTGGAAGAACCTCAGCTGCTTACTCTGCTGCTGTGAGACATTAAATTGTGGCCCCTGCTTGAGACTGGGTGGTGACTGGCCCTGGCTTTGCACCTTCCCATTCCCTCCAGTGATGGGAGTCCACCTGCTGTCTAATTTCTTGGTGGCCTGCATCCACTGCTGGGAATATCCCTTTGCAAAATTGGATATGTGGCTCCAGGGTCTTTGGGCTGTGCTGCACTCACAGCCCTTTGGCTAAAGGGTTGTGGAGCACCCTATGCGGCACACGTAAAGCTTCCTTGGTCCTCCTTGCCCATAGCCAGGCAGTGCTGCTTTGCCTGTCTGTAGTGTCATCTCTCCAAGGATCTGTGAGCCAAGGGATGCAGCCCTGCCCCATGCCCCTGTCCCCAGCCTGGGGCACAAGTGAGCCTCAATTTCTGTGTATCAGAGCCTTCCCAAATCAAAACCTGTCCCTGGCTGCCACAGCCCTGTCCTCCTTCAGGCCCTGAGGTCCTGTTTTCTAGCAGTGTAGAGAAACCTCAGCCTTACCAGACCGTAGTGTGGGCCACATCCTTTGTTCTTGACCCTCACCTGCCTACTGCTGTTTGGGTTGGCAGTGTTGTGTGGTGGGTTTGGTGTTCCATTTGCCCAGACCCAAGGTAGTTAGGGATACATTGGTGCGCTCTAGGGTATCCCAGGGGTAGGTCTGTGTTTTGTTTCTGCTTGGGGCTGTTTGGGTCATGCTTGCACAGCCACACTTCTTGTAAGTGTAATATGAAAGGGTGGCATTAACAGAGGGGATGGTGACTCTCACCACTGACATCTGGCAGCAGCAGTGGTGCTTTCCCTAATGGTCCAAATCATTAGAGCCAGCCAAGGCCCACACTGTGCTCTCAGTGTGTCACCGAGCTGGTGGTGCTGCCAAACCCCAGCAGGCTTGTGCTTCCTGGTCCTGTCATCCTCCTTCCCCCATGAGAATGAGGGGAAGTAGTGGCCTATAGTGGGAAAATCCACAAGCCAATTGCCTCCAACCCGGTCATGACCCAGTCCAGGAAGAGCCACTGCTGCCGGTGGCAGGGACTGGTGGCTCCCGTCCGCCCCACTTGGGCTCAGCCACACTCCTGCAGCATCTCACAGCCCCAGAGTGCATCTCTGGGTGCTCCCCACAACTGCCACATGCACGCTAGGGCAGGAGCTGTTGGGATTTCACACCATGGCGATGCTTCAGGGCTGCTCTGCACTTAACCTGTGCTGCTTTCTCCTCTTCCCTTGTGTCCCTGCAAGCTCCCTTGTGTGTGTGAAACCCCAGTGAGCTGCTCACAACAGCCGCGAGCTGGCACAGCCCTTGGGAGCTGGGTTTAAATCTCAGGATCCCCTTGGAAGAATTGATCTTTTACTGTTTCAGCCAGTTTTCCAACCCCTGTTTCCTTCCACGGGCACTTAGAGCGATGCTTTCCACTGGAGCAGATGGCAACGGGGTGTGTATCCAGCGTGGTGTGCTGCTCCCTCTCACCACCCTCTCCAATCTCTTCCCTTCCAGGAAGCGCCAGCTCTCACCTCAGTCCAAGAGCTCCAGCAAAGTCACAAGTGTACCAGGAAAAGCCTCGGAGCCAGGCCCCGTGGGTGCCAAAGCGGGCAAATCCAGCACCCTGTCCCGACGGGAGGAGCTCCTGAAGCAGCTCAAGGCAGTGGAAGACGCCATCGCTCGCAAGCGGGCCAAAATCCCAGGGAAAGTATAGTGGGAAGCACCCTGGTGACTGTTGATCTTTTTATAACGAGTGTCAAAGCAGCCACGTTGGGATTTTGCAGTTCTGTCTTATTTTGGCTGCGATTCTTTTTAGGAGAAAAAACCAACCAAACCCACACAAAAAATACCCCCGAAACCACAAAAACCAGATTGAAGTTTTGTCAACCAAGAGACGCCTGCTCCAGGAGATGCCCCATGTAAATTATGCACAGAGGACTCCAGCCTCCCCCCGCGTTGGATGCTCTCAATGTTTCCTCTGATTCTCTCTGCCCTCTCTCCTCTCTGCTAGCCTTGAGTTGTATTCTCCTAGTTAGCCCTGCTGTGTGTTGAGTGTCTTCAGCAATGCAGTTCTATATACTGTGTAATGAGAGAGCTGAAAACTGCTGTGAACTGCTGGCAACATCACCTTCTCCCCTGCCCTTCCCCTCCAGGAACAAAAGTATATATATATTCTTGACTAAAGTCTCATTGGAAAAGCGACCTGTCTTTTATTTTGAGCAGCAGAATGTCTTAGTTGATTTCAGGAGAAGCCCTGAAGGTGTTGGGGGCATGTCTGTCTAACAGAGAGGGTCCTTTTCCTCTTGGGTTTTTATTTTCCTCCCCCTTTTATTCCCTTTTTTTTTTTTTTTTTTTTTTGAGGGATTTCCGTGAAATAAAGTATTTTGATAACCACTTCTTTTTCTTGTTCTCTGTCCTCCCGCTCCCTTGCCTTGGGGGACCTGTGCCCCCCCAGCTTCGAGGTATGTAGTTTGCCATGGTCTCCTGATCTCCCTACAGTTGCATTGATTCTGCTGACACCAAGAACAGCCCCATGGAGCTGGAATTGCTGCCATGTTGCTTAGGGGGAGTCCTGTGTCCCTTTGATGCAGGTGACACATACCCTGGACCCCCTGGTTGCCCCTGCACCCACTATGGAACCAGTATCCCACTGGTATTAGATGGTGATGGGGGGCTCTGTGGGCTGGGCTTCACTTGGTGTAATTTGGGGGTGCCTCTGGGTTTATCCAGCCTTTTCTGGGGGTTTCCCCTGTGTGCTGTGATGGGAGGTTCTGCCCTTGCTCCCAGTATGGAACCAGTACCCACTGGTATTGGATGGTAGGAGTAAAACCCCTCTGCAGGCTGGGCTTCACATGGTGTAATCTGGGGATGCCTCTGGGTTTATCCAGCCCTTTGCGGGTCCCCAGTTGTGTGCCTTGTGCCTGTCTGCTTGGGCAACGTTGCACCTTAAATATCACTGCTGAAATGGGTGCAAATCCCATGGTTTTGGTTAAAAAAAAGCAAAGAGTGGCTATGCCTGGTCCTGTAAACCTTTCACAAATTCTCAGTGCTGTTTTTCACACTGTACTGGGAGTACTGGGCTGCTATAGGGTTAAAGCCTGAGCCGTGACCCCTAATCCTTTCCCTGGTGAACCCAGTTCAGCAGGAGGTTGCTTATGGAATGATCCAGGGAAAACAACCCTCTGCTCATCCCTGGGCCAGCTCCCACTGCATCCTCCCCTTTCTTCTCATCACCATCATCCTGGCATCAAGCAGGATGATGGTGCTGGACCGGGCAGCATCAGAGGGGACAATCAAAGCCACTACCCTTTCCAGTGTTGCCCAATTTGGGATTTCTACTCCGGGAACGTGATGGTGATATCACTGTGGCGCTTACGCAATGGGGCCATGGCCTGAGGCACAGGGATCATGTCCCTATGGGTCACGGGGGGGACTGGTGGATGGGTACCCAGGGCATCCTGTGCCCGCTGCAGCGGGCACAGGATGCCCTGGGTACCCATCCACCAGTCCCCCTGCAACCCATACCCCGCATTCCCGCATCACTCCATACCCATTATAGGCAGCCAAACCAGTCAGCACCCCTTTCCCTACAGGTCTATACATGCTTTATCACACACACCAACCCCCTTCCATTCCTCATCCATCTTCCAACCAATTTTAGGGATGCCGGGACTCCATTTCCGGGCTGGAACACGCGGGATTGAGAAGGAAGTATGACAGCCTGCGGGGAGGAGGAAGGAGCTCCGGAGCTGGAGTTTCCAGGTGTGTGTACATCACCTGCCCCAGCCCTATATAAAGGAGGCAGCAGCGGAGGTGCTGCCACTCGGCCACCTGCATCCCAAGGGTTCGGAAGGGATCCCCCCCCCATACAGCATCCATCACCGTGTTCCTGTGCGCTCCTCATGGTAACAATGGGAATGGGGTGAGGTTAAAGGGAGGGAGTGTGTATTGCAGGGGGGTGAGAACACACGTGTGTGTTAAGGGATCTCCGGTTTGTTGCATGTGTAAATACACACGTGAAGCGTGTGCTTGTACATTGGCTGGTGGCTGCTGCTTTTGCACGTGTGTGTATGTGTATGCAGGGGGAATATAGTGCTCTGTATGTAAGGTGTGCACAGCCCCGGGCGCATATATAGTATACATACAATGATAAACGTACGTGGTTCTGACCAGTGTTGGCATGTAGGGAGCACAGTGCTGTATATGTATAGGGTGCTCACAGCTCCAGGCACATACACTAGTGATAAACACATATGGTTCTGACCCGTGTGTGTGTCTATGCACACTTAGAACTGTAATGCAGCTGTGTGCAGGTGTGCTGGCAACACGCGTGTTTGCACATATGCACCCATGCACGTATGATGGTGATAAGTGCATGTTTCTGGCTGGGTTGTATGTGCCCTTGGGAGGGTGATTCAGTTGCATGCAGGTGTGGTGGTAACCTGTGTGCTTGCACATACGTGTATTTGCATGTATGCATGTGTGCTGTTACCTGAGTGGGTACGTGGATGGAAGGAGTCTGTTAGGGAAGCGCGGCTCTTTGGTGTTAGGAAACCTTTCCCTGAGGAAGCTGTGAAACCCGAGCTGTGTTTTCTGATGCGGGTGAAGGAGATGAGGTTTCCATCGCTCAGATGTGCTGCAGCCTGAGACCCGTGCTCCTCCAGCCCAATGGCCTCTGCTTACAAAGGGGCGTTTGTTGACAGAGCACACAGGCTGAGACCACTGCGTGTGTGTACACACGTCTGTATGTGCATGGAAGGGTAGCAGGGGCATGTGTGTGTATGACGTGCACACTGGTGCTAATGTATGTTTTACACACACATGTTCTGGTATCTTTGTGTGTATGTGCTGATAGTGTGTATGTGTAACTACACGTGTGCTGGCACTCTCTATACACAGGGTATTCTGTGTGTGTGTATGTAAATGTATATGTGTGTGTGTGTGTACACACATGTATAGGGCTGGAGCAGCTCTGCTCTGGAGCCAGGCTGAGAGAGCTGGGCTGGGGCAGCCTGGACAAGAGAAGGCTCCTGAAGGGGAGACCTGAGAGCAGCTCCAGTGCCTAAAGGGGCTGCAGGGAACCTGGAGAGGGGCTTGGGACAAGGGCCTGTAGGGACAGGCCAAGGGGAATGGCTTGAACCTGCCCGAGGGGAGACTGAGCTGAGCTCTGAGGCAGAAGCTCTTCCCTGTGAGGGTGCTGAGGCGCTGGCACAGGGTGCCCAGAGAAGCTGTGGCTGCCCCATCCCTGGCAGTGCTCAAGGCCAGGTTGGACACAGGGGCTTGGAGCAAGCTGCTCCAGTGGAAGGGGTCCCTGCCCGTGGCAGGGGTTGGAGCTGGAGGAGCTTTAAGGTCCCTTCCCACCCAGCCAGGCTGCGCTGCCACAGTTCCATAGGTGTGTGTATGCAAACACAGATGAGAGCTGCCCCTTGGCAGCAGGGGTGCACACACGTGTCCAGGTACCGTGTGCGCGCATCCCCATGTGCTGGCGCTGCGTGTGCAGGCACACGTGTGCTGATGCTCTGCGCATCCAAACCCATGGCACTGAGGGCCCTGGGGAGGCAAGGGTGCCGTTGGTCTCTGCTCCGTGCCGCATCCCCATGGGGGCAGAGGTGGGTGGTGGGTGTCCCGCACACACGGGTTCCCCGCTCTGACCCGGTCTCTCCCGCAGGGCTGGCTCGCTGCCCTGGCCCTGCTGTGGACCCTGGTGCCGTGCCGCGGCCTGCGCCGCCCCGTGCCCCATCCGCACGTGCCGTGCTACAGCGCGGGGGACCTGCGCGACGGCGAAGCCCCCGCGCCGCTGCTGGGCCGCAGCCTGCGCTGGGACCACTACGTCCCGGTGCAGTTGGTGCCGCAGCTCGAGCGCCTGCAGGACAGCCCCGGCCACCGGCGGCACCGCCGGCACGGGGAGCACGCCTGCCCCGCGCTGCAGCTGCGCACCGGGCTGCACAGCGAGCCCCACGAGCGCTCCATCTCCCCGTGGCGGTACCGGTGAGTGAACCCCCTCATTGCGCTGTGCCTCCGGCTCCTGAGCATCCCTTCAACACCGGCATCACCTTCCCTGAGCATCCCTTGAACACCAACATCACCTTCCCTGAGCATCCCTTGAACACCAACATCACCTTCCCCGAGCATCCTTTGATCACCAGCATCAGGTTCCCCAAGCATCCCTTTAAACACCAACGTCCTTGAGCATCCCTTGAGCACCAGCATCACTTTCCCCAAGCGTGCCTCACCTACCCCTGGTCAAAGGGGATGGCTTGGGGTGCACAGGGCCTCACTGATGATGCCACCCATTCCCCCCCCACACAGCATCGATGAGGACGAGGACCGGTACCCGCGCAAGCTGGCCTTTGCCGAGTGCCTCTGCAGCGGCTGCGTGGACGTCAAGACGGGCCGGGAGACGACGTCGCTCAACTCGGTGCCCATCTACCAGACCATGATGGTGCTGCGGCGCAAGCCCTGCCCGCGCCCCGCCAGCCCCGGCCTCGTCACCTTCGAGGTGGACTACATCAGGGTGCCTGTGGGCTGCACGTGCGTCCTGCCCCGCACCGGGCGCTGAGCATCCACCCGCAGCTCCCGTGGAGCCCCATAGCGTGACCGTGTCACCGCATCCACCCCGACCCGTGCTTGTTTTAGAGCACCCCCTCAACCCCTCGCCCTGTTATTTATGTTATTTATGAGCCTTGTTGCTGGGGATCCCCTTTTTAACCCGTTATTTATTGCTGATGCCACCACCAAGGCTGCAACTCCAGGGCCAGCATCACCCAATGGTGCCCATGGCCCTGCAGCCGGACCCTGCGAGCGCTGCCCGGGGGCTCGCTGGTTATTTATTCCCCCCTCAAAAATCCTATTTATTGTCTCCTCTGTGTGTGCTATTTAATACTGGCAGCCTGCAAATAAAGGCCGACACTCCCAGTATGCTCCCTGCTCTGTTAACAGCTATGGGGGGCACACTCACGGGTGTCCCATTAGGTGATGCTCGGCATCTCCCAGCCCCACTGCACTGGGTAAAGCACAGGGGGGGATGCAGGGGAGCCCCATCCCCGTGGGGGGGGGACCAGCCCTGTGCCCGCAGCACCACCCGCAGCTGTCCCACCGCACCACGGGCCCAGCGGCCTCTGCTGGGGACACCCCGTGCCTGCAGCACCCCATTGCAGTGTGAACCCGTTACCCCTTGTTCCATCACTACAGCCCCTAATGAAGAGTCCCTCCCCAGCATCCCTATAGCCCCCTTCAGATACTGGAAGGCTGCTCTGAGGTCCCCACGCAGCCTTCTCTTCTCCAGGCTGAACAGCCCCAACTTCCTCACCCTGTCTCCATACAGGAGCTGCTCCAGCCCCTGAGCATCCTCGTGGGCTCCTCCGGCCTCGCTCCAACAGCCCCACATCCTAATGTCGAGGCCACCAGAACCCGGTGCTGCAAGTGGGGGTCTGACAGAGCAGAGCAGAGGGGCAGGATCACCCCCATGACCTGCTGCTCGCACGGACGGGGCACGTTCAGTCTCGGCATCGAGCAGCAGCGACCCCACATCGCACCCCCATCACCACTGAGTGGAGCGGGGAGGGAAATGTCCCCCCACTGCCAGCGGGGTCACCCCAGGCTTTGGGGGCTCCTCTGGGCATACCTGGGGTGCAGGCCCATGGATGACCGTTCACATCCACCCCACCATTGGGTCCATTTATGGGGGTACAGGATTATGTGTGTCCTCCCCGTGTCCCCTGTCGCGTTACCCAGGAGGGATCACACTGCACCGTGTTTGCCCATAACTGCACTGTTTGTCCTTAAACACCACTCAATGGTCCTACTAACCCCCCTCCAATCCATACCCATCAGCAGCAGCCCCTCCAGAGTGGGAAGCAGGAGCATCCAGTGTCTTTCCCTTTATTGCAACCGCACAAGTGACAAAAAGCAGCAAGAGCCAGTGTGGAGCGGAGCTGCTGATCCCCATCATGGGGAGATGGGGATCTCCTGGGGAGCTGGTGTTCCACAGGGATTTGGGGATCCCGGAGAACTGCGGCCTGCTTGGAGAGCTGGACCCCTCAGGGAGCTGAGCATCACTGGGGATTTGGGGATAGCGGGGAGCCCAGGGGGAACTGATGATCCCCAGGGATTTGGGGACCGGGGGAGCCTATGGGACCTGGAGATCCCTCATGGAGCTGAGCATCCCTGTGGATTTGGGGATCCCCAAGAGATGGGGAGCCCCTGGAAGCTGGAGATGCCTCATTGAACTGAGCATCCCTGGAGATTTGGGGATCCACAGGAGATGGGCAGCCCCTGGGATCTGGAGACCCCACATGGACCTGAGCATCCCTGGGGATTTGGGGAGCCTGTGGAAGCTCGAGATGCCTCATTGAACTGAGCATCTCTTGGGATTTGAGGATCCACAGGAGATGGGAGCCCCTCAGAGCTAGAGACCCCATAGGAGCTGAGCATCCCTGTGGATCTGAGGACTCCCCAGGAATCCCAGGGAGAACTGATGATCCTTATGGATTTGGGGATCCCAAGGAGCTGTGGACCCCCTAGGAACTGAGCATCCCTTAGGATGTGAGGATCCACAGGAGATGGGAGCCCCTGGGACCTGGATACCCCCCAGGACCCGAGCATCCCTGTGGATTTGAAGATCCCCATGAGCCGAGCACCCCATTCCCCCCCCAGCAGCCGCAGTACATTGGAAAGCAGGAGCACAAGCAGCAGCAGCAGCAGGAGGGTCCCCCCCTCCATCACTCAGCCTCCACGGGGATGGGGTTCACCTGACCCCCCACCTCCGCTGGCTGCTTCCTGCGGGCATCCGGGGGGGGCCGTGGTGGGGGGTTGCTGGGGGGCTGCTTGAGGGTGCTCCACATGTGCGGCCGCTCCCGGGGCTGCTGCTCAATGGGGCTCCACTCCTCCCCACGCACCGCGGCCTGCAAGGACGGGGTGGGGGGCATTGGGAATGGGGCTCCTCCAATGGGACCCCCCCATAAACCTGCCCCCCGTCCCCTCTGCACTCACAAGCAGGTAGATGCCACTGGCGATGCCCAAGCAGACGGTGCCCAGGATGGTGGAGAGGAGGAAGCCGGCGGGGACGGCCAGGCTGTGTGTGGACATTGGATGGGTTGGAAGGGGCTGATCGGGGGCTGCACCCCGATCCCGGCCCCATACCCCACTTACGCAGCGTGCAGGACGGCTCGGATGTAGTAATTCCTTGTGAGGGGTCCAAAGAGCTTCACCACCGCTGTCAGGTACCTCTGGCCACTGCAAAGCAACAATGGGGGGTCAGAACCCGGGGGATACCCAAAGGACCCCCATTCCATGCTGTCTGCCCATGGGATACCCCAAGGAACCCGTCCATGGGATACAGCCCTGTTCCCATCCCATCGCTCCCAACCCTGGTGTCATGTCCCTGTGTTTGGGGGGGTACCGGGACCCCCAATTACAGCGATGGGGGGGCACCCCACTTACCACCTCTCCATGGTGGAGCCCTTCTTCCTCTTGCTCCTCGGGTACTCAAGCAGGCAGACCAGGACACCTGCAGCACTGGAGGGGGGGGTCAAGGAAAGGGATGCTCGGGGGCAAGATGACTCCACAGGTACAATCCCAACCGAAAACAGGGCAGGGAAAGAAGGACTTGGGCCCCTGTTGGGCAGGGGGTGGTGTCTCCTGCTGTCCCTGCTGATCGGGGCAGGGATTTCCCACTCCCGGGCATCCTCTCCATAAGGATACATGGCATACGCCGCGAAGTACCAGCCCTTGAACTGCCCCGCCACGGCCACGATCCCACCCGTCAGCATGACTGTGGGGCAGAGCGGGGATGGTGGGTCCCTGCTGGGGACATGGCATCCCAACCCGGGATACGGCACCCCCAGCTTGGGATACGGCATTCCCACTGGGATACAGCACCCCCAACCTGGGATACGGCATCCCAATCTGGGATACACCACCCCCAATCCAGGATATAGCATCCCAACTGGGATACGGCATCCCAACCCAGAATATAGCACCACAAACCGGGATACGGCATCTCAACCTAGGATACAGCACCCCCAACCTGGGACACAGCATCCCAACCTAGAATATGGCACCCCAACCCAGGATACAGCATCCCAATCTGGGATACAGCACCCAAGCCAGCATATAACCCCTAACCTGGGATACAATACCCCAACACGGGACACACCACTGCAACCTGCAATACACCCCCCCAGTCCGGGATACAGCCCCCTAACCCAGGATACAACCCTTCAATCTGGAATACTGCCCACAACCAGGGATACAGCCTCCAAAACGCAGGATGCACCCCCCCAAACCGGGACTGTGGTCCCTGTACCCCAGCACGCGGGGAGCCCCAGGACCGAAGGGAGGGGAACCAGGGGGACCCAAGGATGGGGCTGACCCCATGGGGGAGGATTTTGGCACCGTGGCCACTGCCCGCCCCACACCCCCGTCCCCCCCCCCGTCCCCCCCCTTCCCCGAGCCTTGCCCTGTGCGGGAAGGAAGCCTTGGGGGGGGGGGGGGGGGGAAGAGGAGGAGGAGGAGGGACCGGAGGGGGCTGATGAGGAAGAGGAGGCTACCGCCCAGCGCAATCCCAACGGGACTGCACTTTGCGACCGGCCCCGCCGCCTCCTGCTTGCGCCATCCCGGAAACCCCCGGCGCAGCCCCGCTCCTGCACCCCCCAAACCCTGCACCCCAAAACCCCAGACCCTAACCCTGCAGCCCCCAAACCCTGATCCTGCACCCCCAAACCCTGATCCAAAACTCCCAAACCCCGATCCTGTACCCCCCGAACACTTCACTGCGCAAACCCAGCACCCCCCAAACCCTCCACCCCCAAACACCACCCCTAAACCCCCACATCCTAACCCTGGACCCCCCAAACCCTGCACCCCCCAAACCCTGTACCCCCAAACACCACCCCTAAACCCACAGATCCTAACCCTGGACCCCCCAAACCCTGCACCCCCCAAACATCACCCCTTAACCCCCAAACCCCTAATGCTGCACCCGGCAAACCCTGCACCCCCAAACCCTGCACCCCCCAAACCCTGATCGTAAATCCCCCAAACCCTGCACCCCCAAACCCTGATCCTGCATCCCCCAAACCCTGCACCCCCCAAACCCTGCACCCCCAAACCCCCAGACCCTAACCCTGCACCCCACAAACCCTGATCCTGCACCCTCAAACCCTGCACCCCCCAAGCCTCGCCCCTGGACCAAAAGCCCCTGCACCCCCAGACCCTAGCCCTGATCCCCCACTCCTCCGCACCCCCATCCCTGCACCCCCCAAACCCTGCACCCCCCAGACCCTGATAACCCAGACCCTGCACCCACTGCCCCTGCACCCCCCCAAACCCTACCCGCGACCCCTCACTCCTCCGCACCCCCAAACCCTGCTCCTCGCCGCCCCGCACTCACTGAGCCCGGCCGCCAGCGCCTGCTCGTTGGCCCACATGGCCCACTCGATCTGCCCCATGGCTCCCCCGAGCCCCTTCGCCTGCGCTCGGCCCGGTTCGGGTGCCCCCGATTCGCTTCGGGTGCCCCCGATTCGCTTCGGTTCCGTTCCCCGCGGCCCGACCAGGAAGGCTGATGCGCAACCAGCGCTGGCCACGCCCCTTCCCGGAAGCCACGCCCCCTTCTCGTAGACCACGCCCCCCACAGGGACCCGCTCCAGCCCCTACCCAGGGGTCACGCCAGGACACAGCGATCGTGCACCGGGGGGGCACGGGACGTGGGGGGGGATGAGGATGGTGCAGGGGGGTCCGGTCCAGGGGGACAGGATCAGCCCTATGAGGGTCACTGGGGGGAAGAGGGGCCATGTGGGGTGACGAGGGGGATGCTGAGGGCCAGGATCAGCCCCAGCAGGGATATCTGAGAGAAAGGATCAGTCCTGCAAGGGCCATGGGGAGACAGGATCAGCCCTTCAAGGGATACAGGAGGACAGCATCAGTCCTAGCAGGGACAGCAAGGGGGGAAAAGGGAACAGAAGCAGCCCTCCGATGGACATGGGGTGGACAGGCTTCCATAGCAGCCTTACAGTGTTTGAAGGGGGCTACAAGGATGCTGGGGAGGGACTCTTCATCAGGGACTGTAGTGACAGGACAAGGGGTAATGGGTTCAAACTGAAACAGGGGAAGTTTAGACTGGATCTAAGGAGGAAGTTCTTTACTGTGAGGGTGTTGAAGCACTGGAATGGGTTGCCCAGGGAGGTTGTGAGTGCTCCATCCCTGGCGGTGTTCAAGGCCAGGTTGGACAGAGCCTTGGGTGACATGGTTCAGTGTGAGGTGTCCCTGCCCATGGCAGGGGTGTTGGAACTGGATGCTCCAACTCTAACTATTCTATGACGCTATGACAGGGGAAGGACAGGGGCCCCATGGGGTGACAGAGGCTGTGCAGGGAAGACAGGATCAGCCCCAGCCTGGCAGGCAGAGCCATGAGGATGAACCAGCCCTGTCTCATGTCCCCCACCCCAGCACTGCCTGTGGAGCCTGGGCACCCCAGAACACCACTGCAGAAGCTCTATTTCCTTATAAAAGAGTAAAAACCAGACCCGGGGTCACAACCTGCCCAGGGCTGGGGACAGCTTCGCACCAGGGTGGCACCGGCAGAGCCCCCTGGCACATCATGGTTGTCCCTGGCGGTGTCACCAGGCTCAGGCTGTCCGGCGGGGCAGCCCATCTGCTCCCAGGAGGTGCTGGCTGGGGTCGTCCAGGAACTGGGGTCCAGGGCCAGGCTGTGGGGCAGGAGATGGGTTAGGGGCACCAAGGAGCTCCGCTGCCTGCAGGACAGCCCTTTGGGGCTGGGGGGACAGCTCTGGGCCCCACAGACCTCAAAAGAGCACCCCACGGGTTATGCCCATGGGAACATGTCTAAGGATGGGGACAGGGATGGGAATGGGGTCCTGTGTACCCCTGGTGATGGGGATAGTGGCTCATGCACAGCCCTGCGGATGGGGACAAGCTCTCACACACCCTCACCGGGATAGGAATTGGAACAGGGTCCTGTGCACTCTTGGGAACAGGGGTGGGGTTCTGCACACAACTCTGAGGATGGGATAGGGTCTTGTACACCCTGGGGGACAGGGATGGAGTTGTGTGCACCCCTGGAGATGGGGTGCTGCAGACACCACTGTGGATGGGGATAGGTCTCACATAATCCCATGGAGACAGGGACAGAGTCCTGTACGCCCCTGGTGACAGGGATGGGGTCACACACACACCCCTGGGGATGGGAATGGGGTCCTATGGACCCTTCAGGACAGAGATGGTGTCATGTGCATCCCTGGAGACAGAGTCTTGCAGACGCCCTGTGGATGGGGTCTCACCTAACCCAGAGATGGAAATAGGGCCCTATACACCCCTGGGGACAGGAATGGGGTCTCACACAGAACCCTGAGGACACGGATGGAATATCATGCACAACCCCAGGGGTGTGGATGGGGTCCCATACCCAGCCCTGGTGATGGGCAGACGGGCTCCCCTGCCCCACGCTCCCCCCAGCCCCATACCTTGGTGTGTAGGATGTACCGGACAGCCTCCGGCATTGGCTCAGCCACCACAGCCGCGAGCAGCTCCTCGGGCAGCGAGGCCGAGCTCACAGGGAGCCCGCGCACAAACCTGCAGCACAGCGGAGCCGTCAGCCCCTGCCACAGCCCCACCACCCTGCGCCCCACAGCGAGCCATGGCATCGCCCTTACTGGTCCCCGTTGGTGGCAGGGGGGAAGCTGCGTTTCACCACCTCCACGAACTCGGCCACGGTGTCGGCCAGCATGAAGATGACGGCGTTGGGGCCAGCATCAAAGGTGTATGCTACCTGTGGTGAGATGAGACCCAACATGGGGTGAGGGACCACAGCACCGGAGCACACCCAGAGCCCCATGGGGCCAGCGTGGGTACCTTGATGCACCCATGGTGGGCATTGAAGCGGTGTGCTAAGGCGATGATGTGCCGCGAGATGTCATTGAGGTAGAAGATGGGGGGGAAGGTGTCGAGGCAGGTGGCATGGAACTGGTTGCTGTCCTGCATGGTGAGCTTCCCAAAGCCCTCGAAGTCCCGCTCACGGATGTGCCGCACCATCAGGGCCAGGCGCTCCGGCACCACCACCTCTGCACGGTGCTGCCGTGATTGGAGCCGTGGTCACCCTAGTTTGGTGACACCCACAGCACCCTGTGGGGTTCACTCAACACCCCCCATGCTCCCTCAGTGCTCCAAAGCATGGAGAAATACCATCCTAAGGGAACCAGGACCCCAAACCCTGCCTGCAGGTAGCTGTGCTGGGCAGGATTGAGCTCCCTACCTTCAGCAAGGGGCTGGTGTCCACACTGGTCTGCATCCCTGCTGTGCTGCCAACCTGCTTCTTCTCACCACTGACCTGGGGCGGGGCAGGGGGAGCACAGACAATGGGATATAACACCCACCCATGAGCCCCCATCCCCAGCAAGGGGCACCCCCTGATCCCAAAGCCCCAAGCCCCAACAAGGGGCATCCCCTGATCCCCAAGCCCCAGCAAAGAGCATCCCCTGATCCCCAAGACCCAACAAGGGGCATCCCCAAGCCTCCAGCCCCAGCAAGAGGCATCCCCTTATCCCCTGCCCCAACAAGGGGCACCCCCTGATCCCCCCAGCCCCAGCAAGGAGCATCCCCTGAGCCCCCAGCCCCAACAAGCAGAATGCACTGATCCCGAAGCCCCAACAAGGAGCATCCCTTGATCCCCAAGCCCCAACAAGGGACACCCCCTGACTCCCCCAGTCCCAGCAAGCAGCACCCCCTGATCCCAAAACCCACCAAGGGGCATCCCCTGATCCCCTGTCCCCAGCAAGGAGCATTCCCTGATTCCCAGGATCAGCACCCACATAGTGTTGGGGTGCTCCATCATCATTGCCAGGGGGTGGTGGTTACAGCCACACACCCCGTCCCCAGCCCCTCACCACCAGGACGAGGACCCTGAGCTCGGGCCAGTGCGTTTCGGGGGCCACTTGCTGTGCGATGCTGTCCCTGCCGTCCGGCCGTTCGCCCCGCTGCCACTGCACAAAGCCCCCCAGCATGCTGCGGCAGGCACTGCCCGAGCCGCGCCGCGCCACCTCCGACAGCTCGCCCTCCACACCGTACAGCCGCGCCAGTGTGGACACTGCAGGGACAGGGACGGGGTCAGGATGGTGGGGACAGGCCTGGGATGCGGTGTCCCCCGTGTCCCGGCTCACCCACCCAGGCAGGCGTAGCCAGCAGCGGAGGATGCCAAACCGGCTGCGGTGGGGAAGTTGTTCTCGGTGGCGATGTGGACCTTGTAGGAGAGGCTGAGCGCGGCCGTGTCCTCCGTGCTGCTGCCGCGGCGCTTTCGGGCCAGGCGCCGCACTGTGAGGGACAGAGGGAGGAACTGGGGTTGCAGTGGTGAGCAGTGCTCCCCGGTAGGTGGGATGGGATGGGGGACACTCACCCTCCCGCAGGCAGGCCTGCAGCCGGGGGTGCCCCACATCCGCCTCCTCCCCATTCAGCCATAGCCGGTCCTCCATGAAGTCCCGGCTGGCAGCGGCTGTGGTGGTGGTCTTGAGCTGCAGGGAGATGGGAGGGTCAGTGCAGTTGGGGGGGTCCACAGTCCCCCTGCATGGGATGGGGGACAGAGGGGCCCGAGCCTGGTCCTGACCCCATCCCAACCTGGTCCTGGTGCAGCGTGACGCTCAGAGAGGAGTTGATGGGCAGGATGAGGTCATTGTCCCGCTTGCCCCCTGCAAGAGAGAGCACAGCACAGCTCAGCACAGGCAGGTACCGCACCACATCGCTCGGCACAGGACGAGCAGGGTCTGGAAAGCCTTTGAGACCATCAACCCCAAACATTACCCCACTGCCCCATGGCACTGAGGCCTCGTCTCCACGGTGTGTGAGCACTTGCAGGGCCGGTGCCTGCAGCCCTGCCCTGGGCAGCCTGTTCCAATGCCTGAGCACCCTCTGGGGCAGGAATTGTTCCTCAGCTCCATCTAAACCTGCCCTGGGGCAGCTTGAGGCCGGGTCCTCTTGGCCCATCCCTTGCTCCTTGGAGCAGAGCCCAGCCCCACCTCACCACAACGGACCCATGAGGTCCCCCTCAGGCCGGCACGGCCCGGCAGCGCACCTCAGCTCGCTCCCCCCCCCGACCCCGGCCCGCACCGGGTGTCCCCTCGCCGCCCCGGTGGCGGTGGCGGCCCGGCGGCACTCACAGTACTTGATGACGGCGATGTTGACGGGCGCCGTGCAGGTCACCGCGGACACCGACATCGCGCTGCGGGCGCTGCGGCCGCGCTGCGGGCGGCATCGAGCTCCGGCCCCGCACCATGCACGTCAGCGTGGCCTGCGGATGGCTTCCGCCTCGCTATTGGCTGATGCCCCAGCGCCCGGCTCCCCGTATCCAATGGCAGCGATCGGACCACGGTGAAGCTCCGCCCCACTCCGCGCCCTGCCGGCTCTGGGATCGGCGTGCCGGGGAGCCATCTTCGAGTCGGGAAGGGGCAGCGCATGCGCAGTGTCGGCAGTGCGGCGCCAGTCCCCCCCCACCAGTGCCCCTCAGTGCTTGAGTGCTCCCAGTGCCCCCCAGTGCTTCCAGTGCTCCCAATGCTCCCCAGTGCTTTCAGTACTCCCAGTGCCCCCCAGTGCTTCCAGTGCTCCCAGTGCCCCCAGTGCTGTCAGGGCTTCCAGTGCTCTCAGTGCCCCCAGTGCTTCTAGTGCTTCCAGTGCTTTCAGTGCTCCCAGTGCTCCCAGTGCCCCTCAGTGCCCCCAGTGTCCCCAGTGCCCCCAGTGCCCTCAGTGCTCCCCCAGTACTCCCAGTGCTCCCATTGCCCCCAGTGTCCCCCAGTCCTGCCAGTGCCCCCCATGCTGCCAGTGCCGCCCAGTGACCCCAGTGACTCCAGTGTCCCCAGTGCCCCCACTGTCCCCAGTGCCCCCAGTGCCCCCGAGTGCTCCCAGTGCTCCCAGTGCCCCCCAGTGCCCCCAATGTCCCCCGTGCCCCCAGTGCCCTCAGTGCTCCCTAGTGCTCCCAGTGCCACCCAGTGCCCTCAGTGCTCCCATTGCCCCCAGTGGCCCCCAGTGCTTCCAGTGCTGCCAGTGCACCCCTGTGCTGCCAGTGCCCCCCAGTGACCCCAGTGACTTCAGTGTTCCCAGTGCTCCCATTGCCTCCAGTGCCCCCACTGCCCCCAGTGCTCCCCAGTGCCCCCCAGTGCCCCCAGTGACCCCCAGTGCCCCTAGTGTTCCCTATCCCCGCAGTGTTCCCAATGCTCCCAAAAGTCCAAACCCCAGTTCTCCAGTGTTACTGCAATGTTCCCCACTCCCCCATTACCTCCAGTATCCCTGATACCCCAGCTCTCCCGGTTATCCCAGCACCGCCCCAGTGTCTCCAGTGTCCCCAATACTTCTATAGTACATCCCATCCCAATGCTCCCAGTATCTCCAGTGCTTCCCCAGTGCTCCCAGAGCCTTCAGGATCCCAGTGCCTCCAGTGCTCCCAGTGCCTTCACAGCCTCCAGTGCCCCCAGTATGCGCTGTACCCCAACATCCCAGTGCCCCTCCACTGGGCCCAGTGCCCCCAGCATCCCTCCAGTGCTCCCATTCCCCTCTCAGTGCTCCCAATGCCCTCAGTACAGCAGGGGCTGGGTGGCCCCATTCAACCCTATGGGCACCCCCAACCCGGACCCACCGCCTGTGTCACCCCCCTCCTGTGGTCACTCATTGCAGCATAAAATACCCCCAGCTCCGGGTGTTGGGGGGGATGTGGGTGACACCGTGGTGCCTCCCTGGGGGCAGGACAGGGGTCCCTGGCCCCACATCCCGGTATTTATAGGCATTTTCCATGGGTGGGAGCAGAGGACTCGGCACGCGGCTATTCCGGGATGTGGGATTCTTTCCCCTCAGCTGTGGGACCCGATTTAGCATCAGGGATGCACAAAGCAGCTTCCTCTGGCACCCACCTAATCCAGCCTGGGCCCCCCCTCCATGCCCTTGGCACAAGGGTCCCCACCACCATGTATTGGGGTAGTGGAGGCCATAGGGATGGCACTGGGAACCCCGTGGTGGGGATAGTCCCACTGTCGGCATCCAGACACTGGCCATGCCATAGGGATGCTCAGGGCCACTTGTGGGGTGTCCTTGTCCCCACCATCTCTGCCATCCCAGCCCCATTCGGTCAGGCCAGACCCCAGCATGGCACCAGGGTTCTTTTTAGAGGCCCTGCTGCATCTCCCTCCAGGCTGGGAGCTGTGGGGATGCAGGACAGGAGGAAGATGCTCTACAGAGCACATAGAGGGTCCAGCAGTGAGATTCCAGATGGATCCTGCCCCAGGGCTGGTGGGACACGATGCTGGTAGAGCAGGGAAAGCCGTG
The DNA here is from genome assembly GCF_037157495.1 of Lathamus discolor. Classification (NCBI taxonomy): domain Eukaryota; kingdom Metazoa; phylum Chordata; class Aves; order Psittaciformes; family Psittacidae; genus Lathamus; species Lathamus discolor. Next base: position 2,845,876 of record NC_088909.1, on the reverse strand, counting down.
CCAGCAGTAAGGAACACATGTCCTTGGCTCCTGTGTCCCCACACCGTGTCCGTGTGTTGTGTCCCCGCAGGCACCAGTAGGTGCCATAAGGACTTTGTGCCCATTAGCACAGGGCCAGCTGCTTGCAGGTGAGGGGACAGTGCTGGGAACAGTCATGTCCACAAGTACTGCCACCACAAATGGGACCCCACTGCCTGGAGCATCCCCGTGGCATGAGGTGGGACAGGATGGAGCAGACCCTCGGCTCATGGGGACCCCCAACACCCCTTCTCCCTGCAGGCACAGGCAGACATGGTGCTGCTGGTGGCCACCATTGCATGGCCACACATCCATTCCCTCTGCTGCCGTGCCCTCCTGGCCCTGGAAGGCCTCACAGGGGCTGTTTGGGGGGCAGATAAGGGGGTTCCTCAATGTCATCAGCCCTGGCCATCGTGTCCCCAGGACTTACACTTGGGGGAACAGGAGCGCTGGGACAAGGGTGAACCCTGTACCGCTCCTAAGGGACACCAGTGACTGCTCCATGGATCGGTCCCTCCTCACTGCAGGGATTGGCTGTGCAGAGCCAGCCCATGTCCCTGGAGAACCCCGATGGGGCTCGGAGCCAGGACACCTCGCTGGGATACCCGGGGAAGGAACACCCAAAGTGGTGCCCCAGCCAGTGGCCAGGGCGGCTCCAGGGACAGGACATGGTGCCAAGCGCCCTCCCCATGTCCTGCCTTCGAGTGCCAAGGATGGCAGGACACAGAGCTGGGATGTGATGGGGGGATCCCCCCAGCAGGTTTGGCAGTGCCTGGCTCTGGGATCAAACAGCATTGCTATTAACAGGAGGAGGTGACAAGATAAGGACAAAGCTGCAAAGCCAAGCCCTGTGTTTGGGAAAGGAGAAGCCCAAGAAGCCAGGATGGGGGGCATGCACCCCACGGTCCCATCCCGCATCCCAAAGGCACAGCACTGACGGCACAAGGGAGACCAGGCGTGGATGAAACTGCCTTTACTGAGAAAAATGGTTTGCTACAAATACATTATTGATCTGGTTCTTCATCAAAAAACAGTAAAAGTTCTGGATATGCAAAAAGTCACAGGGAACACACGGACGAGCCACAGCGGCATTCCCGGCACATCCCGGCCAGAGCGGTCCCCATGGGGAGAGGCAGGAGCTGCCTGTGCAGTGCCTGCCTGCGCCTTAAAGTGCTTTACAAAAGCAGCTCTTGCTCCCCGGCTCTGGCGCTGTGGGGCAGAAAGGAAGAGGAAGGAAGGAAGAAGACAAGAGGTTAACAGTGCTGTCCCAGAGGCAGGGAGCTCCCTGCAAGTGAGAGCCAATGGAGGCTGCTCCAGGATATGAGGGTCCCAGCTAGAGATGGGACAAGGAGACCCTCGTGGGTCCCTTTGGAGATACCAGTGCTCCCCATCCCACCAGGGCCATGTCCCTGGCCAGGCAGGTACCAGCAGTGCTGGTAGGAGAAGACCCCATCCCTCCTCACTAGGGGAGCAGAGCAGCTCCAGCCCTTTCCCTGCCCTCTGCCATAGTCTCTACATGCTCCTCACAGAGGCAGCACAGGGAACTCACAGCCCCCAAACCACCCAGTACCATTCAAATCAAAGGTGAAAACCAGGACAGTATTGCTAGCGCAGAGCTGGAGCCTTGGATAAACCAAGCAGGGACATGCAGAGGGATTGCTCTCCCAAACCTCTCCCCTGCAAACCCTTGCTGGAAGGTACCGTGCATCACAGCTCCTTCACCGAGAGCCCCGGGCTGATCCAGTCAGTGGTGAGACCACAAAGGGCAGCAGGGCCCCAGTGCAAAGCTCCTCTCCCCAAGCACCAGTGAAAACCCTCCATAAGGGACATGATTTCTGCTGCATGGGGGGGCACGCTCAGGCTGGCAGCAGCACAACCAAGGCCTGCAGGTGGAGATCCCACTTCCACCCTCTCCCAGCCCAGCAGAGCAAACCCCATCAAGCAGCAGGCAGGGAGGGCAGACAAGAAGGGGACACGGAACAGGACAGGTCACCAGGATGCTATGGAGCATCTCTTGGATCAACATCTGTCCCAGTGTGCCCTATTCACAAGGAAAGGGAGATTCAATCCCTTATTTCAGGGGGACAAGATGTCCAGTGCTGGGTTAGGATCCCGCACAGGCAGACATCCCTCCTGCACACCCATCACCCACAGTCCGGCTGCTCCATAGTGAGTGCCAGCACCCCACAACTAACCTGCCTGCTCCTTCACAAACCGAAACCACACTGAGCAGTGCCGTGGAGCAAAGCCTGTGAGGGCTCAGCCGTCCCATGCCTGACCACGAGCCCTGGACAGGGTTAGCAGGTGCTGGAGAACACAAGTGATGCTGCAGCTCCTCAAAAAGACAGCCTGAAGAGGCAGCCAAAGAGGTGCTACTCTGACCCAGCCTGTTCCGCATCACAACATGCCAACAAGGGAAGGGAATGGGCCAGAAACAGCCAAAGAGGACATCCAGGCACATCCATCAGTCTGGGGTCCGGCTGCTGCCTCCCACCTGATTTCAAATCCACAGTGTGTGTTTGTGTGTTTGGGGTATTTTTTGTTTTAAAAATAGACTTTCTTAATAATGTTCCATAAAAATACTTGTCCTCAGTGTCGGATATTGCAGTGTGAAGAGTTAACAGCTTCTGTTTCTGCTCTATAAAACATGGAAAAGGCATCACGCTGATTCATGTAGAAAAATGCAAGAACTCAGTATCACAAGAGCCGGTACAAAACGGGGAAGGTGAGTTTCACTGGATGCCATTGCTGTGTACTCCTCCAAACCCATTGTCAGCATGAGCACAACCATCCTGCCCTGGGATTCAGCCTGGCCTGGACAGCAAAGGAAGCAGCACTGGGGACGGGACAGATCGATGTCTCTGGCAATAACCTTGTGGAGTTTCAAAACCCAAAGGATGCTCTGTGCCGTTTTCTTCCTTTCCACAAAGGACATGGATGACTGCAGGTTCCAACTAGGGCATTTCTGCATTAAATGCATCCAGGTTTGACGTACCTATTCAATTGCAACAGAGAGCATGAAGACAAACGGTGCCAAAAAGCATCTAATAATAAATAGATCTGGACACAGGTATATACTCTGTATATGGGTATGAAATGCCTAATGGAGGAACGATCCCATCCCTCCGGTGCTGACTCCTCTCTCCTCCCTGCATGAAGTCTCTGCTCACTCACCGGTCCAGCGCGACACAAGGACACTCCACCTTCTTAAACAAGGTGGGACGTGCACAGAGAGGAGAGGGAAGAGCAGCAGCAGCGGGTCTCCAGGGGGTTGATAAGCTCCATGCCTCCCCAGTGGGAAGGCTGAGTGTGCAAAAGGGGGTCCGATGCTCCCCAGTCACCCTCAGTTCTCGGACAGTGACAGTGCCAGGGCTGCCTGCAACGCTGCCTCCTCGTCGATGTTGTAGTCCTAAAATCAGAGAGGGGTGGTCAGAAGTGGTACAGCCAGGACACAGATTCTACATCAAGGATCAAAGAGTCCTTCCTGCTCTTTATGGTGACACCGAGCCTCCTACTCCTCTGGCACGTGGGTCCCAGGAATGCTGTGCTGTTCGGGGCATCCTTTGTGCCCACAGTCTCTCTCCAGCCTGGAATTTGCCAGCACCAGCCCTGCTCTTAGATGTGGTGGAGGGCAGGGACGAAATATGCCCATGCCAGCAGCTGTGGCCAAAGGGAAAAGCTTTCTAGCAGGGTCACAGGTTTCTCCGTCACTCCAGTTTGGGTTTATACAACACAGTGATCGCTCCCTAAGTGGGGATATTTCTCTCTAAGTATTTGGAGGTTCCTTTCCCCGACTTCTAATTGGAATGCAATAAAGGTATGACGCTGACACGACCTCCCCTCAGTCCCTGCAGCCAGGTCTGTGCAATCACACCCTCATTCCCATTCAGGAAGGGTCAGCAGCTCCCCAAGAGGGGATCCATGGACACTGCTCACCTACAGCGGCCAGACCCCCCCCAAGACTGGGCAGCTCCCCTCCCACTGCTTGTGAAGCCTCAAAGAAAAGGCCTTTGTTTTACAGCTCCTCAGGGGATGAGTTTAATGGAGCACATGGAGGAAACAGCTCATCTTCATGGTGCAGTAACATTTTCCTCCTCCTTCAGAGAGGTTTTCCAGGTGGGTCTGATGGGGATCAGCTTGAGTTCTCCCAGGGCAAAGGGGGGAGCTCAGCCCCACAGCTGTGGGGGTCTCCTGAGAGGGGCTACATGTTCCTCCCACAAAGCCTAGAGGAGGATCTGTCCCCTTCCCCTCCAGGCTGGGGAAAGATGACCCCGTTTCAGTTCAGGTACTCACCACAAAGGTGTCATAGGAGAACTTGTGCCTGTGGAGGAGGTGCTGGAGGAAGTTGGCGCTCTTGTAGCTGGGGTCCCCCCAAGGCATGGCTGAGCAGACCGGGCACACCTGCAGAAGGCAGGGACAAAAGAGAATCATGACCAATAGGCACAGACCCTTCCATCTCTTATCTCCTGAAGAGGGGAGTAGCACTCCCCCTGTTTCTGACAGAGTGTGATCTGCAGAGGATGTGCTAAAATGGGCGACCCTCACCCCCACAAGCAGATCTCTTGGTGCTCAGAGCCTCTGGCACATGGCCCAGCCTGCTTTTAGGCCACTGACAAGTTACACACACATGTGAGCACCTCTGAGACAGTGATAAGCTGCAAGTTCCCTGCCTTGGTCAACCCAGTGTGGATGGGGAGAGGAAATCCAGCACCACCCAGGTTGATAGCACATGGGGATGGAGGCAGCTCATCCTAGAGAGCCTCTTAACAAAACAAACAGGGGCAGGTCCCCACCTCCCATCAAAGGGATCTAAAACAAACTAAGCCAGCTGAAAACACAGCTCTGCATGCTGGTGGCCTCGGATGCAGCATCAGCTACGGTGTATTTGGATTTCCAGGAGTTACCCTGCACAGAACCAGCCCCTCCCAGCATCACTCACCACTTTGTTGGGGTCATTGCGGTGGTTCTCCATGCAGTGCTTCACCAGCTCCTGCTGGTCCAGGTTCCGGGCCCCACAGTACGGGCACACGAACGTCGAGCGATTGGGAATGTTGCTAAGGAGAGCAAGGGTGAGCTCAGATCCCCCAGGGAAGGACTGGATTGACTCCTTCCAAACTAAGCCAGCCACCCCCTGTGATAACCAGGCATAGCAGAAACTAGCCCAGCCCATTCCCACCCCAGCTGCAGGCTGAACCACCCTGGTTTGGTCAGTCCCTCCTCCCACTCCACACTCTGAAACACAGGGCAGACAGGGGCTGCAGGTGACAGGAGGGAAACGGTGCTGATGTTTCTCCCTCTGGTTTCCCAGAGGAAAGTAAAACCCATGTTCGGATTTTAGAGCTTGTAAGGGACCAGAGTGACAGTGCAGCCCAATAAGGAGGGATGCGTTTCCTTACCCGATACATGGCAGTACCTGGGAATAGGCTGGGATGTGGGGACAACTGGAACGAACTTGGGGCAGTTGGCCATCTGCTCCTGCACCTTCGTGCAGGACGAGACGTGTGAGCGCATCTTTGCGAGGGTCACCTGGAGCACAAGGAGGGAAGAGAGGTTCCTGTCAGCTTCCAGACAGTGCTGGAGCCTCTGCCACAGCTCAGGACAGCAGTTTTGGCCAGCCAGGGCAAACACTGGGCTGTGCAGGATGACCCACACCACTGTGGAAATGCTGCACCAGCACATTCTTCTTTGCAGGATGGAGATCTGGGGCCACATGCTCACTGCACATATCCCCAGAGGTCACACACAGCCACCTGGGCTGTGTTACTACATTAGCTCCATTTTGCTTTTCAAAGGAGGACCGGCTGACAGGCAGAAACCCCACACTGCTCTGACACTGTCGAGGACTGTCCCTGGGTCACAGCCAGGCAGTTACAAGAAGATCCCCAAAGTTAACGGGAGCCAAGAAGCGCATCAGTGGAGACACACCAGCCAGTCCCAGACCAGACTGCCCCAGGCAGGGCCAGGCCATGCTGCTGGTTCAGCTTCCCCACAGCAGCTGGGATTGCAGCACCTTAAGCAAGAGCTAAAACCTTACCCTCATTTGGAGCGGTGCTGGTTTGCCTCAGCCTCTCCTGTGTTGCAGGGAAACCTCAGCCTGCTTTTGAAGGTCCCCACTGTCTAATAATAGCTCCAGTCTGCTGACAAAGGCAGCTAGGAGAGAGTGCCTTCATCTCCACGCAGCCCCGCTTGCAAGGCTCATGGCAGCAGCAGTGGCACTATGGGGACACCAGACCTCATGTGCGCAGCATGGGGCCACACTGAAGAGGGGACACCCTGAACAGAGGCCCCCACAGTCCCAACCACCAACAGCAAGCGACCTCCAGCTATGGGACAGGCAGCATGATGGGTATGGGCAGCCTTCCCCTGTGAGCTTTACCTTCTTGCTGCAGCCTCTGCAGGGAGCCTTGTAGGATGAAAGCTGTTTTTCCACGCTGGAAGCCTTCTCCACCTTCTTGGGATCGAAGGGCATGCGGCAGAGCGGGCACAGAGGGGATGGCACTTGCAGGCAGGGCTGCAGGCACTCCCCACAAAACCTGGGGGCACAGAGAGTGGCACTGAGCAACCTGATGTAGGGAGGAGAAGGGGGACCCCAGCCCCAGGACACCCCAGGCTGCAGAGCGGCCCCAAACCCCAGGGATCAGCATCCTCACTGGGAGAACTGGGGGCCTGGGAGAGGGTGCAGGGGGGGCAGGCACTGCTGAGGCACTGAGACCTGAGGCTGGGAGTGGATTTGAACAGAGCCAAACAACAACTGGTGCTGAGCATTGAGGCCATGGAGGAATAAAGGCAGTGAGCACATCAGAGCCCGGTTCACCTCCTTTCAAGGTCTTTACGCCTGCAGCAGCACGGATGAGAAATCAAAGCAGTGGAGAGGAAGCACAGAAAGGGACCCCCAGGCACAAGGCAAAGCAGCTCCGTCCCCACGAAGTCAATGGTCACAGCATCCCCATCCCCTCCGCTGCCAGCCCAGCTCACATCACCCACAACAGGGGAATGAAATGCTGCTGCCGAGGCTCTGCTGAGGGGCAGCCACAGTGCCCCACGTCACTGCCATCACCCCATGAAGCACCCCCAGCCCCAAACGTGCTGGAGATGGGGGGGAAGAGCCAGACCATACAAGGAGAGATGGAGATGCCCCAGGGACAGGATGGAAAAGGGGGACAAGCAGACCCCTGCTTCCCAGGGCAGCGCTTCAGCCTTTCACCATGGACCGGGGGCAATGGGAGCAGTGCACAGCACCTGTGCGGTCAGGGCAGGATTGCCACCCCAGTTGGCACTGGGAGCAGGGTGTGGGGGGGCACTGGGGGCAGGAGCCAGGTGTGGGCACAGCAGGACAAGGTTTAGGTGATGCTGATGCAGTAAGACCCTCGGGTGCACACAGTGGGGGAACACCGCAGCACCCAGCTCCCCAGGAGGCCAACGGGCTCCAGGATGGGGGCAAGGCACCCGTTGCTGATGGGAGCTGCTGGGGGGCCCGGTACCGGGCTGCGGGGGGGGGGGGGGGAGATGGAGGGTGCCGGTACCGGGCTGAACGGAGAAGGAAGAATGAGGGTCCCCGCAGCAGGGTGGCAGGGGGGGGATAGGCGTCAGCTGATGGAGGTCACCGTACCGGGAGGGGGCGGTGGCATGGGGACACCGGTACCGGTGGGATGGGGCCGCGGCACCGGGACGGGACCGGTGCCGGCCGGGTCACGGGACAGAGACCCCGGACGGGTCCCGGTGCGCGGGGGGAGCGCCAAGCGGGCGCTGGGTCGGGCCGGGCCGGGGTCCCCGCCGCCGCCACCGCCGCCCCGGTCCCCGGCTCACGTGTGTCCGCATCCCGCGATGCCGACGGCGCGGTGGAACACCTCGAGGCAGATGGGGCAGCTGAACTGCGCCTCCAGCGCCTCGCCCGCGGGGCCGGCGCCCGGGGGCGGCCGCGGGGGCCCGCCCGGGGCCTGGGGCCGCTGCGCCGCCGCCACCAGCAGGCTCCGGAACATGGCGGCGGGGAGGCGGGGACGACGGCGGCGGCGGGCCTTGCGGCGCGCTGCTGCGTCATCGCCCTGCGCCGGGCCGGGCCGGGGTCGGGAGGGCCGGGACGAGGCCGGACGGGACCATGTGCGAGGCGGCGGGGGACGGCGGCGGCTGCGGAGCGGACATGGGGCCGGCGCGGCGCCGCCGGGGCGCGGCGCAGAGGTGGGAGCGCGATCCGCGGCCCGGTGCTGTCCCCGGTACCCCTTCGGTATCCCCCGCCCCCACAGTGCCCCCCCCCCCCGGGCTGCGTCCTGGTGCCCACCTCGGTAACCCCCTCCCTACCCCCCCTTGGTAAGGTCCCCGGTACCCCCGGTACCGGGCTCGCCGCCCCCCGTCCCCCGGGTGCGGTGTCCCCGGTGCGGTCGTTACCGGCCGTGTCCCCGCAGCCCCCCCCGGACCTGCATGAAGTGCCGGGAGGGCTCCGCCGCCCTCATCATCCGCGTCGGGGACCCCTTCTGCCGGTGAGGGACCGGGCGGCGGCTGCCGTGTGCGGGGAGGCGGGGCTGGGCGCAGCGGGGCTTGGGACAGGGGGTCTGTGAGGCGTTAGTGGCTGGGGAGACTGGGTCTCTGGGGCGTTACGGGTTGGGGACGTCGGTTCTTTGGGGCTTCGAGGGTTGGATGTGTTGGAGCTTGGGGACAGTGGGTCCCTGGGGTGTTACGGGTTGGGGACGTTGGGGCCCTGGGACGTTTAAAGCTGGGGACCTCAGGTCTTTGGGACGTCGAGGCTTGGGGATGTTAGGGCTTGGGGACATTTGGTGTCTGGGGTATTGCGGCCTGGGGACATTGCATCTTGAGGGTATTAATGGTTGGGGACTTTGGGTCTCTGGGATTTGGGGCTTGGGGATGTTAAGTTTTTGGGATATCCATGACTGGGCTTGGGAACATTGGGTCTGTGGGATATCAAGGCGTGGAGACAGGAGCCTCAGGGGCTTTGGGGCTCAGGGACACGGGGACCTGTGGGCTGTGGAGCACACCATGGCTTAGGGCTGCGTCCCTGCAGCGACTGCTTCCGCGAGTACTTCGTGCACAAGTTCCGCGCGATGCTGGGCAAGAGCCGCATCATCTTCCCAGGAGAGAAGGTACCGATGGGGGTGCACACGTGTGGGGCTGACCTGAGTGGTGGCAGCAGCACCGGTGACCGTCCCTCATGTCCCCATAGGTGCTGCTGGCGGTGTCAGGGGGCCCAGCCTCCAGTGCGATGCTCCGGCAGGTCCAGGAGGTGAGAATGGGGGAGATGAGAGGGTCTGGGGAGGGGGGCACGACTCAAACACCCACCTTACCCTGTGCCTCTGCCAGGGGCTCAGCCGGGAGACAGCCAAGAAGCTCCGCTTCATCCCCAGTGTCATCTACGTTGATGGTAGGGGTTAGCCCTGCTCCCCGTACAGGGTCCCCCAGTGCTGGGGGCTGTGGCCCCCCAGGGATGGGATGGGTGCTCCCTCTTCTCCTCACTGGTGCTGCCCACTTGCCTTGCAGAGGGAGCGGTGCGCGGGCAGAGCCTGGCACAGCGAGAGCAGAGCCTGGCCTGCATGGAGACCCTGCTGCAGGCAACCGGCTTCCCCTACTACCTAGTGCACTTGGAGCAGGTACACGGGTGGTGAGGGACACACACGCTGGAGTAAAGGGGTATGCTTGGCTATCCCCATACCACCCTCCCAGTGTCCATCTCTGCCCCATAGGCACTGGAGCTGCCCGCATCCATCCTGCAACCGGGGCCGGTGACACCCAGTGAGCCTGGTGTGTCCTATAAGGAGGCTGTGGAGGGCTTCATCCAGCAAGAGCGGCAGAAGGGGAACGGGGACAAGGACAGTGGCACCTCGCTGCCTGGCCCTGTCAGTGGGGAGTCACCAGAGGGTCCCCCGGCTGCCCCCCGCCTGCCTCCTGCTGCCCTCACCCAGGAGCTGCTGAAGCTCTTTGAGGCTGTGCAGACACTGACAGCAAAAGAGGAGCTGCTGCAGATGCTGCGGTGAGTGACTTATCCTGCCCGGCCCCAGCACCGGGCACAGTGCGGTGGCTCTGAGCTGGTGTTGCGTTGTCCCCAGGATCCACCTCATCCTGCAGACAGCCCGGACCAAGGGCTACACCAAGGTGATGACTGGTGAGACCTGTACCCGTGTGGCCGTCAAGCTCCTCACCAACCTGGCACTGGGTCGTGGTGCTTTCCTTGCCGTCGACACGGTGAGCAGCCCGCTGGTACCGTGTCCTCTAGCTGGGGATGTCCATTCCCACCCAGAGTGATGATGCCATGGACCCGGGTTCTGTGGCTTGGTGCTGGCATGGTCCCCCATGAAGCCACGCACCCACAGGGCTTCAAGGACAACCGCCACGGTGATGTGATGGTGGTGCGTCCCTTGCGGGAGTACATGGCCAAGGAGATTGCCTTCTACAACCATTTCTTCAATGTCCCCACCGTCATTGCACCGCCACTCCCCACCAAGGTAGGGGTGTCCCTTGGGCCGCATGGGATGGATCCCAAGCTCCCCGTCCCCGTGGTGAGGTTGGGACCCCCTCTCCCATCCCTGCCCTCTCTGTTTGCCCTCGCAGCGCCGGGATAAGCCCAGCATCCGCCATGTGGTAGAGAACTTCCTCATGGAGCTGCAGGAGGATTTCCCCTCCACCATCAGCACCGTCTACCGGTAGAGCATCCCCTCTGTGGGGGCACCATGGGGTGGTGTGGGGTCAGTGGGGTGCACCCCTCACCCCTCTGTGTTGTCTGCAGGACGGGTGAGAAGCTGAGCGCAGATCGAACCAAGCCGAGCTGCGAGTCCGAGCGCTGCCTGCTCTGCCTGTGTGCCCTGGACCTCGATGGGGGTGAATGGGGAGGGCAGTGGGGGGGATCAGGAGGTTGGGGGCACGGAGCATCCCCAGATCACACTCCTGCCCTCTGGCTCTTGCAGAGGAGGAGCTGGCCCTGGAGCCCACGCTGATCATAGATGACGCGGAGCTGGAGAAGAATGGGTGCTGCCACGACCCCCCGGCAGCAGGGTGAGCATGTGGGCAAGGGGGGGGATGCTGTGTGGGCACCCGGGCCACCGCTGAGGGTCCCTGTCCCCGCAGGGCTGAGCGCAAATCTGCCTACATCCCGCTGCTGTGCTACGGCTGCCGACTCACCTTCAAGGAGCTGGTAAGGCGTTTGGTGTACAATGGGGTGTTTTCCTTAGGAACAGGGGTCCCCATACCCACAGCTCTTCTCTTCCAGGGTCCTGTCACCACGCTGCCACCCTATGTGCGTGCTGAGGCCCAGCGCAGGATCCACAGGTAAGGGGGATGTGGGGGATCCCTTCCCTGCTATCTCAGTACCCTCCTGATGCCACATCTGTTCGTCCATCCACCCATCCATCCACCCACTATCCATCCACTATTCACCTATCCACCCATCCATCCCACATCCATCCATCCATCCACCCACCCACCCATCCAGTGTCTATCCCCTGCAGTGCAGAGATGCAGCAGCAGAATCAGGAGGTTCCACCGGAGGACAAGGAGCTTGGCAAGAGCTGAAAGGTCTGGGAACAGTGGGGGACACAGAACCCCCATCCCACTGGGGCACCAGTGGGGCAGGGTGTCAGCCCCCCATGGGCGCCCTGTAGGATGGTGGGGAGCCCCTGGGCACTGCTGGCACCCAAGTAGTTGCTTTTATACCTCATTTTGGTTACAGCTGAGGGGCAGGGAGAGCCCCCAGCCCCATTTGGGGTAGGCAAGGGTGCTGGAACCCCCAGAGCAATGGGTCCCTGGTCCCACCCTGGACCCCCACCCCCACCCCAGCTGAGCATCACTCTGGTAGGCCTCAGCTTTGTTTTATTAGATATTTGTATAAATAAACCATTTGAATTAATAATACAAAAAATAAACCAACAAAACCAACATCACGGTAAGTGTCTATAGAGTCCAGCTGGGGCTGCCAGCCCCCCCCCCTCCTAGCTAGGGGAGAGCCACAACCGAGGGCCCCCCATCCTGGGGCTGGGGGGCTATTGCTTTTGAGTTTAACCTGGTTCTGGACGGGGTTGGGGAGAGCAGGGGGGAGGCACAGGTTGGCTCCTGCCTCCCCCCTGCCCTGCAGCCAGGGGTACCCATGGGGTGGGGGGGTCCGGCTCCTGTCCCCCTCCCTGGGAAGGCACAGAGTGGGTTTCCGCAGGTCAGACGGTGCTTCAAAGCAACATAAGAAAAACATCCCCCCTAAAAGCGAGCACCGAAAGCCCCACGTCCCACTGTGTGCCCTGGCAGGATACAGCCCCAGCGTGTGGGGCTGGTTAAGGCATTGGTGGTGATGTCCTCAGGAAGGGAAAGGGGTGCAGGACTGGAGCCCCTTCCCCTTTACTCCTTCTCCCGTGTCCACTTGATCATGGTCTCGGGAGAGCGGTAGAGGAAGATGAGCTTGGCATAGAGCTCCTCCTCCAGCTCCAGCTCGCCCGTCTCCCGCACCAGGAAGATGTCCTGGCACAGCTTCAGGATGCGGTCCACGCAGGGCAGCTCCTCAAACATGATGGAGTGCGAGATCTCGCTGAAGAAACCCCGCACGAACTTCCCGATCACTAGCACGATGGAGACGTACAGCCCCATGATCCTGCAACATACAGGGACGCACGCATCCTGTAAACCCCCCTGCCCTTGGGTGCAGCTGCACCTTGCCCCCCGTGCATCCCCATCCACGTACCCGTAACCAGCCAAGAAGCCCAGGCTGGGGGGGCTGACTTTGTCGTTGAAGATGACCATGGGGAGGATGTTGCTGGTGCCGCCAGGGGCGTCCTTCAGCCGCACCACCCACCACTCCACGAAGCTGCTACCCCCTTGGCCAGCGCCTGCAAGCTCCCGTTTCAGCTGCACCTCCACGTCCAGGTAGCTGTCCTCCCCGTCTGAAGGGAGCATGCAGAGTCATAGAATGGTTTGGGTTGGAAGGCACCGCAAAGCCCATCCAGCTCCAACCCCTGCCACGGGCAGGGACCTCTTCCACTAGAGCAGCTTGCTCCAAGCCCCTGTGTCCAACCTGGCCTTGAGCACTGCCAGGGATGGGGCAGCCACAGCTTCTCTGGGCACCCTGTGCCAGCGCCTCAGCACCCTCACAGGGAAGACCTTCTGCCTTGTATCCAGCCTGAACTTCTGTTTCAGTTTGAACCCATGTCCTGTCACTGCAGTCCCTGATGAAGAGTCCCTCCCCAGCATCCTTGCAGCCCCCTTCAGACACTGGAAGCTGCTCTGAGGTCTCCATGCAGCTTCTCTGCTCCAGGCTGAACAGCCCCAACTTTCTCAGCCTGGCTCCACACAGGGGGTGCTCCAGCCCCTGATCGTCCTCGTGGCCTCCTCTGGATTTGTTTAAACAGCTCCATGTCCTTTTTATGTTGAGGCCACCAGAACTGCACCCAGTGCTGCAAATGGGGTCTCAGCAGAGCAGAGGGGCAGGATCACCTCCATGACCTGCTGCTCACAGCCCAGCACACGGGGGGGTTCTGGGCTCAGCTCACACTGCAGCAGCTCATGTTCAGTTTCTCATCAACCAACTCTCCCAAGTCCTCCTCAGGCTGTGAATCGCTTCTCCACCCAACCTGCATCTGCGTGCCCCCAGTACCGAGTACTTACAGAGGAGAACACACCACAGCAGGACCTACCTGGCAGCAGCTGCTTCACAGGGTTGGCTTCAGGGCCATTGGGTGCCCGGATGTATCTGGGGAAGAGCCTGGGGACTTCCCTGCAAGAGAGGGGGATGAGTGAGGGGGGCACCATCCCAGTGACATGGGGGCATCATCATCCTCACCCCCCAGCATACTCACACTGGGGTAGTGCGGGTGCCCTGCAGCAGCTGTGCGAGCTGCTCGCGCTGGGGTGCCCCGGGCTGCAGGTCGATGCTGTGCTTGTCGAAGGTGTGCTCCACCGTGCCCCCCTTGCCCAGGTCCCTGCGGGCAGCACAGGCTCAATGTTAAGTGCCATGGGGCGCAGGCAGCGCTGTGTGCCCCACACCGTGCCCTGCAGTACCTCTGGAAGGTCCAGGTTAGGCGGAGGGTGATGTCGGAGGAGCCGTTCTGCAGCTCCTTCCGCATCTGCTCCCGGCTTGGGGGGCTGATGCTCCAGAGCGAGCCTGAGCTGCCCTCGATGCGCGCTGTCACGATGTCCTCGTAGCCATACAGCGTGATGAACTGCATGGCAACCTGGTACGGGGGGGACGACGTGGCTCAGTACCCACCCAAGGACAGCCCAACCCCAGCAGGATGGGGCTGGGGGGGGCAGGATTCTGCCACGGGGGGGAAGGATTTACCGGCTGCCTCTCGAACTTATGGGTGAGGGCTTCATAGTCCTGTGGCGTGAAGGGCTGGATGGATTGCTGCTGGGCGCTCATAGTGAACAGCGGCTGCAGGGGGACAAGGTGCCATCAGCTGGGCAGGGGCCTCCAGCATCTGGGCTGGGTACCACAGCACCCACCCCCTGCATCCTCACCTCGTACCCCCCCAGCTTGAGGGTGACGGTGACGTCGATGGGGTGGTTCACAACGCCCACCACGGAGCGGATCAGCGACATGAAGAGCAGGGGGAACCAGATGATGGCCACAAGGAAGAGGATGATGAGGCCCCCCATGCCGTACTTGACGATCTTCTTCTTCTTCTGCCCCTTAGGCTGGGGGTATTTCTGCAGGGGGAGGACAGCACACAGTGCCAGGCGGGCTCAAGGGGACCCCAAGCAACATGGGGTTACTGGGGGGCCCTTCCCAGCATGGTGGGGACGCACCTTCTCTGTCTCACGGCTGCACTTGATGATGAAGATGTTGGCATAGATATCCTCCACACACATCCAGTTGGAGAGGGACAGTGTGGTGTCTGTCCAGACCCAGTCCATGACAGCCCGCAGCTCCACCAGGAAGGGCACGAGGCGGAACCTGCAGGGGAGCACACTCATAGAATCCTATGTAATCCTATAGAAACCTGGGTAGGGACATTCATAGAGTCTTAGAATCCTCTTTGCCCAAGAGTGGTAAAGGCTCCATCCCTGGCAGTGCTCAAGGCCAGGTTGGACACAGGGGCTTGGAGCAAGCTGCTCCAGTGGAAGGGGTCCCTGCCCATGGCAGGGGTTGGAGCTGGATGGGCTTTAAGGTCCCTTCCAACACAAACCATTCCATGATTCTATGACACAGGGAAAGGGGGCTGGTGCAGCACCCTCTGCGTGCCTGGGGGTCCACGTGGCCCCGTGCCGTACCCCTGGAAGAGGAAGAGGTTGAGGTGGTTGTATTTCTTGGTGAGGAAGTTGCCCAGGATGCGCGTCGGGTACCCGCAGCGGATCTGGTAGGCTGACAGCGAGAAGTAGATGCACTTCACAAAGTACCACAGCTGCGCCACGGTGTTGAGGCTGAACAACCTGCGGGAGGGAGGTGTCACCCCTCTGGCCACCCCCACAGCCAGGCTGGGCTTCGGGACACGACGGTGCCACCCCAGGGGCCACCCAAGGACCAGGCCGTGCCCTGGCATCCCCAGGGGATGCTTGGTACCTTTCCGTGACAGCCGGCAGGATGAAGAACATCCAGAGGTGGATGCTGAAGACCAGGATGACCTGGAAGATCAGCTTGCCCAGCACGGTCTTGCGGAGGTAGAGAGCGCGGTCAATGACCATGGTGGTGAACTGGATGAGCAGCATGACCAGGAACGCCTCCGGCACTTGGTTATCCGACAGTGAGGAGGTGATGTCGGTGGCTGCCGAGTGTTTCTGGGGATGCAGGAGAGGTCAGGATATGGCCCAGCCTGACCCTGCAGTGGGAGCCAGCCCTGTAGGTACCCCCTGCTCACCCCAAAGGCCCAGAACCCAAAGATGATGATGATAAAGTCAACCACGTCAGCTAGGAACATGAATGCGTAGACGTCGGTGGCCGCGCGGTGCTCGGTGTGCAGGATGTCCCAGAAGAACCTGCGCACCGGCTGGTACATGTTCTGTGCCCTGGAGGGACAAGGGATAAAGGGGATGGGTGACCAGGGGCTGCACCCCACATCCTGCACCCCATCCAGCACTACGGGGCACTTACATGGTGAGGAAAAAGAGCTTGACCCGAAGCCCGAACGTCTTCAGCTTCCTCTGCGCATGGCTCTGTTTTACCTCTTCCTCTTCTTCTGCTTCTTCCTTCCCAGCCTCTGCAAGTGATGCACAGCATGGGTGACAGCCAGGGTCCTGCAGGGCCACATCCTGCCCCGCAGCAGCACCCTCTGCCCGGGGGAACACCAGCCTTGCCACTCACCAGGGTGCAAAGGGGACCTGGTGCTCACCTTCCTCTAGAGCCACCTTTGGCTGCTTCTTCCGCTGCCACCTCCTCCTCCTGAAGCGGAGCTGGGCAGCTTTGGCCTCCTCATCCTGCCCCACAGCATCGCCCCCGGGCTCCAGCTCTGGCTCTGCGGCTGTGCCTGGTGCCCCTGGCTCTGCCGGCGCCTCCGTCCCTTCCTCATTCACCACCAGCAGCGGGGACTCCGTTTCCTCCTTCTTCTCCTCCTCTCCCTCATCCTCCACCCGCTCCGCCTTCTTCTTGGGGATGAGGTGCTCCTCATGGTCCCACAGCCCATAGGACTGCAGAGGATGTGGTCAGGGGGATGCGTTCTTGATGCCCCCCATCTCACAGCATCAGCTCCCATTGCACCCCAGGGTCCCAACCAGCAATGGGTACCTCGGGTGGAAACCAAGGTAGAGCCACCAAGCATCCATTGGGTGCTCTTGAGAGTCCCCATCACCCCTCCAGCTCCCGGGGATGCCCACCCAAGCAATGCCCAAGGGGATGCCATGCCCTGGGGCTCACCAGCAGCAGGGAGCGATGGAAGAAGAGCGCCAGGAGCTGCATGAGGTCATATTTGATGTAGCGGTCGGATTTCTCCAAGCCCATGATGCGGGGTGGGAAGAAGGGCTTGCCCTCATTGCGCAGCATAATGGCATAGCAGTTCCAGGGGAAGAACCCGAACTGGAAGAGGTATTTCACCACCACCATCACCTGCAGGGACACTGGGGTCAGTGGGTGACAGGCAGGAGCCGGGTGGCACCGTCCCCTTGCCAGCCACCTCCTGCCCACCTCGGTGAAGATGATGGCTGTAATCCAGAAGCGCTTGGTGGGCCGGGGGATGGAGAGCATGGCCCAGAGGAAGACGAGGATGGGCAGGAAGAGGGTGATGATGGAGGCGGTCACTATGTTGTTGAGGATGATGATGAAGTAGCAGAGCAGCTCGGAGTGCGTGGCCACACAGCGGTACACGGCCAGCAGCAGCTTCAGGAACCGGTTGTGGGACTCATAGAACCGCTCTGACTCCTCCAGCTCGGTGAAGTACAGCTGCCTGCAGGGTGCACAGGGTCGGGGGGTGAGCCAGCCCTGCTGACCCCCACATCCCCATCCCACCATCCCCATGTCCCTTTACCTGCTCCCGAGGAGCTCGCTGGCCGTCCGGCTGCGGTTCTGCGGCAGGGCCAGCAGCTCCCGAGACCCATCCATGCTCTCCTGGGACCCCAAGGTTATCACTTGCTCCTCCTGGCTGGTCACCGAGGTGTGAACAGCTCCTTGGTGCCTGCTGGGGACAGCACAGGGACAGCAATGAGCCTCCTGCCCACTAGCCCCACTGCAGCATCACCCCCAAGGGGTATCCATGCACCTGCCTGAAAGGGATGTTGCTTTGGGAGTCCATACTCCACCGCTGGCTCAGCTCCTCATGGGGCTCCTCCAGCGGCGGCAGGTACAGGTCATCCAGGACCCCGCGGTGCATGTGCTCTCCCTGCAGTGGGCTCAGTGTCACCGTGGGGCTGCCACCCCCTGTCCCCACATCCCTCCCGTCCCCGTGCTCACCGTGGCCAGGCGGCGCGTGAGGACGTATCTCTCGAGGCGCAGGACACTGGACATGTTGGCGTGCTCCCGGGTGCAGGCATCCAGCCACTGCGTCAGCCCATCCACCATGGCCCGGAACAGCAGCCACAGGAACCGCAGCGTGTTCAGCACCCGCTGCACCACGTTGCTGTGCCCTGACAAGGTGAGAAGAGAGGCTCAGAGACCCCCTCAGAGCACCCCAGCATCCCCCTGTCCTGCGGTACGGCCGCACACTCACCAGTGCCTTCCTCCTCCTCCTCCTCTTCTTCCTGGCTTTCGGCCTCTTCGGGTGCCCCCAACTCCTCCTCTCTCTCTGCACTGTCCCCTGTAAGGGTCAGACCCCCCCCAAAGGGGTAGCATCAGCCCAGTGGAGGATGGACATGAGTCCTAGCCCCTGTTGGGGTTCTCTTTCTCATCACCCCATCCTCCCCATCCAACTTAACATCGACTGCAGGCACTGAAAGGGAGCTGCACAGCCCCATGGTAGCCACCAGAGAGTCCGCACCAGGGAACCTCACTGAGCCAATGCCCCATTATGGGATGCCAACAGCTGCCAGGGCAAACAGCGAGCACAGGGCAGAGCTGACACCCCCCCCAGCCCTATTTTGGGGTGAGCCAGACCCACCTGCAGCCACATTGGCACTGGGTGCCTCCGGCTGCTGCTGCTGCTGCTCCTGTTCCTGCTGCTGCTGCAGCGCTGTCCTGGTGTTGGTCACCCAGGCTTGGTACACGAGCTGGCAGGGCAGAGGGGCTGTCAGCACCCCATGGGCACAGCCAGCACCCATAGGCACGGCCGGCCCCATCCCACCAGCCGTGCTCACCTCGAAGGCGCTGTGCCTGCTTGGCCGCGTCTCCTCCGGCACCGCCGCTGCCTCCTCCTCCTCCTCGCTGTCCGACTCGAAGAGGAAGTATTCCCCAGAATGCAGCACTGCCAGGGCGGCACCGGGTGTCACAGCACGGCCACTGCCATGGCAGGGTACAGCTGGTGCTGTGGTGGCACAGCACGGGTGATGCCCCCACACATGATGGCTCTGCTGCCATCTCCCCAGGTTCACTGCCTGGCACAGCACTGAGGACACCCCTGGGGATCCCCACTGGGGACACCAGAGCCAACGACTCACCCCCCCATCTGCAAAGCAGGGTCCCTCCAGCACCAGTGTTCAGAGATGCCAATAACCCCAACCCCATCCTGTTGCCCCCATTCCAACACCGGTCAGTGCTAGGAACCAGACCAGTCCTGGTCAGAGCCCTGCAGCCGAGCACAGGCCCGGGGGATGTGTGTGCTGTCCCCGTGCCGAAAGCACCATCGGGTGTTAGCAGTGCCCAGCGCAGGGACCCTGTGCCCCACCATGTCCCGGTGCCGGGGCAGTACCTGCAGTGTGGTCTAACCATGGCCGCCACCACCGCCGCCTCTGCTGGGAAGGCTCTGCCGGGCTGCCGGGCGCTGTGGGAGGGCAGATGGGGGGGCTGAAAACGGCTGTGCTCAGTGCCCCCAACCCGGGTACCGGGGAGAGCAGGGATGCGGGTTCACTGCAATGACCCGTGGGGCTCCATGGACCCACAGCGATGGGTTGCGGTCACCCTGCCGTGCCCATGGAGGGGTTGGGAGGACTCCCCAGCTCTTACCTGGCCTGGCCTCATCCTGCCCCTCGGTGACGTTGCGGGGCACCCGCTCCTGGTGGTACTTCTCCTGCTTGGCTCGGATCCGCTCCATCCTGCCAGCACAGGCTGCTGTGGAACGCGCATCCCCAAACCCACCCCGGGGGTACCCCCATCCTCCTCACCCTCACCCCAAGGTGGCTGCAGGACCCCCCCAAACCCCACTCACTGCCGCTTCAGCTGGGCCAGGGACTTCTTCTCGGCTAGCCGGTGGGACTGCATGCTCTTCAGGGTGCTGGCCTTGAACAGCGCTATGCCCCTGCAAGATGGGCACAGTTTGAGGGTGATGGGGGGGACACCCGTCCCCTGGCACCCCCACCGGGACCCCAGCCCCACCTGGAAGCCTGCAGGGCAGAGGCCTGGAGGTCCAGCATGACGTGCAGGAAGTAGTAGCTGAGGAAGACGCGGCGCTGGAGCAGGAGGAAGAAGAAGCAGATGCTGTCCCACATGATGCCCGCCTCCTCCACGGGCAGCGAGCAGTCGTGGTCCTTGCCTATCTCGTTGGCTGGCAGGCAGAGGTGCAGGCAGGTCAGGCAGCAGCTCAAACTTGCACCCCCAGAAGCCCACCTGGGCAGGCAGGGCATCCCCCAGACCCCCACAGGCCACCAACTCACGGTCATAGTAGCCCTTAACAGTGCAGACCAGGCTGAAGAGCTGGATCGCCCAGCAGAAGTTGTCCTGCATCTGGTGCACGAAGACGCAGGAGAGGAGCTGTGGGGAGAGAAGGCAGAGTGTGAGGTTGGCAAGGGGACAGCCCTGCCACCCATCCCCTCCTCAGGGAAGTGGCCCCAGGGGCCATTGCATGGCCGGGGACCAGCAGCCCTCACCGAGAGCATGTTCTTGGAGATGATGACGGTGATGTTGTAGAAGATGAGGCAGTCCCAGAGCACGAGGCGAGCCCGGGCTGGCTTGCGCTGCATGCCAGTGCCGAAGAGGAGGAGGTAGAAGCAGGCCAGCAGGTAGCCGAGGCCGAAGATGCTGATGCGGGTGGCCCCAGTGATGAAGACCACCACCAGGACTAACCAGAAGAGGTAGCGGAAGACCACCACCTTTGCCATGTCCAGGTAGGACCTGTGGGATGGGGCACTCAGAGCAGGGTCCCTGTTCCCAGCAGTACCCACGCTCAGCACCACTTGGGTTTGGAGTGCAGTGAAGTGCTACCAGTCAAACCAGCACAGTCTCAGTCCCTGCATCAGCCCTATCCCGGGGACAACGTCCCTTTTCCAAACCTATGGCCCATGGGGCTCCTGCACCATCACTAGGGGTGCCCTGAACCACTGTTATCTCCTTCCAACACAGCCTTCGGATGCTGCTGTCCCAGCCTTGGGGTACCACCCTAGTGGCAAGGGTCCTGTCACAGCCATTGTGGGGGGTCCTGTCCTAGCATCATCAGGATAGCTTCTCCGGCCAAAAAGGGTCCCATCCTAGGGGACCCAAGCCCTTAGAGACTGCCTGAGGGTCCTGTTACGTCCATACCCCAAGGGGTCCCATCCCATGGGCAAGTCCCCTCCCCACATCCCCAGTGCCGGGTCGCAGTGCCCTGGGCACCCACCGGCAGTGGATGAAGTTGGGTGTGGGGTTGTGGGCGTCCCGCTCCAGGTCCAGCCGGTCGGTGTTCTCACCCGCCGCCTGCAGCCACTCCTCTGTGCGCTCGGCCTCGAACACCCGCCACTGCTGCGCCACGCACATCAGCAGCATGAAGTCATCTGTGGGCACAGGACTTAGGGCAGGGGGTGCTGGGGATGGAGTAGGGGGACAGGGACCCCATGTGCAGGAGGGTGCCAGGGATGGAGTAGGGATGGAGTAGGGGACAGGGACCCCATGGGCAGGATGGTGCAGGGATGGAGTAGGGGCACAGGGGACCCCATGTGCAGGAGGGTGCCAGGGATGGAGTAGGAGGACAGGGCACCCCATGGGCAGGATGGTGCAGGGATGGAGTAGGGGCACAGGGGACCCCATGGGCAGGATGGTGCAGGGATGGAGTAGGGATGGAGTAGGGGACAGGGACCCCATGGGCAGGATGGTGCAGGGATGGAGTAGGGGACAGGGACCCCATGGGCAGGATGGTGCAGGGATGGAGTAGGGGACAGGGCACCCCATGTGCAGGAGGGTGCCAGGGATGGAGAAGGGATGTAGTAGGGGCACAGGGGACCCCACAGGCAGGAGTGTGCTGGGGGTGGATACTCACTGATGAGATGGGTGGATGTGGGGGCCACGAAGAAGTCGGGCAGGTAGAGCCACTTGATGAACGCCGAGTTTATGGGAAGATTCCGGCTCCACCGCCATGGATAGTCTGGGGGGTGACGGACATGCTCAGTGCCTGCCCCTCACAGCACCGCACAGGGCCCTCTGCCTCCCTGCCCCATGCAGAGGCCGGATGCTCCCACCCCAGCCCCTTACCCACGCAGAGGGCAGGCGGCATGCCCACACACAGCAGGTACTGGGTGATGAGGAAGATGACGAGGAAGAGGCAGTATTTGGGCCAGAGGCGGGCGATGGCCGCGCGCCGGCGCCGTGTCAGGATGACGACGAGCCAGCAGCCGTGCAGGATCACCATGAAGTTCATCCGCTGCCCGATCACATTCACCGTCATCAGGAAGCAGATCTGGGAGCGGGGAGGATGCAGGGGCTCAGCCCTGGGGTGATGCAAACGGTGGGGACCCCCCCCCCATAGGACCTGCTCCTCACCTCCAAGCCAAACTTGTAGTAGAAGTAGTTGAGGAAGTATTTGGCACAGCTGATGAGGCCCTGGTCGAGGTGCTCACGGGAGATGTCCTCAAAGATGGTCTCGGTGACAGGGGCCACCAACTGGTGCTTCTTGCGGTAGTACTCCTGGCGCCGGTACACCACGGCCTCCAACACCAGCAGCACCAGCACCAGGAGGTGGTTCTGGTGAGGAAAGGGGATGCTCAGGAGCACGGCGAGCCCCTGAGCATCCCCACAGACGGGGTGTCCCCGGGCTCACCTGGATGTAGCCCAGGCTGGGGGAACCCTTGCGGATGCCAAACCAGTTGGCAGGGTCCAGGGGGCCATAGTACAGCGTGGAATTGCTCATCTCCTCCGGGGTCAGGTTGGTGCTGTTGTACAGGGGCTGCAAACGGGGGTACCACTGGGTGTCAGCACCCTCACCCCTGCTGCCAGACCTCATCTCCAGCCAGGGACACCCCCCCACCCCGCCGCTGCCACAAGCACCCCAAGAACCGTGCAAGTGGGCACCTGGGTGCAGTTGCTGGCGTACTCGTTGGGGTCAACGATCTTGAGCTGGTAGAGCATCTTGCAGACGATGATGATGCAGGTCCAGACGGTGGAGAGGCAGGAGGCCATGTGTCGGAAGCGGCAGTAGGGCATGGCGAAGGCCCACAGCAGCACCAGCAAGAAGTTCATCAGCGATACCTGGCGCAGCGGATGCATTAGCACCATGGGGTGCCCGGCTGAGCTCCCCCAAGCCCAGTGCCCCGTGGCTGGTACCTCCTGCAGGGCCACCCATACGGCGTAGAGAGCCACCAGCTTGACCATGTGGAGCTCCAGCAGACGCACCACAAAGACCTGCCCGCGGGTCAGCATGTCCGAGAAGGTCCAACCCAGCACGATCAGGCGCTCCAGCACCAGCCCCCATTTGGAGGGCACTGTGGGGACACGGACCGTCATGGATGGGCTCAGAGGACACCCCAACACATCCTGGCCTCCTCCCCATACTTGAAGAACACCCCAATCCATTCACACAACGTCTCACACCTGAAGGACGCCCCAATCCATCTCCGTTACCCTCCCAGCTCCTTCCTGGCTCAGATGACACCCTAAATCCATCCTCATATTCTCCTGGACTTGAAGGACACTCAAATCCATTCCTGCACCTTCCTGGCTTGAAGGATGCCTCAATCTATCCCTGCAACCCCCTGCCCATTCCTGACTTGAAGCACACCCTAATCCATCCCCATACCCTCCCACACCTGGAGGACACCCCAAACCATCTCTGAACACACCTCAGACTGTTCCTGGCTTGGAAGTTACCCAAACCCATTCTTGGATCCTCACAGGAGAATACCCCAAATCCATCTCCCTACCCTGCCAGTGACTTCCTGGCTTGAAAGACGCTCCAATCCATTCCCACATCTCCCTCCAGCCCCTTCCCGGCTTGGAAGACACCCATCCCACCCCATTCTCCCCCATCCCTGCCTGGTAGGTACCCTGCGATGCAGTGTCAGTATCACCCATCCCGGTGCTGTCACCATCGCTGGTCCTGGCACTGTCAGCAGCAACCACATCCCGCAGCAGCCGGCTCCCGTGCAGCTCCTCGGGCCTGCAGGAAGGAGGGCTCAGAGCGGGGATGGGGGGCTCGGGGGTGCAGGGGGGTCACCCCAGCGCGGGGCCCTACCTGGGGATGCGGTAGGATGCTGCACTGGCAGCAGGGATGCGCTCCAGGTCCGTGAGGCGCATGAAGGGGCGGTGGAAGTAATGGAGCTGGAGGATGCAGGCCAGGAGGAAGAAACCCGGGATGAGGGTGCTGGAGAAGAGCTCCGAAACGCTGAACTGCTCCAGGCCCAGGTCACCCAGCCTGGGCAGGGAAGAAAGGGTCAGTGTGGAGCTGCATCCATCCCACCCTGCACAGGCACTGAGCTGCCATAAAGGGCTCAACCCCATTCCCCATGCCCGACACATCCCTTGGCCATGCCCTGGGGCCACTGCGGGGCTGGCAGCAGCAGGCACCCCTCGGTGGGCTCGGGACACTCACTGCTCATCCGTAAGACCCGTCAGGTTCCTCCAGTACATGGGGAAGTCCTCGAATTGGAAGGTATAGACGGCGATGAGCACCAGCATGGTGTACGCAACCACCAGCCACCAGAAGCACTTCAGCACCTTGCGCCACAGGCTGTAATACACCTGCAGGGACGGGGACATCAGCAGGGCCACACTGGGGATGGGGATGAGGACATGGATGTGTCCCTGACCCCCTTACCTGGAAGAGGGTGACGCAGAGGAGGAAGAGGAGCATGTAGACGATCTTGTAGACGACGAGGCGCCCGGCGAAGCTCACCACGATGAACATGCCGGCGCACACACAGATCCAGTACTTGGCATAGAAATTCCTCACCAGGCCCCCCAGCGCCTTCAGCACGTCCCCCTGACGGCTGCTGTCTGCGAGGCAGGAGGGGGCTGCAGGGCATGGGGGGCACCCCGGGTGCTGCCTGCACCCAGGGGATGCTCAGCCCTGGTGGGTGATGCTGGGACCCCTCACCTATGTCCGAGACGGTCACCTCTATGAGCGGGGTGGATGGGGACCTCCTCGTTAGCAGCTTCTCCTTAACGGACCGCCGCAGCAGCAGCCAGAAGGTGAGGGTGAGCAGGAGCTGCAGGGACAGGCAGTGAGCAGGGACAGCAACGTGCTGGTGGGGACAGAGATGGGGACAGCACCAGACTCACCTTAGCCCCCAGATCCAAGCAGGGGTATTTGGTGTGCACCAGCCCCAGCTGCTCGAAGCTTATGAAGCCAACACGGGTGGGCAGCTCAGAGGCCAGCTCCACGCTCCAGATGTACTGCAGGGTGCAGAGAGCGATGCCATAGAGCAGCAGGAACGGCGAGCAGAGCATGGCAAAGTGACGCCGGTTCCGCACCGTCCAGATGAGGCAGGACCAGAGCAGCAGCACGAAGGTCAGCCAGCTATGGTAGGTGATGCTCCACACCTACGGGCAGGCAGGATGCGGCCATTCGCATGGGATCAGGCCGGGGAGTGCCCCCCGTGTCCCCCCACTCACCATCATGGCGATAAGGGCGCAGACGTAGCTCTGCTTCATGATGACATGGCCCAGGGTGTGCAGGAGCAGCCACTGCGCCGGACGCTTCCTGCCTGGCCATGGGGAGGGGGACATTGAGCTGACCCCCAGCACACAGACAGGGCATGGGTTTGGGGAGGCACCAGGGACAGGCTTACCCAGCTGCGGAGAGTTGCCCATGATGTGCACAGTGCAGTTCTCAGCACCGCTGCCTGGCTTACCCGTGTTGGAGGACAGCATGGGCTGGGGGGACAGAGGGGGCTCAGAGCCACCCTGGCACCCCCAGAGCACCCCAATTCCCATTCCACCACAGCTTGGGCATCACTTGTGGGGCACAATGCCCCAAAACCCACCTTGGTGTCCTCAGCCACGCCATCGGTGTCCTTGGGCCAGCTCTCCATCTCCACCAGCTCCTTCGATAGGAACCTCGCTGCCGGCTGTGCCAGCGCCGCGGTTCTCTGCGAGGGGCAGGAGCCGGCTCAGGGCACAGCACTGATGCCACCAGGGACCCAACCCCTTGATGAGACCCTTCCCAATGCTACAGGCCCCCCACATCCTCTCCAATGGGCACCCCAGTGCCAGGGCTGGAGCACTCAGAACTGCAGAGCGCACCAGGCACCGGCACGGGGGCCAGCTCAGCCCTGCAGCCCCTCACCCTAGCATCCAGCCGGCGCAGCTTCATCAGCGTGGCCATGGTGAAGTAGAGCAGGAACAGGATGCCAGGGTTGGCGTAGACAGGCCAGGGGTGGCTGGTGTTGAGCTCCAGGACGTTGGGCTTGGAGCAGTTGAGGTATAGGACGATGTCCTTGAAGCCAAACAGCCTGTGGGGATGGAGCGGGTGGCGTTACCCTCCCAGCCATGAGCCCCACCATGAGCCAGGGTCCCGGCACAGCACCGTGCCCCACGGCACAGCACCCTCCTCGGGGACTCACCGTGCCCAGAAGGTGGGAGGCGGGTAGACCCCCTGGAAGAAGGGTGCCTGGTAGGTGAAGAGGCAGACGAGGTGGCAGGCGGTGTAGATGCAGACGATGATGCAGGTGGTGTTGAAGGCCCGGCAGCTCCTGGGGAGGTGGCAGGCCCACCACGTGCACATCCCCACGAACAGCAGGTAGTAGACACAGGAGGAGGCGGAGGGCAGCGTGATCCCTGGGGAGCAGCACCCATGGGCGGTCAATACGCAGCAGAGCATCCCCTTCGACCAAGCATCCCCCTGGACCAAGCATCCCACCCTGCACCGAGCATCACCTCCGGCAGTGTGTCCACCGAGCCTCCCCCAGCTCTCCACATGCCCCCCCATCCCATACCCACCAGCCAAGGCCAGCAGCGTGATAGCCAAGGCCTTCCCAGCCTCCCAGAGCAGCCAGTGAGCCGTCACCCGCAGCCTGGTGCTCAGCGGCGTGTCCGTGTCGGCCGTGCTGTCCTGCTGCTCCACATCCTCCTCTTCCTGCTGCCAGGAAGGAGACAGTGGTGTGAGCCCCACAAGCACCCCACCGGCTCCATGCTGCTGCTGGCCGTGCCTCAGTTTCCCCACTCCAGGGATGGATGGCTGGACGCCCTGTGGGCACGCAGCCCGGCACCTGGCTGTGTTTATCTCATTAGCTGCTTGGAAAGCTCCAAAAAGCCTCCGAAAGGCGGCTGTTTTCCTTGGCACCGGCACCCAGGTTCCCAGCACTGAGCTCCTTTCCAGGCTGGCCCCGTGCTCATGGCAAAGGCATCCGCATCGCCCGGTGCTCCGGTTACAGCCCATCCATGGCTGGAGATGGGCAGGCAAGCACACACCATGGCAGCGGGGAGCACCCCAAAAGGTGTTTGCTGAGCCAGGGGTGCCATCGGCTTGGGGTTGTGTGTGTCTGGATGACCCCAGTGCCATGAGCACTATCAGGAGGGTCCGGCACGGCACAGCACCCATCCATGCACCCTGCTGGTGAGCTCAAGCTGCGTGCCAGCACCAGCTGCCTGTCCCACTGCCCTTCCTAATCCCATGGGTTACCAAACCCAAGCGGTGGTGCCAGTCAGACCCAGGGATGCTCCCCCCACAGCCCGGTGCTGTGGGGTTGGGCTGCTTGCTGCGATCCCTACGGCAACACAGGAGCAAACACGGGCACTCCTCCGCAGCTGAGTCACCCCGGCCCATACGAGATGCTGCGATGATGTCTCATGATGATGTCCCAGCCCTGTGCCGCTGCCAAAACTGCCCCAACCCAGGCTCCCAGCCACCGGGGATGTCCCTGGGGAGGGGACGGGACCAGCCACGGTGTCCCTGGTGCGGGCTCGGCAGGATGCTGATGGGTTTGGCTCTCACCCGTTCATGGGACTCCAGGGACTCCGGTCTCCGGCTGCGGACGCTTGCAGCCTTGGGGACCAGGCGACGGCACAGGCAGAGGCAGAGGGACGAGACCAGCAGGACACCGACATCGGGTGCCACCAGACGCACCGAGTTGGGGATGTCGCTCAGCTCCAGTCTGGGCCAGGGGGAGAAGTGGGTCAGGGGAGGGCTCAGGGGTGTCCCCACCACCACTGCCAGTCCCCAGCCCCACACCGCCAGGGTACCCTTACCTGGTGACCCCGATGTGCCGGGCAAACACCTCCCATGAGCTGCCTGCAGGGAAGCAGGAAGGGATTGAGTCTGCAGACCCCCAAGGGCAGGATGTGAGACCACCCTAGTATGTGCTTCCCATGGGAGACAGCCCCACATCCACAGGGAACATCCAGGAGGGGGGTCTGTGCCCAGTGGCACAACCTGTCCCAGTGCCCCCTACTCACAGCCAGGCCCCATCATCTTGTCCACTTGGGGCAGTGTGTACAGGCATATCTGGAAAACGAGGTGTGCGAGGAGGAAGAAGATGCTGATCCCCAGGAGGGCTTTGAGGAGGCGGCTGGTGTGACCTGTGAGACATGGGCAACCCATCACCCGTCATCCGAGGTGGCCCCAGGCAGCACCAGCATCCCAGAACCCTTGGGAAGAGCTGGGAAGGGTGCAATGCAGCTGTGCCCAGAGATGCCAGGGGTCTGCCCCAGGAATGTGGTCATAGAATCATACACTCATAGAATGGTTTGTGTTGGAAGGGACCTTAAAGCCCACCCAGCTCCAACCCCTGCCACTGGAGCAGCTTGCTCCAAGCCCCTGTGTCCAACCTGGCCTTGAGCACTGCCAGGGATGGGGCAGCCACAGCTTCTCTGGGCACCCTGTGCCAGCACCTCAGCACCCTCACAGGGAACAGCTTCCTCCTTATCTCCAACCTGAACTTCCCCTGTTTCAGTTTGAACCCATCACCCCTTGTACTGTCACTACAGTCCCTGATGAAAAGCCCCTCTCCAAAGTCCTGGGCCCCACCATGTGCATGTCTCACTCTGCAGCAGCAGAGCCACAGACCACTCTTTCTACTACATTAATGGGGAAACTGAGGCACAGGCAATGCAGGAAGCTTAAGCAATGGGACCACACTCCTTCTGCTCGCCCCTGCAGCATCCCCTGACCCAGCTGGACCAAGCCTTTCCCTGGCCCCACTGCACAGAGGCCAGTGTTGGGATGCAGTTCCCATCCCCATCCCTCATGGAACATCCTGTGGGTGGGCGCCAGGGGGTCCCCCACACCACGATCCCAGTCAGACCTTCCACCAGCTGCAGCCGTGCCCCCATCCCACCGGGATTCCCGGGCCGAGCGCCCGTTTTCCTTGCCTCGGGACAGGCAGCGAGCCCACCCCAGCTGCGCACCGGCCGGGAAGGGGGGGTCAGGGCCAGAAACCTTCCCTCTGCTTGTTTGTTCCTGTAAATCTGTGTCAAGACTCAGCTCCGGAGCCGTGCGAGCCCATGAAATATTCAGAGAGCAAAGCTTTTATGCACAGCTTGTGTTACAGCACAGCTCAGCCTGGCCCAGCACCGCTACGGGCACCCACTGCCCACCACGGCGACACAAGGCCCATGCACCCACCGTGGGTGCTGCATCCCCTGTGCCCCCCATGTGTGCCCCCCATGGCCAGCAGGACGGAAGGGCTGCTCCTGGTCCATCCCTGCCCACCCGGTGGGCACAGCCCAGCCCTGAGGTTTCTGGTTAATAAGGCTGGGGCTCAAAACTGACCGTTTTGGAGTGAAAGGGCTATTAATAGCCACGCTGGGCTATAATTAACAGAGCGAGGAGCCACACTGCCTGACCAGGGGGAAACCGCAGGGGAAGGACAGCAGGTACCCGGCGGAGGGAGGCTGGCAGCAGCCTGCTGCCCACCCTGCCCTGCCTGCACCCCAGGGTGAGCCCCTTACCTGCAGTGGAGCGCTGGCTGGGCCCTGGAAACCAGGGCAGGAGCAGCAGGAAGATCAGGTACACCAGGGAGAGGACATTGAAGCGGAAGAGGCAGGCTGTGGGCAGAGGTACAGGCAGGGTTAGTGCCGGGCACAGGGAGCTGCATCCCCTCCCGTTCAGGACCCCCGATGTGAGACGCACCCCAGAGCTATGTGTAATCCCATACGTGGTCTCAACCCCCCCTCCCAGAGGTGTCCATGGGAGGAGAGGGACACGGGCAGGAGCCATGGCGGCTTACACGGGTGACACCGGGATGGGGGGACACAAGAGGTCTCAGACACGGGAGGTGATGAGATCCAGGAGCGGAATCTGCTCCTTTTCCACGCTGCTTGTGCAGGAGGCCCGCAGGGACCCCCTCCACAGCCCCTGCCCCGCACCCAGCGCTGCCCCGGGCGCGTCCCCAGCTCCTCGCCTCCCCCTCGCTTGTTTTAGCCCTAAATTACGGCTCGTTCCGTGCAGCCGTCGGGGGAGCGGGGACACACGGGACCGGGGCAGCTGCCGCCGGGGAATGCGGCGTTCCCATCGGCTCCATGCACAGCCCGAAGCGGTGACTGACACCGGCACATGCACGACCCCGGGGATGGGCACGGACACAGCGGGGCAGCCGTGAGGCCGCGGTGATGGGCACGGCCGCTGCCAGGCACGCACCGGATCGGTGCCTGGCCACAGTGGGAGGGGAGTTACTGCGGGGTGCACAGCATGGGGTGGTTTCACTGTGTGACTGTGCCCCTGCTCCAGGCAGCCCCAGGGCATTCCTCCGTCCCCTCCCATGCGGACCGGAGGGATGTGGCACCCCTGTCCCGTGTCCCCCCCACCTCAAAGCCCCGCTCTGGATAGGAGGTGGGATCCCCATGGTGCAGCATGGAGATGGGACAGCCACACGGAACCGGTGCTGCGGACCCCAGCTCTGCTTGGCCGTAGCAGGGACTTGCTCCCCTCGGCACCCCGCTTGGGAATGGGATGAGGCAGTGAGGGCCAGGAGGGCCCATGGGGCTGAAGGGGTGGCGGGGTGAAGGGGAGCCAGGCCGGGAGCCAGGGGACGTGCTCGGCCCCGCCAGCCCGGCGCGGCCCTTCCTGTGTTTACGAGGTTTCAATGGGACGGCACATCCTGGGGCGAGGGATGGGGCGGCCGCCGGGGACACGGCTCAGCCCCCGGGAGCACCCCGGGACCGGCGGTGGGGTGACGGGACGGGAGGCACCCAGGAACACGCCCGGGGCACGTCCCACGCAGCGCCCGTCGGGGATAGCGCCGGTCCCGGCTCCAGCGGAGCACGGGTGAGGGGCGCAGGGAGAGGGGGGCACCGGGCCCCGCTGTGCAGTGACCGCGGCACCCGCCGCCTCCCCGCACGCTGCCGTGCGCTGCTGGCCGCGTTTCGGCAAACCATGATCTCATGGAGCAAATATTCCCCTTCCAGCGCCAGCGCGGCCGAGAGGAGCCTTCCCGGCACGGGGGCGAGCGCTGCTTCGGCTGACGGGGGGGGAGCCAGACACCCCCACCGCGGCCACCGGCTCCTCCATGCCAGCACCGACCCCTGCCCACACCAAACCCTGTCCAAAGCAGCATCCTTTTGGGTCAGGCTGTGCCCTGTCCCAGCCATGGCCGCCCTAGGGGTGATGGTGGCACGGGGCGGGGGACACCATTGTGTTGGTGTCCTGCTGGCAGCGCCTGGGCTGGGGTCTGCATGGGAGCTGCAGGGAAGATGGGATCATGGGTACCACAGGGAGACCCATAGGCATTGCTGGGCACCGTGGGGTACACGCACTGCCGTGACAGGGTGACTTTATGCCACCGGCAACAGACCCCAGGACTAGGGACAGAGCAGGCATCGTGGTGGCAGTGGCTTGGGTCACTTGGCACTAGGAAGGGCTGGCAGCAGCTGCCTGCAAATGCAGAGCACCCCACAGCACCCTGTGGCTGAACCAGCACCCATGGGACCCTGTGGCTGTCGGATCCCCCATCACCCCAGCATGAGGCAAAGCTCCTCAGGGTGGTCAGTGCTCACTGGCTTCAACCAGCTTGTAATGGGATCTAAAAGGTGGGAAAGAAATGTGCTGATGGTGAGCAGCACCCCCAGCATGGCACAGCCCCCTTTGTGAGCACCCACGGTGCCCAGCTTTGCACCCACACCTTGGCAGGGCCGGCTGCACCGGGGTGTGGGTGCTCCGTCCTGCACAGGCAGAGGAAACCAGTTCCCTTCACTGCTGACAGCGGAGAAAGTGCCGGCGTGGGGAGAAAAACCAGTTTGGCTTGTGGGGAGAGCAGCCCCACGGCGAAACCCGCCCTCCATCCCGCACCCAGGTCCCCACCAGGCGGGAGGGTGGAGGGAGGCTGCAATGCCGTGGCACCCACTATCCCCATCCCCATGCAGGCAGCACTCATCACACGCCATGGTCTCGTCTTGGCTGCATACATGGGGCAGGATCCGGCCCCCACTGAGCGTCCCCCTAAGGTTATCCTGGATATGCATCCATTCCCCATCCCTGTGATCCTGGGAGCAGCAGCGATCGCACCACTGCTGGCAGCAGCAGCAGCACTGGAAACATGAAGGATGTTAATGTGCCGGGAGCAGGATAAATCACAGCGCTGGGCGAGATGTGCCGGTTCCCTTCACACCGGCCTTTCATCTCCCCTTGGGATCGCCTGTGGGAAGGGAAAGGGGGGCACTGGGGACTACAGCGGAAGGCAGGGACTTGGCAGCGAGGCTAAGGGCAGACAGGGAGAGCCAGCAGTGGGGTTTATCCCATTGTAGTTGGGATGCGGAAGAGTTTGAAGGGGGCTTTGGG
The DNA here is from genome assembly GCF_037157495.1 of Lathamus discolor. Classification (NCBI taxonomy): domain Eukaryota; kingdom Metazoa; phylum Chordata; class Aves; order Psittaciformes; family Psittacidae; genus Lathamus; species Lathamus discolor. Next base: position 2,813,534 of record NC_088909.1, on the reverse strand, counting down.
TGCAGCCCCCTCCCAGGCACCAACCCAGGGAGAGAGCCATATCCAGCTGCATGGAGAAAGGGGGATCCCCAGACCCCACCGGCAATGAGGCAGCCCCATAACAGCATCCACCCCGCCATGCACCGCTCACAGTGCCCACACGCTGATTGGCATCAGTGCAGCCGCTGGCTCTGTGGGGACCTGCAGCCGCTCAGGATTAATTAGAGGAGCTCCTTAATTCCCTGCTATTTTCACACAGGCCCGTTACCTGCGGCCGCAGCCCTGCAGCTCTGCCAAGCCGCCTCCTGCTCACCGGCCTCAGCTGGGGCCGGGGGGACCCAAACAGGGTCCCCAGGGTGTCACTCTGCACCCAGGACCCTGCTCTCTTGCACCAGAGGCTGATGAGCCCCGGCCGCAGCATCATTCCCATCCCAGCAGCAGCGAGCCCCCGGGTGGGCAGAACCAGCCCCGTCCCCGGCTCCTGTTTCCGGGATCAGGGATCAGCCCCACCAGCCCAGCCGCCGTATCCTGTTTTTGTGGAAAGTCAACCCCACTCCCGCCTTCGCCAGGCCTTGCTCCCCAAGGAATGCCGCAGGAGCTGCCCCGGGAGGGCAGCGGGACCGGTGCCAGTGGTGCCACGGCTGCCAGGCTGGGAAACCCCAGTGGCTGGCCAGCAACACAGTGGATGCAGGGACACCCCTTCCATAGCAGCCAGGGCTGCAGCCCCTACATCAGGCACACGGTGGGGTGGCACAGCCTATGCCAAGGGGATGGAGCAGCCCTCAGGAGCCCCTGAGCCATGAGCTAAGCAGCGGGATGCCCACTGACATCCCCCTCTTGCACACCCAGACCCACGTTCCCATTGCACATCATATGGAGACATTCCCAAATCCACCATAACATCTCCCATGCACAGCCCAGTGCCATGACAATGCCCACCATATAGCAATGTCCAAACATCCGCTTCCCCACCCTCACCCGGTGGAGACCTGCTGCAGCCCTAGGAAGCCCCCACAGCATCACTGCCTCAATAGGGCAATGTGGGGGCTTTGGAAAAGGCTGGATGCCAGGGAGATGGGCACCCTGGGGAGATGATGGGCACCATGAGGGGAAGATGATGGGCAGCGTCCATGCAGGCTGCAGGCAGCCGGCCCTTTGCCTCCCATCCCCCTGTGCGCCTGGGGAGGAAACAGCAGTTATTGCTCTTGGAGACAGCGGTGGCTGCTTTCTATTTGTTTTTTTATAGGTTTTTTTTATATATTTTTTTTTCCTCCTCTATTTTATTTCCCTTCGCTTTATAAAAAGCACCTGACCGCAGGAGGCAGACGGCTGCAGCCCACACTCCTGCCAGCACTGCCTGGGTACCAGCACCCTGCGGCACCCAGGGCCAGCAGCACCCACACAGGGCCCCCCACCAGCACCCTACTACATCCTGAGGCCATGTCCTCACCTCACCCCAACTGCCCCCAGATTTGGGGGGCACCGCAGCATTAAGGGGCTGCCACCATCACCCATTGCTCCTGCGCAAGCATTGTGCTGGTTACAACCAGGATGTCACCAACCTGGGGCTCCAGAGCTGCCTGGTGCCCCATACCCTGGTACCCCATGATGTGCACTGGTGGGAAGGCACAGCAGGTTGTGCCCACCCTGCTCCATGCATTCCAGCACGGATAGAGCCGTGCGTCCCTGTGCTGGGTGGGATACGCAGCCCATGGCATGCCTGTGAGCCGCACCACGGGGGTCCATGCCATGGTCCCACCCCAAGCCATGCTGTGAGCCCCAGTCCTGCCCCTCCACTCGCCGCCAGCAAACATCCTCCGGACGCTTGGGAAGAGCCTGATTGCTGCGGAAGGAAGGGCTGCAGGCGGGTCGTGCTCGGGGCTCTTCCTCCCCCCAGGTGCAGCAGAACGAGCCTCATCCCCCCCCCCCCCCCCCGTGCCTCAGTTTCCCCTGTGTGCAGGGCGAGCCCCCCCATTGACTCCTCACCCACGAGGCTGTTTTGGACAGGAGCAGGGGGGAGCTGCACAAGCGGGACCCCAGACCCACGTCTGACCAAGCCACCTATGGGTAACGCACCGACACCTCCGGCCGTGGGACGCAGCAGGTCCCTGCCAGGACATCCCGTGCCGGAGCGGGCCAAGCAACCCTGGCGCAATTTGGGGCCAAATCAGCAGAATTGGGGCACCAGGGCCCCATGCGCCAGACCGCGCCCAGAGGCCACGTGTCGCCCCGTGCACCCATGGGACACGGCCGGCAGCTCCCGTGCCCCACCGGGGCCTGGTGCGAGCGGTTCCCGGCCACCTTCCCCTCCCCATGGCAGCCCGGTCGCGCTGTCCGCCCGTGGGCAGGGTTATAATTAACCTCCTCGCATCCTGCGCCATGCACTGAGTCACTCCTACAGCCAGCCCAGAGCAAACAGAGAAGCTTTTCCAACAGTCACCGACTTCCTCTGCCAGGGAGGCCGGCGGCACGGCCGGCACCGCGCACACCGGCCCCGTTCCCCTCAGTACCACCGGGACGCCCGTCTGGATGTGGCTCCACTCGGGTGCACGTCCCCTCGGCCCGAGTGACAGCACTCAGGTGTCCTTCCCCCTCTTCCCCACGCTGCAGGCACCCCAACACGGGGTGTGTGAGGCCGGCAGCGGCCAGCGCGCACCCGGGCACAAGGCGCACGTTGAGCAGCGCTGGTTACGGGGAGGGTTTTCCTTTACGTCTAAGTGAAGGTAAACGGAGCGTCCCCGAGCCGGGTCCCCCGAGCAGCCGGGGCTCAAAGAGCCGATTCTCGCTCTGCGCGTCCCAGGACACGGGTATTTTCCAGGCCGGTGGCCAGACGGTTGCCTCGGTGGGTGGCGCATCTGCCTTCAAACCCCACCGCTGCTTAAAGCGGGCTGGGAGCAGATCGGCAGCCACAGCCCTGCGGAGGGGAGGCTGAAGCGGCCGAGGTGGGGGCCTGGTGCCCCGCTCCACCGCACCACGACGGTACCGGGCACACGGCCGCGATAGCTGCCGGCTCCCCCCCCACACCCCGCCCCGCTCCGAGCCCTGCAGGGAGCCGGGTGCCCGGCACCCTCCTCACCCCCCTTCCACCTTGCGAGACGCAATGAAGCGAGCGGGGTTGGAACCGCGACGGCTCCGGCCCCGCTGTCCGCTCACACGCACCCGGGCGCTGCCCCACGCTGGGCTCGGTCCCGCATGGGGCTGGGGGGGGGGGGGGGGGGGGGAGCCGCGCAAAGGGGGGGTCCGCTGTGGGGCTCGAAGTTTGGGGGGGGGGGGGGAACCACCCGTCCCTCCACCGACCCGCCCGCCTCCCCCGGGGCCGGCAGCGGCTCCTGTCCGGGTGGGGAGCCCTGAGCGGGGACACAGCGCCCGGAGCACCCCCCCCGGCACTCACCGGCGAGCAGGGCGAGGGGCAGCAGCAGCCAGTACAGCCCCGCGTACAGCACCCGCCGCTCCATCCCGTCAGGCGGCGGCGGCCCGGGCCATGCCCCGCAGAGCCGAGCCGAGCCGAGCCGTTCCGCCCCGCCGGGGCTGGGCAAAGCCCCGCAGGCCGGTCCCGGAGCGCAGCGCACGGACGCGCTTTCCCCCGCCCCGCTCTCGCCGCCTTTATAAGCGGCGCCGCCCGCCCCCCTCGCGGGCTGGCCCGGCTCGGCACGGCTCGGCCCGGCACCGCTCCGCTCTGCCCGGTACGGCCCGGCCCGGCACGGCCCGCCCCGCCTAGCGCCGCCCGCCGGCACTGCAGTCGCGAGTTGGCCGGCCTCAGCCCCGACGGCAGCGGAGGGCAGGACCCCGGAGCGCAGCGCTGCGGGCGGGGAAGGGAGGAGGCGAGAGCCCGCGGACCCCGGTTACCGGTGGTGACAATGGTGGGGGGGGAATGAAAGGATCCCCGGTAGTAAAAGAAGGAGACGTGCTTCGTGTTTGCTTTTAACCAGTGAAACCGCCGGCTGGGGCCTGCATTTAGCGCTGGCGATGCCTGCATGGAGCCCTGCAGCCGGGGCACGGCGATGGGGAGCTGGGATGTGGTCCCCTGGGGGCAGCCGTGCACCCCAGGAGCAGGGTCCTGTGTCCCCAGAGCCTTGTGAAGGTCCCAGGTGTCGTCCCCCCCCCCCAGTGCATGGCCACGCACCCATGGGTGCTGGAAGGAGGGGAGCTGGGTGCCGTGGCCAGGCAGCGGGCAGCACCGGCCCCTAGCAGGAAGCATCGGCCCGTGGAATTCTCCACATTCTTTGGCTTTCCCTGTTTGTTTCTGAGCACTGAATAACCTGGCACCGGGCCCGCACGCTGCCGACCTGCTCCCCACCTGGGCGGGCGCCGCTCTCATCCCTGGGCTTCCTCTGGAATGCTCAGGGCTCTTTCCCCCACCCCACACGTGCCAAGGCCGCAGCCATGCGGACCCCAATGCCCCCGCCAGCCATAGGCAGGTTGGGCCTGAGGGCCCCCGGACGCACGCATCCAGCGGAGTGGTGCTGGACGTGGCCCCTTGTGGGAGCAGGGATGGGCTGCGAGCTCCCAAACCACCCCCAGCATCCTCAGAGCGGGGATGTGACCCCTGCGCCCGACCGCACCGGTCCTCATCGCCTGCACCCAGAGGGATTTGCTGCTGTCGGTTAACCCCTTGTCAGTGCTGAGCCGTGAAGCTCGGCATCAACCTCGCATCCATGACACCCGGGCATGGAAGTTACCACTGCAGACCCCCCCGTCCAGAGGGCATCCAGGAAGGGTGGTACCCGGCCCCTGCACCTTGCTGCCAGCTCGGCCCCACGCACCCACGGCACTGCAGCGGAACAGCACCCCAGAGCCCTGCCTTGCGCGGCCGAATCCGGCCCAGCTCCACTTCGCTGGCCTGGCCCAGGCGTTAAGGGAAATGAGAACCAAGCAGCCCTCTAAGTGCTGCGGGCACGGCCTGAGTGCACCGGGAGGCGTTTTATGGGCGAGCAAAGCTGCTCCCATGTCCGGCAGTGCCATTGGCACACGGCCACGCCATGGGGCAGGGAGATGCTGGGGCAGCGGGCAGCCCCGGAGCCCCTGCTCCCACTGCTGTCCTGGAACCATGGACGTGACGGAAGGGGCCTCAAGGGATGCCACGACCACTGCAGGGAGATGGCGGCCGGCTCTCGACCCAACACAAGCTGGAAACAAGCGGCTCCCCAGCGCCAAGCGCACTGGGGAGAGCAGACACCGGCCATGGGGCTGCCCCACAGCGGCACCACCTCAGACACCGCTTGCTCTGGTTCTGCCCCACTCCGCCATGACCAAGGTCTCCCCAGTCATGGAGGGCCGGGTGCCCTCCTCCATCCCGCACCCCCGCTACAGGCCGGAGCCCCCCGCCCCGGGGGGGGGGTGGTGGTGGGGGGTGGATCCCCATGGGCAGCAGAGCCATAAAGAGGCGCGGCGCCTTTAAGAGCCGTGTGGCGCCAATTTCTCCCCACGTGACCTCTCCCGCCCCGCGGTGGGCGGAGCTACGGCAGCGCGGGTTCCCGCCAAGCAGCGGGGTTTTGGCGCGGTAGCGGCTCCACGTGAGGGGACAGCGCGGGGACCGCACCGGACCCGCACCGGCACCGGCACCGGCACCGGCACCGGCACCGCCATCGCCATCGCCATGGCCCAGCTCCGCCTCACCGACTTCTTCACCCGCACGAAAGCGGCCGCCTCAGCCTCAGCCCCGGTGAAGAGCGGCGGCGGCCGCCGGCTGAAGGCCGCCATTGCCGGTGCCCCGGAGCCGCAGGAGGAGGAGTGCGGGGATGAGGCGCTGCTGCCCCGCTCACCGCGCACCCCGGCCCGCGGGGGGACCCCGGCGCTGCGGGGGCTGGCGGGCAGGAAGCGGAGCCGCCGTGAGATGGAAGCGGAGCCCGAGGCCGGCGCTCGGCCCGTGGGGTCGGGCGGGAGAGCGGTGCGGAAGAGGCTGGAGCTGCACGGGGATGCGGAGCCGCGGCCGGTGGCTGAGGTGGGGAGCGGCGGGGCTCGGGGGTGCTCCGCTGGTGCCGGGATGGGGCCTTGAAATGGGGATGGGCGGGGGGGGGCTGCAAACACGGGCAGCATCACTGGAGCGGCCCCCCCGTCCTGATGCAGGGACCCCCCCCCCCCAGTCCTGATGCAGGGACTCCCCCCCTCGTCCCGATGCAGGGCCCCGTCCCGTCCCGATGCAGGGACCCCCCCCCAGTCCTGATGCAGGGCCCCCCCCCGATGCAGGGACTCCCCCCCTCCCGTCCCGATGCAGGGACTCCCCCCCCCGTCCTGATGCAGGGACCCCCCCCATCCTGATGCAGGGACCCCCCTCGATGCAGGGACCCCCCCCCCAGTCCTGATGCAGGGCCCCCCCCCCCGATGCAGGGACTCCCCCAGTCCTGATGCAGAGGCCTTCCCCTCTCCTGACGGAGACATCCCTTGGGTTTGCCCCCTGACCCTAGGGTACCCTCCCTATATTGCCCCCCCCTTACCCCGAAGTGCAAGGCCATGGGGGACACCGGTGATGGGCTCCCAGGGGGTGGGTTCCCTGAGCAGCCTCTAACGCTCCTTTGTTCTCTTACAGGCCCCCAGCTCCTCGCCTGCTCATCCCCTGTCCCCACCCGCACAGGACCTGGCAGCAGAGCCCCCCACCAGCACCACGCGCTCCCCCGGCCGTGGGGAGGATGGGGCAGTGCAGCCCCGCACGGCCCCCCCGGGGACAGCCGGGCGCCTGCAGCGGGTACGAGCCCGGTCCCTGCTGTGCTCTGTGCCCCTTGCACGGTGCGAGCCTGCGCTGAGCGCATCCCTCCCCATGCAGGAGGACGTGGCCGGGCTGCAGAGCCGCCTGCGCAGGATGAAGGAGCTGCCACCGGGGACCATCCCTGCGGGGACCAGCGCCGACCTTCGGAGCCGGCTGGAGCGGGTCCGGCAGCTGGAGCTGCGGATCCGGCAGAGGAGAGCGGGCAGCGGAGGCACAACCGGAGCGCAGCCGCGCAGAGGCACCGAGGAGGCGGCTCCTGCGGCTGAGGATGGGTGAGGAGCCGCGGTGGGGATGCAGACACAGGTTGGAGGGGATCTCGGGGTGTCAGTGGCTGCCGCAGCCCCACAGTGGGTTTGTGGGGGTCTTCCCATCCCCTTGAGGGGTGTCTGGGGCTGTGGCAGCACTGAACTGGCCCTGCTGTGCGCAGAGAGCTTCTCTGAGCATGACCTGAGCCACCCTGACTGTGCCATGAGCACCGGGGCATTGACATCCCCAGGATGGGTGACGTGGCCCAGGTTGCTCAGAGGAGGGATATGAGATGGGTCTCCCCTATATAGGCTGTGAGTTCAGCCCTGTCAGCAGCGGGACCCCATCCTGGCCGGTCTCTGTCCCCATCTGCACCCTTGGGGCCATGTTCACCATACCTGGTGGCTGTTGTGTGCATGGGACCCTGACCCCTTTGCTTTCACAGCAGCGAGAAGGCCCCCGCGTACCAGCGGTTCCACACGCTCGCGCAGGACGTGCCCCCGGGGCTCACGCTGCCCTACAAGTACCGGGTGCTGGCGGAGATGTTCCGCAGCGTGGACACCATCGCCGGGATGCTCTTCAACCGCTCTGAGACCATCACCTTCGCCAAGGTCAAGCAGGGCGTGCAGGACATGATGCGCAAGTAAGTTGGCACCAGTGGGCAGCCTGTGTTGGGTCCCAGTTGAAGCTACTGGGGCCAATGCCCTGTTTTCAACCTTAGGGGTTCCTGACCTCTGTGGGTGCTGTTGCAGGCAGTTTGAGGAGCGGCACATGGGACAGATCAAGACGGTGTATCCCACCTCCTACAAGCTGCGCCAGGAGAAGAACATCCCCTCTTTTGGCATGAAGAGGTCTGACTATCAGCTCACACTGGAACCGGTGCTGGAGGAAGGTTTGTATGGCTCAGGGGGAACCCTGAGAGCTGGGGATGCACTTGGTCCAGGCTGGGATCTGTGGATCTGCAGGGATGCTCTCTGCTCTGCTATATCTGGTGCATAAGGTCCTGAAGAAAACACTTTGGGGACAAGTGGGAGGGTGATAGAGCAGGGATTTTGGCAGCAATTGAGCCTCCACAGAGGGCTTTGATCGCGTCCTTCCTGAGCTTTGGGCCCCGGCGCGGTGTCACTGAGGTGCTGGGGGTGACGCTCGTGTCTCTCCGTACAGAGGAGAAGGTGGACGGGCGCCTGCACTTGTCGGCATCGCAGCTGCTGGAGCGCAGGAAGGAATTCAACCGCAACCTGTTGAACATCGTCAAGCAGCACCACAAGGTGAGGCCCCCACACCCCCAGCACCCTCTGCTTTTGGGGCCTGGGGTTGCCTTGGTAACTAGGGTGGAAGGAGCAGGCTGGAATCCAGGCTGAAGGGTATCGCTGGTCCCTGTGGGATGCTGTTGTCAGGAAGGTGTGGATGGGGAGGATGGCAGCTGGGATCTGTCCCGGCACTGAGTTTCCTCTGAGCTGTGTTGTTGCCAACCTTGCTGGGAACAGGAGGCAATGTCCAGCTCCCCCAAACCTGACCTACGTGTGCCGTGACACAGCTCTCGCCCCTCTCCAGGCATTCCTGGCTGCCCTCAGCCCGCCCATGGTGGTGCCAGAGGAGAAGCTGATGCGCTGGCATCCCCGCTTCAACGTGGACGAGGTGCCGGACATCATCCCTGCGGAGCTGCCGCGGCCGCCGCAGGAGGACAGGCTCACCACGGCCCAGGAGGTGCTGAGCAGGGCTCAGGGGATGCTGAGCCCCAAGGTGAGTCAGGACCCGGGTCTGGCTGTGTCTGTGGACCTCAAACCAGTCATCCCTTTGGGAAGATGTTAATGGACGAGGGATGGGGGAAGGATCATTTCTGAGCAGCAAGACTGGGAGCACTGCCAGATGCAGGCAGGTGGGAGCACAGGCCTGGTTGGTGGTGCCGCAGGATGGGGTGTAGGACTGGCTTTGGGCTGGAGGAGCTGTCGGTACTGACGCTGGGGCTGGGAGGGGAGCTGAAGCATCGTGATCCGTACCGCGCACAGGCAGGGATGGGCTGGAGCGCTGGGCTGCAGTGTCAGCGGGGGTGTTGGAGGGGAAACTTCTCCTTCCTGCAGCGCGATCGGCTCCCAGCTGTAACCCAACCCCTCCTCCCTCTCCTCTTCCACATGAGCAGATGGAAAAAGCTCTTGCCAACCTGGCCTTAAGAACCGCTGAAGCCGGAGCAGGGGAACCGGTGGTTTCCAAAGCACCGGCCCCTGCCAGCACCCCCAGTGCTCTCAAAGGGGTGTCCCAGGACCTGCTCGAGAGGGTGAGTAATTCAGTCCTGGCCCTAACGCCGGGGCTGGGGGGGGACCTGCCCGTGTCTCACCCCCTCTCCTCCCGTCCCCAAGATCCGTGCGAAGGAGGCGCAGAAGCTGCAGGCGCTGATGACGCGGGATGTGCAGCAGGAGCGGCGGATCAGGATGCTGCAGCGCCTGCCGACCATGGCCCGCATCCTGCGCAACATCTTTGTGGCCGAGAAGAAGCAGGCGCTGACCATGGAGGTGGCTTGTGCCCACATGGCCGACAGCTACGATCAGCAGATGCCTCCAGGTAGGGGAAGCTGAGGGGTGATGGTTCTTGGGGAAGTGTTTGCATGGGGAAGGGGCTGTGGAGCGGAGCTCTGACCGCAGCGCCTGCTGCTTCTCTTTGCAGGGGAGATGGAGAAACACTTGCGGCTCTTGGCAGAGCTGCTGCCCGACTGGGTGGGCATCCACACCATCAGGACGGACACCTACATCAAACTGGACAAAGGGCAGGACCTTGGGATCATCACCGAGAGGCTCACCAAGGTGGTGAAGGAGGCAGAAACCCTCTGAGCCCTGCCAGGGTCGAGGTTTCCCCCGTGCAATCTCCTCTCTATGTAGCAGATCCCAGTGGGATCCGATGTGGGCTCATCCTCAGGGATGTCTGAGAACAAAGCGCCTTAACTTAATTCCTCTGCCAGGGTCCATGAGGACTGTAGCTCTCCTAACCCTCAAGCCGAAGGTTGTGCAGTCCTGCAGCCTGGGTGACGATGCAAGCGGTGGAGAGGAGCTGTAGTAACCTCTCCTCAGCTCTGTTGTATTCTCCTGAAGGTTTGATGCAGGAGGCTTCTTCCATTAACTGGGCTCTGTTGGGGTGGAGGCAGGGGTGAGAGGGTGACGAGTCAGGAAAGGAGTTAGAGAAGAAGTCACAAACGGATGTTGTTGGAGCTCTGGGCCTTGTTCTGTTTTTAAGGGAGGGAAAAACGCATCCCCAGCACCCGCTGGAAACAACTCCAGGACTTGTCAAAACACATTTGTATTAAATGTTTTAAATATAGCTGACTTGCGTTAACCCAGCGCGGAGCTCCGTGAGTTGCCTTGTCTGCGTTAGCACCGTGGCCCTCCGAGGCAATTGGCACCGGCCACGAAGGGCTTGGGTCAGCATCCAGCTCCTGGAGAAACAGTGACTGGAAAAAGTGAGCGTGGGCTTGCAGGGAGCTGAATGCAGCTTTTGTACACAGGCAGCACAAGCAGCTCCCTATGGGACAGGAGCAGGCAGGGGCAAGGGTGGGAGCAGTGGGGGGGTCCCAAGGGAAAGCCCAGGCCACTCGGCTGGAGTGGGTTGGGAAAAGGGACAAAGAGGGTGCTGATGGCTGCAGTGGTGCTGGCCTGGCCCAGTGCCCGGGTCAGGTCAGTGCTTGCACCGTGTAGGGGTGGGAGCTGCCACGTCAGGAGCACCTCGGACGGCATCCTGGTCCAGACTGCACTGGGTTGAGTGTGGGGCTTGCATGGATGGTGACTGATTGTCACTTGGCCCTCCCGGTGGGGACCAGGGAAGCTTTCCCCACACGGTTTGGAGGCTGGCAGCATCGGGCATCCCCTATAGAGCCGCCTGGGGGAGCGGGCAGACCCTGCTTGCTGTCCCGCAGGCCGGCTGGCTGGTGATGCTGGCAGGAGATACCCCTGTTTCCATGGAGGAGGGTTCTAACTCATCCCATAGGCTGGAGTGATGTGATGCTGGGCTGCTGGCCGTGCTGAATGGACCCCATTGCAGCGGGGAGCCGGGTCCAGCAGCCTGGCAGCCACACGCCTGCCCCGGGTGAGCTCACAGAGAGCTCCTGTTCTGCTGCTTGGGACTGAACCCTTCTGCCTGGCAGCCACCCTGCACAGCCCCGTCTCTATGAGCACATTGCATCAAGCGGTGCTCGCAGCCTGCCCAATGCGAAGCACCGTCCCCGCGTTCCCTGATGTCACCTCTTGGCTCTGCTCACAGCTCTGGCACGGGCAGGGCTTACACAGGGCTCGCTCCCACTGCACGCAGCTGCTTTCCACGGCTCTTTGGGGTGGATTTTTCCCTTCTCCATCTCACAGCAGGGACCCTGTCGTCGTGCCAAGGATGTGTGTGTGCGGTGCTGCCTCCCTTTGGCTCCTCGCAGGGGCTGGCTGTGAAAACCAGTGCCCTGGGGTAGGTTTGCTCCCAGGGGAATGGCGTTTCTCAGCATAAACTGAACAGCCCTGAAGTGGCTTTTCAGGAAATGGTGATAAAAATAGCTGCAATAGCCCTTGCAAGTGTAAGGGCAGGGTGTGCAGCATCCCTGTGCGCTGTGGGGGCAAGGCAAGATGAGATGCAGGGGCTTGGGCTGTGCTCCCACCAGCACTGGGCACTTCCACTGCAGCCCAGCCTGGGTGCCCTCCTCCAGCTAGAGCAGAGTGAAGATAACTGCAGCGCTGAGTCCGGGCTAGTGAAGCCTTCCAAGGATGTGGGGTGGCAAAAGGGAGCTCACATCACAGCCTTGCTGTCCACTAGGAGCCTGGATTTGGGTAAGAAAGACACTCACAAGGGTAACCAGTGGCTTCAGCTACTGCAAGAACAGCTCTGAGACAGTTTAGAAAAGAATAAAGAGTATTTATTTCACAAGTGAGTTCAGTCCCTGCTAGGACAGGGACACAGTCCCTGGTGTTTCCAGGCATGTGAAAGTGTTGGCATACTGAGTTTTAGTGACCAAACTGCACCATGCAACCAAGGAGCATCTCCAAACGCCATGTCACCCATTACACAACCTGAGTGAGAGCCGGAGCTCATGTGTAAACTAACACGTTTTATTTCTTGCCTGTGCCCAAAACACCCTGACACCAAAACATCCCAAGAACAGGCTCCAAACTGGCACTGTCCCGTCAACATCCTGGTGCCCCAAGAAGAATGCAGCAGAACAGGGACTTGCATAAGTTGCAGTAGATGGGGAATTTCTGCTAACCAAAAGGTGCCAGCCCTGGCTGGAGCTGCAGGCTTTGGTACGTGATGGACAGAAGGGAGGTGAAGAGCCCTGAGCTCGTGCATGGCCTGCATCCTCACTGCCTGTCACCCAGCTCTGGGATACTTCTCATGATGCGAATTGCTCCTAGTTTTGCAAATCCACTAAGGACTAATGGAAGACGGACAGCTTCCATCTTAGTCTCCATCCCCTAGAACAGTCAGACTGATCCTTCTTCCAAGAGGATGAACTCCAAAAAAGGATCCTTACACTCAACACACCTTAATCTGTGGCTTGGAAAATTAATAGGACTTGTGATTATATAGCAGCTGGCCAGGATGAAAATTGTAGGTTTTTTCCCCCAACACCCCTTTATGACATCAAGAGTCACTGAATAAGACCCTAAACTTCTGCACAGCTCCGAGCGTGCATTCCCTAAGGAGCAGGGATGCTCCTCCTCAGTCATACTGCAGCAGAGAGTAGAAAGGGATGGACTTGAGCTTTTCCGACCCTTTGAGGAGTTTTAACTCTATGATCACCAGGCACTCCAGCACCTCAGCCTTCAGCCTCTTCACCAGCTCACAGGCTGCATACATGGTACCTGCACAACATAGAGGTAAGAGCAGAAACATCATCACTGGCGGAGCAATGCCAAGGTAGGCTTCAAGCCCCACAGCCGCTCCCAACGCAGGTGCATGTGGGTCACACATGCTCCAACTCACCTCCAGTTGCAAGCAGGTCATCTACAATAACTACTTTCTGTCCTGCTTCCACAGCGTCGCTCTGGATTTCGAGTTCAGCCTGCAGGGTGGAAAGAGTAGCTTCATTTTAGTCTTGCCTGACAGAGAAACCCTTCACAAACTGCTAACACATGGTGGAATGCAGACACGTCTTCAGCAACATCAGCCTTAGCACTCAGCACCTAAAACCCCAAAAAACACATACTCCAGCTACAGGGGAGTGCCACGGAAATATATATAGCAGGTTAAGTGATTGCTGGGCCAACCCTCTGGCACGTCAAGAGCCTGGACATTCATCAAGTGAGTTATGGTCCCATCAGGAAGCCTTATCCCAGAGCACTTCTCCAGTGGGGAAAATCTCTTGTAATGCACTGGGCTGGAGCGCTCTGCTTTGACAGCACCACCAAACTGGATCCAAACCGTCACAGGCACGTCCTGTGTCAGATGAAGTTGTCCCATGCAGGGGTTGGCCCAACCAATCCTCATAAATAACGCCTGGGTTCAGTGTTTCTGCTGCTGGTCCCTGGCTGCCGTTAGTTACCAGCGGTAGCATGTTATTAGGATTAAACCTCTGCTCCTGAATCAGGGAGGCTGCGGTGTTACGAGGTGAGCGCTCGATTCTGAAGCCATGCAATAAAGGCATTTACTTTACAGCACTTACTGGAAGAGTGGAAAACACACTCCATGTTCATGCCCCTGAATTCAAGCCAAAGAAAGTAATTTAGCACCAACTCTTAGCACAAACCGCCCCCCAAAATCACAGCAGGGCTCACGGACACAAGCCTTGTGTCCACAGCTCAGGGATGAAGCTGCCATGCTGGAGCTCAGGGAAGCTCAGTGCTGCTCCTGAGGCTTGTGCCATGCCTGTAAGCACCAGCACTGGCTGTGAAACCCAGCCTGGGCATCCCCTGCTGGGTTTGTCACCCCATCCCTTCACTGACACCCCCAGCCCTGCATGAACCAGCCTGGAAACCCTCTTCTCCTCCCCAGGCATTACCTTGCCATACTCAAGAGCATAGGAGATGGACTCGGTTGGACCGGGAAGTTTCCCCTTTTTCCTTATCAGCACGAAGCCGATCCCCAGTCTCTGAGCCAGAGGAGGGCCTATTAGGAAGCCTCGGGAGTCCAGACCTATGGGGGAACAGAGCAGCACAAATACTCAGACCAGAGCCACTGAACTGAGGGTGTCTTTGCATGATAACCCGGGTTTATCCTCCCATGTTCAGGGAGGGTCTCAACAAGCCATTTGCTCTTAGTCACTTATTTCTGTGGTTGAAAACTCAACAGCGTGCTCCCGCACTGCCAGTGCTCACCAAGATGTGCTGCTGATGGGCTTCGGGGCACCAAAACTACCCCCCCAGCAGCCTTTTTCGCCTCCCTTGCAGCTCTTCTTGGAGATAAGCTCAGCGAAGCCCCGGTATCAGTTCAGCCACACAACCAGGGACTTTGTACTGCAGGGGGACAGGTTTTACTTATCACGAGGCACTTGGAAGAGGTTTGGTCTAGACTCCTTGAACTTTGGGCTATCGCCTAACCCAAGCACTGCCTTCCCAAGCATTTTCATTCTCGGCTGCTTTCATAGGTGTGCTGCAACACCGTTATCGCCACAGAGGCTGTTGTTGTTGGCTTTAAAAGGCCCCCTGAGAAGGAAAACATGCTGGAACAGGGCCTGCCTGCTGAGAGGACTGCGCGGGACCTCACAGGCATGGCTGGCTTCCTGCACTTCCTCCTCCCTTTTAATGATGAAAGCAATGAGTTACGAAATTGGCACTGCAGTGTCATCAGAAGGCGCCTGCCACATCTGAACCCCGTACCTCAGGAAACGACAGGATTCAGTTAAGGTGATTATAGTGCCCAAGGGCTCCAGCATTTGCTGCCGTGGTAGCAGAGGGATCTCTGCTCACTTCCTGCCTGGGCAGCCTGAGGCCGCAGTGCTCTGTGCTGGCCTCGGAGATGTTTCTTTAACACTCACCTGCAATGAAGTCGATTTTGGGGTGAGATACCCTCAAATGATCTTCCAGAAGATCAATCAGAGTCCTGAATGCCGCGGGATCCTTCAGCAGGGGGCTGATATCGCTGCAAAGAGAGGGAGAGCTGTTAGCTACATCCAGGGGCTGGGGTGGCCACCGGCTGAGCTCCTATGTGGGGGGGATGCACATCCTGCATCCTTGTGCTGCCTGGAGTGGGCAAGGAGAGGGATGGGCAGCGCGCCTCTGGCTTGGGTCCAGCCCCATCTCCCATCTGCAGCTCCATCCTCATCCCCATCCCTACTCCCATCCCCGGCTCCATCCCCATCCCCATCCCTACTCCCATCCCCGGCTCCATCCCCATCCCTATCTCCGGCTCCATCCGCATCCCCATCCCGGTCCCCGTCCCGCTCGCACCGGAAGAGCACGCCGGGCACCGGGAAGTCGGGGAAGGGCCGCACGCGGTCCCGCACCCTCCGCAGCCGCTCCTCGCTCATGGCGGCCCCGCTCTGCGCAGCACCGCACGGCGCAGGGCCCGGCGGGCGGGGCTCCGCCGGCCTCATCCCGCCCCGGCACGGTGCGGTGCGGCCCCGGGACCGAGGACCACGGGCACGGACACACGGGTCCCCCGTGCATGGAGCTGTGGTACCCGGGGACACAAAGCGTGGTACCCCGGTGCACACTGCATGGTGTCCCGTTACCCTGGAGCACGGAGCTCTGGCATCCCGGTGTCCCGTTACCCTGGAGCATGGAGCTCTTGCCTCCTGGTGCAGGGAGCACAGGCATCCCCATCACACCTGTACCCCAGGGCAGGGAGCCCTGGTACCAGGATGCACACTGCCTTAACACCAGCAGAGCACAGTGCTCTGTACCCCAGTGCAGAGGCTGGTTGTCCCAGCTGCAGGGAGCCCTGGTACCCCAGTGTGTGGAGCCTCAGTTTCCCCTCTGAAGAGTACTGTACCTGCAGTGTGTGGAGCTGTATGTCACTTGTGAATGGAGCTCTGGGACCCAGCCTGCTTTGGAAAGGAGTCCCATGGCCACCTCCATCGCCCTTCACCCCTGCCCAGTGGCTTGCACAGATAGCTTATTAGGACTACACTATTTCGTGGTTTTCTGTCCCTCATCATCCCTGTGAACTCGTGGAATGGCATTCTGTGTTTGTTAAAGCCATTGGTTTGGATTACACTCACGGGGGATGATAACACAGCCAGTCTGAGCGCCCTCAGTCCTAGACTAACAGCTCAGCAGCTCTTGGCATCATCCACCCATAGGGCAGGTCAGGGCACTCTCACACAGCTCCTATCTCCCATCTCCTAATGGGTGAATAGCCGTTTGTCCATGCAGAATCCACTGTGGGCAGCAATCCTGCATGAGTACAGATCTGCTCTTACATTAACAAACACGATTGGGACCTGGTCCAAATGCATCCAGGCACAACCTGCTGCAGAAAGCAAAGGCAGTTTTAGCATGCAAACACCCCTGCCCAAGCTTAGTGCTTGCTGCTGATAGCTGTATTGGAAACAGCTTCAGCTCCACGTGCTCCAGATAGCCCTTTGGGTCGGTATTCAAGGCATGTGCCTGCACCTATCCAGGTATCTTGCTGTGATTTGATGTGTATCCCATGGGATGGGTGCTCAGGGTTGCAGCAGCCTCATGATGAATGCTGAGCTGCTTTTGCTTATGTGTGCTGGACCAGTCACTCCCAATAGTGCTGGGGGTCCTCACTGTGGTTATTGCACAGGAGGAGTTGCTGAAAGGAGGGGAAACTGGTCCCCTCACCAGCTTCACTGTTACAGGTTCATATACGCAGCCTGGTTCACAAGACACCCAATTCTGCCCCATCCCAGCATCCAAAACGTCCTGTGTCACTGTCATTCCCAGTGCTGGGCGCAAACCCTTGGGAATCATTCACTATACACTGAATCCTCCACTGGTCTGTTTTCTCCCCAATTCATCTATTCCCAATTCACCTCTTTAACGGATGTCTGCCAGAGGTGCCAACAGAGACAAGCTGAAGGCCAGTGCAAAGGTTGCTCCCCTTCTTGTGAAGCTGTTACCAGAGTCTGCCCACTCCCTTTCACAACCATTCCCTTACAGACTAAGATTTTCCCTGAAGTCAGATTATCGCTTTGGCACCAGGAAAATCCTCTCTAGCAGCTGTTCCAGTGAGGCAACCAGGGACAAAGCACGCAGCCTTCCACTGGAACAGGGGCTTTGCAACACCCTCACTCCCCCAGATGAGCTGGAAAAGTTTCTCCTGTGACCTTACCAACCACGATAACAGACAATGAGCTATTCCAGCAACTCCTCTTCCTCCTGGTGGATGGAAGTGATGGAATTTATCTGTCTACCCATGGAAATAAGCAGCAGGTGGGAAAGGGCCCTCCTGCAGCCTGCCTGCAGCGCAAGCACCAGGCACCTCTGCCTTTTGCCTCTCGCTAATGGAGCCATAAGCTCCTTCATCACACTGTGACCCTCCTATGCAATCCCCGCTGTTACAAACAGAAGACATCACCCCATTTTTCCTCGGGGCTAGATGAGGTTCCCAGGCCCCTCATGTCAACCCCAGGCAAACCCGCAGCTCTCACCAGGACAAGCTGCTGAAGGCTCCCAGTGGTCCCTTCAGATCCAGCAGCCGGGTGAAGAAGCAGCTGGATCGATCTCTCCTCCTCTGATGCAGGATCAGGCCTCTCCCACACCATCAGTTCTGCCAGGAAGAGCATAAATATGACACCAAATCAGGCTGAATCTATGCCACGTGCCAGCTCAGGTTTATAAACCAGCATTTCTCAGATCCCTGAACTCAGAACTTCACCTCATTAATCCTCCATTTCAAAGGACGTGAATTGCATCTACCAGTACAGACTGGTTTTTAGCTTCCAAAGTAAATCAGTTTTCCCTGTAATTGTTCAACCTTTCAAACAACAGTGCTGACTCCTACTGCAATTTCCATCTGAAAAGAACTTTCCTAGGACCAATTTCCAAATGCTGATGTCAAAGGACTTCGGCTCTGGAATATCACCAGGGAGGTGCCTCGACATCCGCTCATGGCTCAGAGAGGTTTAGGGCTGCTCTGTTCCTGGTGGAGCAACCACTATCTCAGATCTGGACCCCCAAGAGGGGACCCATAGCAGGGGGACACTGACTTTGCACTCTTTTGGACACAGAGATCATTTTAAAGTGCTCTGGCATCCTGATGCAAGAGATGTCATTAGCCAGTGAACATGGAAACTGGGGGTCTAAAATCTTGAGAGCTCGCTGTAATCAGCTGAACCAGGCAATTAGAAGAGCTGTGCTGAGTATGGAAGTTTCTGTTCCGTTACGGATCTTAAAACTTCAGTGTGAAGTGGAACAAAATGCCCCAAATTTCGACATAACCCACAAGGGGAAAGGAGAACTAAAATTTCCTTTCAAATCTGCTGGAACATTTCACTTCAATTTCAGCTTTAGAAACGCCTGCACTTTAAAACCAGGTTTTTTTTAAAAAACCCAAATTTGAAATATCTTATTTCAACAGCAGAAGAATGCAGTTCCCCAGCCAGCTCCCTGGGCTCGGGACTGAAGCTTCCATCCTGAACAACGAGTTAGATTTGTCCTCCCTAGCAGGAGGACACCATTGTGAACGGGTCCTGCCCTTCCACAGCATCCTGCTTATACAGAGCCAAACCCAGCACCTCCTGTGCTGCACCAGGTTGGATCAGGCCCTTGGAGAAGACACAGAACTCCCCTCTCTCCTTAGGGCAGGAAGGGATTTTGAGTCCAATCCAGGACTAATGGATTTGGCACGCATTCCACACTGCTGGCGAATTGGCCAATGGGCTTTTCAGCCCCTATCCCTTTCAGATGGGAATTGTGCTACCAACGTATATAGTGCCCAGAAGGGTATTAAGTGACTCGGGGAGGGGCAAAGGCACAGAGAGCTGCCAGACTGGCTCTCTGGAGAAGCTGGATGGCGGAGGGTTTTCTTTCACTCCTAAGACCACAGGCTTTTGGCGAAGGATCCACCTCTATTTAGGATTTATATAATCCAAGCTAGACTTTGAGCAACAACAAAACTTCAAACGGTGGAAGGGGATATAAAGAAAACAGGCAAATGGAGATTCTTCTCGGTGTTTAAAATAGTCATTTTCCAAAGGAAAAAGGAACCTAAAACAGGATTTCAGCTCTTCCCTTACAACTGTTCTTCAAAACTCAGTTTAATTCAAAAGGCACTGCCATGTCACCTTCTCATAACAAACGAAAACCATCAAATACTACTGGAAAACAAAAGCAAAAGTCTATTTCCAAGTATTATAAGTGTTAAGAGTAATGGAAAAACAAGCCTCTCTAACCGCAAAACCATTTTTCACTGAACAAGCAGAGTTAACTCTTAAGAGAGTAAAAGAGCAAGGAGTTTGTAAAGTTCCCCAGGGCTGAGGACAACAGCAAGATCCCTGGGGAGTGATTTCTGTTCTAGTTGTGCTGAAGAGGCTGCTGGCAACTCTGCAGACAACAAACTGCCTCCCCCCAGCACCCCGATTCCAACTGTTCTCACCTTCGAAAGGTCCTTCTCCAGCTCTGAAAGTATTTCACGTGGTTACAGCAGAGATGTCCTAATTGGAAAACAAGTATTCTCCAACCTTCATTAGATCCTCATCTAATGGGCTTCGCTTTATGTTAAACTAGGAGTTCTGGAAGCCGTCCACTGCACTTGGAAAGGCTTCACTTGGCAGGTACTGAGAACTGTCAGCTTCTTCACAGCAGCTAGCATCCTGAGTCCAGCAGCTTCCTTCTCAGCAGTATTAGTTCCAGTTCCTTTAGTAAAAGCCCACTGTCATCCTCAGCCCTCACTGGAAACTCAGTCCCCAGACACCACATAAGGTTTTATTAGCAAGTACATGGGTATTGCTTGCTCTCATTCTGGTCTGAACTTGCCCATTTTCACTTTTAATACCGCGCTCCTCAGCTTCCCATTTAAAATGCAGAGGCATGTTATCTTTCATTGCTGCACTCCATACAGGTTTGCAGGGCATTAACCTTGGCTCTTAAGTGTTCGGAATTGATCTTCTGCTTTCCAGTTCCAGTGTTCAGATCCCC
This sequence comes from Lathamus discolor, assembly GCF_037157495.1. Taxonomy (NCBI): domain Eukaryota; kingdom Metazoa; phylum Chordata; class Aves; order Psittaciformes; family Psittacidae; genus Lathamus; species Lathamus discolor. The sequence continues at coordinate 2,793,599 of NC_088909.1, read as the reverse complement.
AAATTGTTGGTCCACAGAGACTAATTTGCCACCGAAATAATCCATTTGTCGCTGCAGGATTTTAAATCAAGGCTCCACTTTCGCAGCTGTAGACTGTAAGTGCAGTAGGACTTTTTCCATGATTATTAGTTACATCAATTTCAGAAGCTTCTCTGTGTGGAGGGTTGGATGATAACACAGCCTCAGGGGCAGAGCAGGGAGACTTGAGAGACTCAGCTAATTGGAAATTAAAGGGAAGAAAGAAATTCCTTGGACTCTTGGCCCAAGCAGGTATTAAGCTTTTAGCATTTAGCAGATGTATTTAACTATAAAGAAAGGAATGTCACGTAGAAGTAGTCTTAGGCAGACATCATCCTTCTTTTAGCTCTTACGTCTTGCAGCTTGAGAAATGAAGCCACCAACAAACAGCCTTCACTGCTGCAGGTCTCTGATGGGGCAGTGGACCCCAGCAGACCTGCTCCTCTGTGTCTGCACACACAGTCTCAGGCAGCTCCTGCAAAGCCAGTACAGCCAATTCCCCAAACTGGGCAGCTATCACATAGCCCAGCTTCAGATCAGAGTTAATTCAGCTTCAGATCATGATAATTCGTAAGGGTAGATGTGGTTACACATGCCGGCTGCTGTGAGCTGAGGGGTGTATCAGTGGGTTTGAGCTGCTCACCCCTGCGGCTGTGCTGGTGCACACAGCCACAGTACACCCCTGCCTCGGGACTGTGCTGGGCAGCCGTGTGGGCTGGGAAATTGATCCACGTTAAAAATAATACAGGGAAAAACAAAACAAGCTATTTTTAACCCAGGTCAGTCCCATGATCTGGAAGGCGTCTCTGTGAGACTGTCCCACAGCAAGGTGTCGTTCAGTTGTTTCACAGGTGTGCACAGACAACTCAGATAATGCATTTCTAATAAATTAGTTTATTTTTCTTCATTAGTTCTTCATCTCACAATTTCAAAATCTGTACATCTTTGGGAAAGGCATTGATTTCAAATTCTTCCTAGCCATCCAGCTGTAAAACTACTGTTCTTATTTAAAGCATTAGGTTCTTCACATTAAGCTTTGATCTTTTATAATAAAAGGACATGAAGCAGATAATATACAGGCATCAACAGAAGTCAATTCCCTTATAGCAGCCAGCTTTCTAGTTTACATCCAGTATCTATGCACTGAGAGATTACTTCAGTGAGGAATGAGGGCTTTGTGTGCTGGGTAACCAGACAAACACCGCATGTGCTGAGAACAGGATGGCTTGTCTGAGCAAGTTACACAGACTGTGGAAAAGCAGTATATTCACAGCTTGCTGGTTTGAAGGAGTAAAGAACGAAGTGACAGCCAGGCAGGCAGGGGACACAAGGCAGCAGGCATTCAGTACACTCACAGCGTGCCTACTGCAAAGGCAAAGAACCAAGAAACGAGTCTGGGCTAGAGCTCAGACAATGAGCTGTGGTCCTATGGTGGGATCTCTTCATAGCAGCAGGAAGAGAGACAAAGTGCTGTTGCAGTTCGTAGCAGATCTATGCCTATGTGAGGGCTGCTGGGATTTTCGGAGAGTTGTAGTGATGGACTCCCTCCTCTGGCTGGTATCTCTATCTGCTGATGCTAGAGAACTGCAGGGTCCTGACCAATTGTGGGTGAGAGAAGCACTAAAGCAGAGGTGGACCAGACCCAGCAAATGGGAAGTTACTGGTTTTGTCTGATCTCCTGTGCTGACAGACACACATGACTGCTGCAAGTTCTCCTTCCTGTCCTTCTCATACAGCATCAGTGAAGAAAAGGCTGATCAGAATCTCTCAAGACTTGAGCTATCCACACTACATCAAAACAAGGAGAAATGTTACGGATGAACTAGAAATGCCCTGATACACTTGAAGGACAATTAGGAACATCTTAAGAAATCAAGACTATAAACAAATGCCATTTTCAGATGCACAGATATTCAGAGGCTCTGCCAGCCGATGAAGTGTTGGCTGTGATTTCTGATGGGTGGAACAGTGAGAGCCGACTCAAGTGCTGTTCTTATTGCAATCTTATAGGATTATCCAGCTTCGTGAGATATACCCTAGAATTACTGTGGAGAGGATTACAGGTAACGTAAACCATGGGAACAGAGAGAATGAGCGCCTTTGGGATTACAGGGAGGGTGAGAGTAAGCAGCTGAGAAGCCTGTAGCAGGCAGGAGCACAGCAGAGCTCTCAAGAAGCAGAAGCAGAGCTCTCAAGCCAGCCTCAAGCTTTGCTTGGGAAGGAAGCTGCTGTTTACACCCTGGATTTTTCCCAAGGCAGCATAACAGCAGCAGAGAGGGCACACGTACTGTTTAAAACACTGGAGGGGTGGAAGTGGAGCATTCCTGTTTGCATTCAGTGGTGCAAACAGCATGTTTAGCTACTAGCGTACTAGCACGCTTCTAGCTACTCCCCTGAAGCTCCACAGTAACCTTGCTCAGTTTTGTTTGAGACACATTTATTAGCAATAGCCAAGAGTGTGAAACAGGCTCAGAAGCAGATGAGAAATCTGCAATGTGAAATTGTGCAAAGGATCGGCATTTACCATGAACTCTGTTTGAAGCAGTGCTACACCCAGGCTGTGGAAAGTTTGCACAAGGAGAATTCCTCAGAGAGCGTACACTGGAAACAGGGTCAAGAGTTAATGTCTGATGTAAACGGGCATTTCTGAGCCTGCAGTTGGCTGGGCCCAGATCATGAGACTAGAAGCATGACTTAAACCATATTTGGACCTGGAGTTTTTTGGAAATGAAGAAAACCCCTGAAATGAACTACTGACCCCCAGCTCCCCAAGAGCATCCTGCCCCCTGTCAATAAGGCGGTACTTACGTGAACTCTGTCTTCAGGTTTCTTTACCTAGGGGATGTTTGCCATTACAGATGAAGGAAGGCAGGGAGTTCTCCCTGGAGCCAACCCCTTACTCAGGAACAGGAGGGACCACTCAGTTGCACCCAGTGATGCACAGCAGCTGTTTGGGCCCTACAGCTGCACCCAGTACTTGCAGGTTTAGGAAGAAAGGAAAAACAAGCTGATGTCCAGAGTTCACAATGGAAATAAATGTTAAAACAACAAGTTATAGGCAAACCAAACAAGGGCAGTTTGGGCAGGGTTTTCTGGCAGCTCTAAGTTTCCTGAACATGGTCGCTGTTCAGGATCCGAATGAGTGATGATTTGAGAGAGCAGGTTGGGTGGAAGGAGTGACAGGAAAGGTGCATCCATGGCATTTCTGAGGTGATGGCAGAGTTGTGGTTGTACAGAGAGCTTTTAGAGTTGAAACAGTCTTCACTGAAAAGTTACCATTTACGGAAACAACTACAAGAGAAGACTACAGGCTAAACCCTGAGCACTAGAAATATAAACACTGGCCCTTTTGGAAGGGCAAATGATGATATCATACATACATCACACCCTTCCTGTGTAAACAGGAGTGCCAACATGAGAAGACATGCTTTGTAAACTGTATGTCCAGCTAGTTATAGCTTTTCTGTGTAGCTCTTGAGGGCTGCAGAGCAGATCAGTGAGGCCAAAAGCACTTCTTAGGATCAGACTTGGGTGGTTTCAGGCACTTCCCTAGCTTCTCACAGCCTGGAGGAGACCAATTCTGTTTAAAACAAACAAAAAACATACAGAGAGATTATTTATACCAAGTATCTGCTAAGCCCTATAACTTAAACCAACCCTCTCTCATCCTCACAAAGACGCTTTTATGTCCTGCTTGAAAAATGAAAACTCCTCTTGCAGCTGATGCTCCTGGACTTCCCAACTTCCCAACTCCAAACACTATTCAGAAAAAGCTTTAGGAAAGACTACAAATCCTTCTGCAGCAGATAATTCCCTCTTCTGGGATACAGTGGTATCTCTCCTGTACAAAGGCAGAGTGCTGTGGCTCTGGTGACCTTCCCCTCTTTCCTGTAAGTAGCATGGAGCAACCAGATCATGAATTTTTGGTGAAAACCCCAATTTTCCTGGGATCCAGAGAAGAATTACCATGTTTAGCACTAAGATATCCATGCACTTTCTTGAGGAAACAAGCAAAAAGCAACAGAAGGCCAAGGGTGTGAGCGAGATAAGAATGCCAGTATTTTAATGAGCATTCTGATGGATGAATTCATAAACAGATGGAGTCAGAGGCATTTATGAGACAACTACTCCAGTGCATGCAGACCAAAACCATTTGTCTTCCTCATTTCCATGTTTCTTGTAATACCTTTCTCCAGCATGAGTACAACAGAGCAATGACATCAGTAAGAAAATCCACTTCAAACCTCAGATTCCAAACAGATTAACAAAGGAAGGAATCTGGATAAAAGAACTTTATCGATTTCATTGGGATTTGCCATTTAAAACTGGGAACTGCAGTAATATGAATGGCAGGTTACAATTCCCATTCTGCCTCAAGAAATCTTTTGCATTCATTCTCTGTCCCTCCCTCTCTCAAGGAGACTCTCATTCATGGGAGACTCCTGCTGTCACCTATTAAAGATCAGTTCAGCTCTGACCTCTTGCCTTTCATTTTACTTATTTTTTATCCTTCAAGTAATTTATGTTTTATTGGAATCAATTTCCTATGTAGGAAAAGAAGAGCTGAACCCCACAAAAAACCTAATGGAGCAGGCTTCTATTCCACACAGCTGACAACAGATGGCAGTGAGACACCAGCTATCTCTGCAGAAGGAGCAGGCCACAGCGGGGAGCTTTAGCGGAAGGCTTCTCACTGCACGAAGGGCTCCAGACGGTTTAAGAACTACGGGTGCTGTTTCCTAAATCTGTGACTCGATTTTGAAATGCACAACCGCCGCTGGAAATTTCAGATGATTGACAGCTCTGTAGGAGCAACACAGATCCAAATAAACAAGTTAAATGTTTGTTCATTTGAGAAAAACAAAACACCAAACAAATTGGTATCTGCTTCAGTCTCGCAGCCCAAGTTGGCTTTCCTGGATCTGTGCTGTAAGTCCTGAGGACACCATGTGTGCTGCAAGTCAAACACACAGTCAAGCCAGCTCCACTGCATGGAGCAATTTCCCCTACATTTCCACAGGAGGAAAAGGCAGCAGAACTGGCTCTGTGGGAGCTTTGTCTACACTGTTGGTGGGCTATGCCACAGATGGGCCAGCAAACGTTTCCCTTGCTCAGGAGGGCTTATGCTGCCGCACTTAACATCAATCCCAAGACTGCAGCAGCTACAAAACGATGCATCTGCTTTGCTTATGTATAAATAAAGACAATTTTTCTCCTCTGTCCCAGAAAGGATATTAAATATCAAACAAATAAATGACAATTTAGAACATCCTAGAATCCCAGACTGGTTTGTGTTAAGGGTCCTTAAAGCTCATCCAGTTCCAACCCCTGCCACAGGCAGGGACCCCTTCCACTGGAGCAGCTTGCTCCAAGCCCCTGTGTCCAACCTGGCCTTGAGCACTGCCAGGGATGGGGCAGCCACAGCTTCTCTGGGTACCCTGTGCCAGCGCCTTAGCACCCTCACATTAAAGATTTTTTTCCTAATATCTAATCTAAATCTACTTTCTGTCATGCATGGTACTAGGAGGTGATATTTGTCTTTCAGCATCCTCCAAAGACAGATTTAGGGCCCAATAAACCCCATCAATACTATCACTCCAAAAAGATTTTGGATATCTTAATTCCTGGTCTCAAAAGCCAATAATTTGGTGCCTCTTTATTTTAGTTTTGTGATGAACAGGAGGAGGAAGAAGGGGCAGCTGGTGAGGAGAAAGACCTTGATGTAGTGCTGATAGAGGTGTACAATTAGTCCGTTAAGAGTTTACATAGAATAGAAAACTCATCATGTTTCCTGCTGGGATTTCTCCTGGGATCAGAATACCCTCCAGCCCATCAGGGAGGGCCAAATGATCTGCTTTGAGCTTGGCCAGGTGCTGGAGCAGTCATTAGCTGCCTCTGCTTATAGACTAGGCAGGCATGGCTGGACATTGCCACAGCGAAAGCAGAAGTGGCAGCTCATGGTCTGCAGAACTTCTATCCAACAAGACAGAGATAGAACATGGCATGCTCAGCGAGAAGATTGACCCTAGAAAGAACCTAAGAGAGGGCTGGGGTGCAGGATGAACTGCAGGACCTCCAGTTCAGCAAATTTTCCATTATGCAACCCAAAGACACTGTTGACAGACATGGGTACCAGATGTTTCCACAGCACCTAAACACACTGCACCAGGGTAGCCACAGAACAGCCTACAATTTATGAACCAATTTTGGAGTTGGAGTTAACACAGAAGAAATGCCTTTCCAGTGAAGGCCTCTGGCAGCAGCCAGGCACTGGGGAGAGTGCCTGAACCCAGAAGGTCCCAGAGGAGCACAGAACAGTGTTTCCGAAGGGAAAAGTTGAATAATGAAAGAAAACAACACAGAAACAATGGTCCTTCAAATCTTGTTCCTACTTAACATCCAAAAATAAAAAGATGTGATAAAGCTAGAAAAGATCGTTGCCTTCTGACTGCAGAGACACAGATTCATATTTTCACTGTTCTGGCTGCTTGGAGATAGACCACAGCAGCAGGTACCAACTGTTTCCTTCAGCAGGTTATTTCAGCATCAGAAAGATCTGCCTGTTACTGTTTCGTGTCAGTCTACAAGCACATCCCCTTAGACTACACAGACTCTTCTCATCTGACAACTTGACCTCCTACAAACTCTTCAGTTTCTTTCCCAGCTTCTCAGCAAACCAAGCAGCATTTGACACTAAAGCCAAACTGTAACTTTCCAACATGCAATTTGAAACAGAAAACAGAATTGAAAATGCTTGTCATCTTTCAAGCCAGAAACACTTTGGAAAAGTCAGGCATGGGTGGAATTGGAGGAGACCGAGCAAGACCAAAGGTACTCACACACGTGACTGGAAAAGAGCCACTGTCCCAGTCCCACCACTCAAGACACAGAAGATTTTTAGCTTTGCAGATGGGGATTAGAAAGGAGAAGGATCTACAGCTGTAGATAATGTCATAGATATATCTATGGAAGGAAGCCACAGAGTTTATCACAGCATGTTGATAGACTTTTCAGCTCTAACCCCACTCCCTTTGAATGAGCCTTCCTGTGCCACTGAGCTGCACAGGTAACAAACAGACCTCTCCTTCATGGAACAGCCAGGCCGCCCTTCAAATGCGTGTATCTCTCTTCCATCCTTCCCCGGCTTTAGGTGATGTTTTATAAAGCCTTTACAAAATCTATCTTAAGCTAAGGATTCTCAAACGTATTTATGCTTGAATGCTCACCATGACGGCCTTGTCACACACGTTAAGCTGTGGCTCCCCTGGCACCATGGTTACTTTGTGCTGCTGGACAATGACAGATATTTGCTCCATCGCCCTTTGGTATTCATTGCTGGCAAAACTAGAACGTGAAAAAAACACAGATATTATTAGTTGGGCTTCATACATGGCATCATTACAATGTCCACATCATGGAGCTGGGTCAGGAGACTTTCCTGGGCTGTAGTGAGAAGGAAGAGTATATAAACATGCAGTTGACACTAACTGCCCGCAGGTCCATAGGGGAATTGAAATATCTGGGCTGAGAGAGTCCAGCCTGGACAGGCCTGGAGGCTTTGGTCTGGGATGCTCAGCTCAGGGCAGCAAGGACAGCACATGGCTTGCACTCCTCAGAGAAGCACATGGCTCCTGCTGTGTCACGTCCACATGGAGCTTCAGCTCTCAAAACTGCTGGCCCCAAACGTGTTGCTTCCTAGGTGGACAAATATATTGCAAGCTAATGTTGAGTCCCAAGGGAGATCTTGTTGGCAAATGTGGTATGTACAAAGAAAGGTGCTTGCCATAGAATCATAGAATAGGTAGGGTTGAAAAGGACCTTAAGATCATCTAGTTCCAGACCCCCTGCCATGGGCAGGGACACCTCACACTAAACCATGCCACCCAAGGCTCTGTCCAACCTGGCCTTGAACACTGCCAGGGATGGAGCATTCGCAGCTTCCCTGGGCAACCTATTCCAGTGCCTCGCCACCCTAACAGTAAAGAATTTCCTCCTTATATCCAATCTAAACTTCCCCTGTTTAAGTTTTAACCCGTTACCCCTTGTCCTGTCACTACAGTCCCTGATGAAGAAGAGTCCCTCTCCAGCATCCCTACAGGCCCCCTTCAGATACTGGAAGGCTGCTCTGAGGTCTCCATGCAGCCTTCTCTTCTCCAGGCTGAACAGCCCCAACTTCCTCAGCCTGTCTTCATACGGGAGGTGCTCCAGTCCCCTGATCATCCTCGTGGCCTCCTCTGGACTTGTTCCAGCAGTTCCATGTCCTTTTTATGTTGAGGACACCAGAACTGCACACAATGCTCCAGGTGAGGTCTCACAAGAGCAGAGCAGAGGGGCAGGATCACCTCCTTCGACCTGCTGGTCACGCTCCTTTTGATGCAGCCCAGGATATGGTTGGCTTTCTGGGCTGCGAGTGCACACTGCAGCCGGCTCATGTTCATTTTCTCATTGACCAACACCCCCAAGTCCTTCTCTGCAGGGCTGCTCTGAATCTCTTCTCTGCCCGACCTGTGGCTGTGCCTGGGATTGCTCCGACCCAGGTGTAGGACCTTGAACTTGGCATGGTTAAACTTGTCCTAGAGCTGTGCCTTAAATGACTGTCATGGAAGACTTCCTAGAACACAGAACAAACCTTACCAAACACATCAGCACACAAACAACCTTGCAGGGGCTCTGCACATCCATTGTCCACTCTTTCAAGTGCTTTTCCCTAATGTGCATCACACAGAGGCATTTATTGTAGGGAAACAAAGGTAATGCCAATACTTTGTTTGTCAAGTGTTCTCAAGCTAAGGGTTTAAAATACAACCCTCAGCTAGTAAAACTTCACAATCACCAAGTGAGATGAACTAGTATTATGCAAACAGGAAGATGGAGAAGAAGAATAGAAGTGACTTGTCCAAGACAAGAATACCTCCTCCATTTCGCAACCTCCCAGGGTTCTGCCCCATCTACATTCTTCCATTACAGCTTTATTATTACAAGCTGGGACCCATCTGTCATGCTCCAAGCCTTCATACAGGGTTATAAATTATGAGATTTTTATCCATCCAATTACTCTAATAGGTACTTGTTTAAGTGGTTCAGGGTGTACTTTACTAATACTTTGAGTTTCTCTAAAATGGAGGATTACTACCCAATGATCTCATTTTGTCCATCACGTTAAGGGTCACTCAAAAAACCAGAGAGCAGCAAATTGCTTCTGATGATAAAAGAAACAATGCAGCTTGGTCCTGACCTCGGGCTCCCTTTGCTTACAGTCCAAGCTGGCCACCAGCCCCACACTCCAGCTAATTTCCTTCTTTGAAAAACAATCACATTTTGAAGCCCAGTAATGTGCCAACAGTTTCCAGTAAACCCTATAAATATCACATCTCGGCAGCCATCCAGAGAGAAGCTGATTGTGGGGATGGGCCTGAGCTTTGCTGATAGAGAACAGGAAGGGAATTTGAAATGACAAGCTTGAGCAAACTAATCTGTTGCTCTCACACCCAGCTAGCTGTATCCTGGTGGAGAGACTATCGCAGGGACCGGCTGTGTCATCTGTATGGACCACCCTGAAATTCAGACTGTTCTTGTGAGGCTCCTGAATTTCCTTGCTCCTCTCCCACCTTAGCTCTCACAGTAGTGACTGATTACTCCTGCACTGCCCCGAAGACCACTGAAAAAAGCAGATAGGCAAATGAAACTGCCAAAAACCATCTCTGACTCCCTCCCTGATGAGGACACTCAAGGCAGCAATCACTTGGCTCAGCCAGGGTTGCATCCGGTAGCACAGTGGCCTTTCAGCTTGGTGAGATTTTATCTGGAAGCCCTGTGGTTGTGTTTCAAAGCACAGCATTGCCAGCCTGCTTGAGAGAAAATAAAGGAAACAGGTTTCTGCAAGAGGCAGGAAGGGTTTAAAGCTAACCTGTGGTGACATGCAGAGGACAGCAAACACAGGAGAGCCTGCAAAAGGAGAGGAAACGCTGCAGACAAACACACTGCCTAAAACCACAGCCAAGTGCCAGGGATGCGCACAGCATGTTGGACATATGAGCTGGAGACTGGATGAAACAGGGGAAACAGAAACCCTGTAAAGCTGGTGATGGAAGTGGAGATGCAATGCAGTTTAGGGAGACACATGTATTTCAGTGTTTTAGATTTCTAATATAGCGATTGTGCCAGGATTTGAAAGCTCTTCCAAACCCGAGCTAATCACACTTTATTAAGACCCTCATATGAAGGATTAATATGAATTAATACATCTTTTAACCGATTGTTAGAGTCTAACTGATACTCTAGATATCAAATAATTTAATGCCTCCTCCTGCTGCTCTTGTAACTATCCAACGTGTTTATTTCTGTCACATACTTGTGTCATCTCTCCAGCATTTAAGATCTTCTTTTGGAAGTGGACCCATAAGATAAAATGTTTCTGCTAACTAATTAAGCTCCACAGCATCTTTGCAAATATTTAAGTGCTAAAGAGATAGCCCAATTTCATCCATTGGAACAGCTTTTCATACATCGGATTCCAAATTAACTGTAATCTGGACAGACCAGTGGAAAACATAGCTGTGCTCTGGATGACAGATAAACAATATGTTGTCATGACTGCTGCTTTTTGCTCCAAATATGCCAGTCCTGTTGCAATGAAAAAAAGTCTTTTTGCTATAATCCAAACTCCTGCATTTATCCACAGCATTGTTGCTCATTAGTAACCTAAGACACATGAATGCCACAGCATAATAAAATAGGCTTGAGTCATTTGAATCATCATCTTGCTTTAATTCCCATGTTCAGGACACTCCAGGCTTTTTCAGCTAGCTCAGCAGTGACAGGAAATCTTGGCCTAACCTCAGCTCCCGGTGTTTTTGAACTGCTCTCCCCTGCAGTTTCTACACTTTTAGATTATTTCAGCATTTAGCACAGGCTGAATGACTTCCCCAAAACATGATAGAAATGGCTTGGCTCATGTAAAGGACTCGCACTTCCCACGTAAGTACAAAGCTGGCTAAAGCTAGACAACATGTATAGATTAAGCTCCGAGTCAGACCGCTAACCTATAAACCTTGTCTCAGCAGGGCTTAAGATGCTCTTAAGCTGGCTAAACCTGTTGACGCTAGCTTAAAACATATCCGATTGCAGCCGTCTTCCTTGTGTTGAAGTACATGACAGTGATGGACCCTGAGTGCTACAAGGTGTCATTCAATACTGGAAGATCATCACAGATTGTCTTCAGATGCCTCAATGGAACACATGAACTATCTTCCTCATACATATCTGTATCAAGGCTCCATGCACAGCAGGGAACTGTGATGCCCATAGGATGCTACCAGTCTTGGAGCTGGTATTCACAGAAACTGGAATCACCCACTGAGACAAAGCCATGCCAGTGATGGGGGTTGGTCTTCCCATCTTGGCCCCATCAAGATCTCCATTCCATATTCTGATGAGCTCAGGTTTTGCTCAGACAGACCTATTTAGCTCCACAACATGCACCAACATCCAATATCCACACAGCGATTTAGAATCATAGAATCATAGAATAGGTAGGGCTGGAAAGGACCTCAAGATCATCCAGTTCCAACCCCTCTGCCATGGGCAGGGACACCTCACACTAAACCATGTCACCCAAGGCTCTGTCCAACCTGGACTAGAACACCGCCGGGGATGGTGCATTCACAACCTACCTGGGCAACCCATTCCAGTGCCTCCCCACCCTCACAGGAAAGAATTTCTTCCTTATATCCAATCAAACTTATTTGTAAAGTATTTACTGAAATTGTATAGGGGGGATTAAAACTGTCTCTGCTCCTATGCAGGAAATACATTTTGAGACAAAATCTGAAAGAAAAAAGTGCTTTTAATTTGTCTATAAAATGGGGATAATTACTTCACGGTAATCAGTCTGAGTTGTTAACAGAGCTGGGAACCTCTCTCACTCTTACATGGAGTCCCATCATTTCCCTGAATGCATATTTGCAGGATTGGGCTGCAAGTGCAGGGTTTGCCACATTCTCTGTTCCAAAAGAAGACGGTATTATCTATACAGGTGTTTGGGCATTGTCTGCATGAAGATCCAGACCTCGCTGCCCCCGGACCATGCTGTATTTTGTATTCTAGCTCAACAATCCTGCAGAAGGAGAGCTGGGAATAGCACTGGAAGAATGAGAGGGTGAGCAGGTGGTGTTGTGAGGAGTTTGCTAAAAGAGATCCCCCAGTGTACATGAAATTATTCCATGCTCAGAATGAGGGAAGAGAGTGGACAAAGTCCAGGGTCATTACACTAATTGACACTTTACCTCTGGGAAGTCTCTGGAGATCCAATCAGGGCTGGATTGTGAGAGCAGGGTCCCAGGCACAGGTGTGGCCTGTGCTTCCTTCATTTAGTGTAATTGTGCCTTGGCAATCTGCTCCCATCTCCTTCCTCACCAAACAACTCCAGTGAAACCTGCTCTGCTGTTAACCCCACCGTGCCCTACACTGAAATGCAGGTTCGGAATGAGGAGGGTTTGTCTCACACTCTGATTTTGGTGTTAGAGCTCTGGTTTAATCATGCAGTCTTCAAGTCTTTCACCTTCAGGTCTGGTGGCACCCTGAGCTGTAAGGAGAGGGAGAAGCCAATTCTCCATCATCATAAATATGTTCTCAAATAGATCAGAACTGGAGAAAATTAAAGAGCCTTTTCAGCATTGTTTTATATGTAGATCTTGATGCTTTATACTTTGTCCTGGTGATTCATGTTTGGGCACAGTGCAGTATGTGTATCCTGGGAGGAACAGGACCGTGTTATTATCAAGAGGAACCTTATAAAATAGGTATTATATACTGCACATCACAGGAACCTGACAGCAGGCTCTCAACTGCAGCTTCCGGATTTATAGCATATTCTAACAAATGCACATCAAGCTGTGGGAAGAGCAGAAAACTTGGGGTAATAATTTGTATATTTAACTTCTTTTTCCACTGGAATTATCTTAATTAAACCCATTATTTTTAATTGTGACATACACCCAGATTTGGGTAATTTGATTTTATCTGTTATCAGTGCTTTGAGGCTGCTCAGCACTGTAGTATCCAAGTCTTGATCTTGTATTATTCAGTCTTCCTCAGTTCCTCTCTTCCATTATCAAGTTCATCTGCAATTTAAAGCTGCACAATACACAAGGCAGACAACAGGTTGGGGCTCTGCTGCTGAAACTTGCAATCGCCAGAGGGACTCAGGGCCAACGTAAAACAAAGAAGGAATCAAAGAGGAAACTGAAGGGTGGCCCATATCATCATTCACCTCCCTGGTCCAGCAGCCATGGAGATAACCCTGGAGATGTGTGGGCATTGGAGCCACACAGTGGGAGTACTGATTATGCCTCTCACCTGCATGGATTCTTCAACAGCGCCCACAGCCTTCCTTGCAGCAAGGAGATGTGATCATGCTGATTGTCTACTCAGTATTGTCACGAAGGTGTAACACCCCAGCTTCAGGAATCCTGCCTTTCTGCTGGATTTCATTGCGAGCCACCACAGCATTGAGAGGAGCAGAGGGGATAAAGGCAGAGTGAGAATGTAAAGCCTCAGTCTTTGTGTGAACAGGAGACAGAAAACAACAGCTATCCATCTGATCCTCCTGCTAGTTGCTTCCATGGTTATTTCTGAGTCATAATTCAAGCAGCATGTTCTTCAGGCTACTTTCTTGAGGCTGTAAGCATTGCCTGCACCATCTCTAAGGAAGATTATGTCCACTACCAACTGTGTTTTACATTTCTGAAACTAATTCATTTGGCTTTTTACTTCGTTTTTATACAGCACCACTCTAGTCTAGACAGTTACTCATCAAAATACCTGCAAGCTCCTGGTCGCCACAATTAAGCACAAGTTACAGGTTGATCAGACAATGTGCCACAATGCAGAGTGCTGAGGATCTTGATCCATAGCTCTCCAGTTTCAGTGTTCATCAATGCTACCTTTCCTGAGGCAGCAGCTAATTCACCCCAGCAATGCAGCTGGTACCATTTCCTTCTTTTCAAGAAGATGAGGAGTCAGCATCTTCCGGGCAAGATTTTGGCTCTTTGTTATACAGTTTTTTCCCAGTTTTGCACCTCTTCTCCTTTGCCCACAGTGAGATTTCTGCCCTTATCTGTTAGGTGAGACTGGCAACTTTTCTATCAGATGCCTTCCCCTTTAGCTTCCCTTCAGGAGCTTCTTCCCTTCTTTTCTGGCTCCACAACTAGTGCAATTACCTCTCTGATGATTTCCTGGATTTTCCATCTGCTCAAAATAGGCACTTGTGAGCTCTCTTGTTAATTAATGTGTTCTAAAATCATTATGTTCACTAACCAAGCCTTATTGCTTCCATTTTCTTTCCATAAAAGTAAAATCTGTTGCCCTAAGTAAAACACAGGTATTTTGACACTCAAAATTTAGTAAACTCAGTATACAAAGCACAAACCCCCTCATAATTACACCTAAGGCGGAAACAAAATACCTCTTAGACTTAGGGAAGTGTTTCTGCTTTGTGTGCTGTGTAACACACAATCTTATTTATTCTTTAAAGTTGAGAGCTATAAAGAAAAAGGTATCTTCTATCCCACAGCCTACACAGATCCAGTCAATCCCTGGCTGACAAAAAGACACAAACAGTTCACTTCTCACTACACAAGGACCAGATAATAAGGTAAGTCTTACTTATATAAGTGCAGTTACATTGCCTTTTTTTGGCAACCAAAAGGAAGATTATTCACCAGTAACTACACTTCTTTAAAATATATTGCCCATAAATGCCCTGGTATTGCAGGTGTTATTAAAAGCACCAATCCAGATGCCAGTGTTGCCTCATCAGTACCTGCAGGCATGTTCATGCCTATGTCATCCTGCAGCCATATAAATGTCAAGCTCATCCTATGGTGACAACCTTCTCTCAACAGTAGTACCCCAGAATCCTGCAGTTTTCAGAATAGTCCCCCTCTTGCCAGGAGAAAGGGGGATAAGAACTTGGTAGTGACTGAATCTGATGCTAGGGATGAGGATGAGCATCCTGAAGGCTAACTACAGAACAGGGATCATGCTCCATTCAGTCTGTTGATGTGATGATGTAAATAAGATTCTATGATTTTATGAAATATGCCATCACCCGGGCAAGCTCAGGCAGCGTGAGGACTCATAACATGCATCTGGTACTGCTGTGAATCCCAGCTAACAAAATGCAAAGCCTGTGTGGCTGTTGGATTGCCTGGGTAAAGTTCCAGTCCAGACTGAGAAACACCAGTAACCACCTTTTTTTAAGGTGGAGAGGTAAACACAACCATGTCCCTTGGCAGAAGCTGGGGTGCCCAAAGCATCTAGCCAAAACCAGAGGGGCAATGGTAGGAAGAAACAGTCACAACCCTGTTGGGAGGGTCTGTTCCTGGAGTCAGACATGAGTAGGGATGCATGCACAGCCTTACATGAAGGGGAACAGAAGTGCAGGGTGCCATATGGCTCAGAACTGCCAGACGTGCCCTCAACATGATGAAAGGACCTGCCTGTAATTGCCTGACCAGTTTTTCCACTGCATGAAAAGTACTCCTGTGGGAGATAAGCTTTTGCTGATACAGTTTCCAGGCAGGCTCCAGGAAATCCAGTGAACTGTGTCAGGAAGAGGAAGGACTTGCCCTGCTTCACCGTGACACCCAGGGAAGTGAAAACTTTACGTGCTGTCTCTATGTCTTGAAGGACTTGCATCTTCAGTGATCCCTTTAGCAGCCAGTTCCCCAATGAAGACTGGAATGACTTGAACTGAAATCAAATCTTCAAAGAAGTCTCTCAAGTATCACATGACACTTGTGGGCAAAGTCATAACCCAATGGCATTTCAGATGAGACTGCCTGAGTTTAAGCACCCTGCAAGTCAAATGCTGCTCAGGTGACTGAGCAGACTGATTTCTAGGATGCCCTGGCTCCAAGATCCCTTGGGATATTAGAAAGAGCCCAAATATATAAGATTACATCCCTTTGGAGGTGTGTGTGATGCCTGGCCTTCGTGCATCACAGTGAAACCTCTTACTGGTGGTTTTGTATGTGACTCCAATCCAAACTAATTGAAATCAAGAGAGATGACAGATTATTTAAATAATTTTAGGGAGAAGAAAAAGTTGCATTAAAATAAGGAATAAATGAAATAAAAAATGAGCAAAAGCAGGCAGAGATGACAGTGCATCGGTGTGCAATGCTGTTCCTTCACAGCGGCAGCAATACCAACAAAATCCAGTACAGATTTAACAAAGTAAATTACATAAAAGAAGAGGGAAAGGTACCAATAAATCAGGGGTACAACACATTCTTTTCTAAATGCTTTAGCAACATAACAACGCATCAGAGGAGCCAAGCTGGTGAAAGAGCTACAATACACCCTATTCCTCCAGGCTGCAGGAGGGTGAAGAGGGGAGTGCGGCCAACACGGACTGTGAGCACACACCCAGCATGTATGGACAGACAGATGCACGCTTGGAGGAGAATGCTGGATTCCCTTCTGAGCCACATTAGTGTCGGGACTCCCAACAGGCTGTCTGCCAAGGGGGATAATTAAGCTAAATAAAAATACACAACAGTAACAGCTCCACAAATGAGGATAATTTAATTACCACATTCGATATAGGAGACCCACTTCCCATGAGTTTTCCACTGTGACCAGAAAGGAGACAATAGCAACAGAATGTGCTGCAGAAAGGAAGATTCATTTACTAAGAAGAGGCTTTTCTATTAAGGTCTGCATATTAAACAACATCCCAGCTTTCCATAATTGTGCCATAATCTTGCCATAAAATTCAATCAAAGCAACAGCTTGTGAATGTCCAAAAATCAATGGAACCGTATGAGAAATGATTGCAGATGTAACACTGGAATTTATTTCAATGCTCAGTCCATGGTGGTGGTAAGAAACATCTACGTAGCAGGAAAGCAGATGTCCTACAGACCTCTTAGGGAAGAGCTCCTCTCTCTCAAATTCAGAGGAAACACAAACACAGTTCACTTAATACTAACCATTTGTTTGGTTTTGGGAAAAAGAGGTAATTTCTATTAACTCAGCCTCCTAAAAATGAAATAGGTGGTAAACTAAACAGGGGACAGTCTCATCTGGAATCCCAACCCAGTAGCACAGTTTCACTGAGTTGAGTTTAAAAAGGCAAGAGCTGCAGATTTGCTTTATTCATTAGTGATGAAACTCAACAGAAAGCAAGAGCTAACACGGCAGGGCTTCTGGAGAGCTTTATACACTGAGTAATGCACCTCTGGAGTGCTTGTCTGTTAAGCGAGAGAGAAAGGGAAACACTTTTCCTCCCCTCCTCTCTCTAGTGAAAACACTTAGTGGACAGCACAGGCTCAGTTCTTTTCAAAGCAGTTCAGTGAGTGTATCCACTCAATTATTTAAAACAGTTGAGTAATTGAAGTCCTGTCAGCTCAGAAAAACATCTCTCTTGTGAAGCTGCTGCACAAAACCATTTCTGTGCAGGCGGTCACAGTAGTACTAGTTTTTATTTTATTTATTTCCACATTCTCCAAGTTGGAGCCATTGGTGAGGGATGATGCTGCATGCCCCTGTCTGCAGGTTTTCCCACAGGGTAAAAACTCACTAGAAGGAAGGAGAGAGGTGGGGACACCTTGGGAGCTTTTTTGGACGTGGCAGGCTTATATGTGGGCTGTGCTGGCTTATGGCTACATAAATCCTTACAGAAATGTCTCAGGTGCGTGCTGGAGATAAATATTACAATAGTAGGCATATGGGAAAATAGATTCAAGCAGCCAGGAAAGTCCAAGCATGGAACAGGACTGAACAGAATGTCCTCTTGGTACAGACCCTCTAGATAAGCTCCTTTAGCAGGGGCTAGGAGATCAGAAGGTTACCACGTCTGCCTTCCACAGATTCTAATGCAGAGAGAAAAACCACTGCAGGGTACATAAAGATCACTAGTTGTTTCTTTCCTAGTCCCAAACCACAGAGAGAATCACAGCTCCAATGCACACACTCACTAGCACCACTGCTTTATTCCACAGGTGCCCCGCACTCTGTCCTGTCCAAAAATATTCATTTTGCCTTGTCAGGGGTTGCAGGACACAGAACAAGAACAACCAGCTCAACGAGTCAAGCCCTGGACACGTGCACACCCATCTAACCTAACCACTTGAAAACCAATGTTTGTTCCTTTCTTTTTCCTGTAATGGCTTTGTGGGACAGTTTTCAAGCAGTTTACAAGAAACAGCTACCAAGGCAAATGAATTACATAAAGCAGATGCTGATAGTGCTGAGTTTTAACATCTTTGTTAACTGTCTCACCTTAATGGATACTTCTCGCCAGGGTCCCTTCCCAGGTGGAAAAGCAGTGGCAGGGTAGTGTGCTCCTCCTGTGTGTGTGTTGTCACTCCAGAGACATTCTGCCCAGGACAGAAATCGATGCCCTGCAGTGAAGACGAGAGAGGTCATCAAGGGTGAAGCAAAGGAGGGAACAAAATTACAGCTGATGCCACTTTCTTCAGCACCTTGTTCCAATATACCCACAAAATCCAGAATTATTTTAAACCAAGAATCCACTCCAGTCTGCAAAATGGATTCTGATCTGATGGGGCAAAAGAAGGTTGGCATTGCACTGGCAGAGAAGCTGAAGCAGGCCTTACATTCTTGCCTTATAAAAAAAGTACTCTGTGAAATACTCATTAAAATGAAAAGGCAAAACACAAAGAGGTGAAACCATTTAATCGTAAAAACTCTGTACATGGAAAGAATCTTCTCTCTTTGGTTTCTTACGGCTTCAAAATACACAGGGAGGGCTGGATCACTCAGCAGTTCTGAAGAGAAAGCAGCAGTCCCAGGGGAAGCATCCAGCCAGAGAAGCATCACCCTGACAGGCAACAGGACCTGCTGGCCTCCCTAACAGCTCAGCTTGCCAGCACCTGACACCATTCCTGACAGATCTCTTACACTGAATAAGGATGCAAATTTGATAAATTTTAAAGAGTTGGGTGCATTTGTTGATCCCATTCATAGCAAACTAATATGGTTTAAGCCAACAACTAACTCTATCCCAGCCGAATCCAAGACCCAAGGTAGTATAGAGGCACTCACCTGGGAATGACAATGGGGCTGAAAGAACTGTATTAAGTCTGGAGATGTTCCTGTCACTAACATTCAAGTCTATGGGGTCTGAAAATGAGATTTTCCAGCAAGTCCAGAGCAATGAGTTTTCTGCTCTGCCCTTGCCAGGCTGCATCTCCCAAAGCCTGGCCAGTTATTAGCCAGGTGTGGAGCTCCCTAATCCCTACAGCTGGCCTGCAATCCTGAGGGCTAACAGAACCTATTTAAACCCTGGGAATAGCAAAAAATGCAAAGCACTAATTTCACTAAACAGCAAATAAAGCAGGGGGCCCCATAGACCAGAAAGAACTTGCACCAAATGGACTTGTTAAAGCTCAGTTTTACATTTCCAGCTAACACGCTGCGCTCCTTACAATACCTCAAAATGCCCCGAGACACGGACAGAGACATGGAGAGAAGGTAAATGGGAATGTTTCAATGGAGGTGGGAAAGCAACTGTAGGATTTGCTTATAAACCAAACAAACTGAAAAGGCTCTCTACAGATGTTGGTGGGATTTGATTGGCAAACAATTTTCTAAAAATATCCTGTGTTTTTAATGGGCAGCTGGTCAGTGGAGCAGTTAATATTCTGCTTTTCAATAAAGCAAGAAGTTTAGAAGCCCATGAAATCCCATTTATCTGCACAGAGCTATAGATTCCTGAATCACTGACTGGAAAAATAAGAGAGTTGCTTGATAGGTTGTAGTGGCCCACCAATAATGGACTTTAAATGGATACAAAAATGATTGACCTTTCCACCTTGTGACACCACAGGCCTCTGAAACACACAGTGGAAAATAGATTATTTTTTCCCCTCAAAAGGAACAGTTAATGAAAAGGTATCAAAGCCTACACAACATTCAGATTATAATTTGGATGCAAATCAAACAAGCAATTTAATTAAGAGCCTGCTAATTGGTACAATGCTCTTTGGCTGCAAATGCTTTAGTTTGAAAGAAGATTTTAGTCTCTTGGGTATTTGTTTGTACATTGCTCTATGTACATTTTATCTTTTGTTTCCTATGAAATCCCTGTAGCTGAGGCTCCTGAACACAGCCCAGAGAATCCCAGGAAAGGAAGTGCAACAACTTGCCTGATGCCACTAGCCAAAAGCTATCTGTCTTTCTAACATAAGCACCCAATGCCCTCTTCAAAGGTACTGGGGGAAAAAATAAATAGAAAAAATAAAATCATGTCATTTTACAGCACTGATAAATAACCCTCGTAAAATGTGGCAGAAAGAACCCCTAAATTTCTACTTTCAAGTTTATCTCCACAAATAAAATCGACTATTATTATTTTTATGTACTCTGTGACTGCCAATATTCAACCTACAGAGAGCCGAAGATATTTTCTACGTGATCCTCAACAAATGAGCAAAAAATAAGAGGTAAAATTATATCCTCACAGCCCTGATCAAGGCATTGTCCTGCATCTAAGTAATACAATACAGATACAGCTAGAGTTGTCTGCTCTTCTGTCCCTTTCATAGAAAAGAGTATTTAACTTACAAATCACAACTCTGTTTAATTCTGTTTTGTAAATCAAAGCATTTTCAGTTCTCAGGATGGAAAGAGAAAAATCAGCTATCCCAGCAAACTGTAAGTCTGGGACCCCTAAGTCTGGATTGCTTTCCTTTTCTGGAGCAAAACCAGTATGAATTAAATCTGCTTGAGATTCGAGAATTAACGACAAGACAACCCACACTCTGACGCATCTGGATGATGCCTGTGGTTGCTTGGAAAGAGTGCAAATTTGGTCACGTGTGGTACTGGGAGCTGGGGCAGAATGACATCACAAGACTCCTTGTGTGCCTTGTATGGGAGATAAGGAGCTGCCCTCCAGCAATGCTACCCCTAGGCTGCAGGGCAACAGGCCTGGTGAGGAAGGAGACTCTCTTCTAGGTGATAATATTAAATCATGTCACCATTTTGGATCATTTCTTGCTTTTCATTAAACAAAACTATTTTTCGAGGTTTGCGCTGGTAAAAGCCTGAGCTGACAACATGTGCCATGGACTCCAAGAACACTGTAGGCTTTAACAATAAATGCAAATGTGCCAGGTTCTCAGCTGGAGCAAAAGCCACGTCATTCCATGGGCTGCAGAGGAGCTCACCACATTTATGCTGACAAGGGACCGGCTTCAGCTGTCCAGCACTGCCGACAAGATGGCAACTTCACCCGAAAATGAAGCTATGTTGTCAGAGAAGAGCAAAGAGATTTCTGTGCCTGCCCTCCCCATCAGGATAACAAACCCCAAACCAACTACTACTTCATCTGCTGTTATTTCCTTTAAGCTATTTATTTGTCAGATTGTTAATAACAATATGCAGGGGATCAATAGCCAGTTAAAGCACGTTCCTTGTATTTTACTCTGCACACAATCCAACGTAATTTGCATCTTTACATGTAACACTGATCAAACAAAGTAGAAAGGTCATTCCCTGTATTTAAGCAAATTCTTGGCACTTTTCTCCTCAATTATAAAAGCATGAAAGCCAAACCAGAAGATCCTATCTAGAGCAACTGTGTGCCTTCTAAGGGAGCCCATAAAGGAGCATCAGATGGCAACCAGAAATAGCTCACCCGGACTCTTCCACAGGCACAGGATTTTGCACCACTGTGCAGACCTGGTTGCTGTAGGAGAGATTCCAGCAATCCCCCACATATCCTGCACATCAGGTAAACCTTTCAGCGAGCACGTCTTTCTGCCCTTCTCCCCAGCAATCAGGTAACCTGGATTGTTTTTCCGTCCCTAAGACCTAGCAGCTATTGGTTGCACAGCTTATGCTTTAATTTCCAGAGCAAATGGACCACAGATGCTATGTCAATATAGACATGAGACAAATACAGCCGGTTGCCAGTTTGGGCTCTCGGCCAAGTGATGGAATCACCACTTGTGTTAACGTAAGCCCTCTGGCAATTCGTCACCCTGGCGCTATCCCAGATCCCTCCGACTTCACAGGCGGCTGCAGATTTTGATAGCGGTGCAGCAAATCTGGAGCCTGTCTCCTGGTCATGTCTCCTCATTCCGCCACACAAAACCCAGAGCAGCAAAACTGTATTAATATTAGAAGAATAGAACAGCGGTTAATTAAAGCCAGGAGTCTTGTTGCTTGCTGTTTGCCATAGTGTGGGTAAGTGGCTGTTCCCTCTCCTGGTGATTCCCAGCCTTCCAAACTGGGGCTCTGAATGTGACTGCCAAGCTTCAACCCTGTTGAACAAAAATTGCTTCTAATGTGTTAACTGTCTGGAAGAGACCCCAGAAGATGGGCAGACCAGCAAGCTTCCAGCAGCTCTCAAGCAGAAGCGATCAATGGCTAGCTCATATGCTCAGAGGACCACAATCAAATGTCATTATTTGTAAGGTTCTACTTGACTTCACATCCCCCTTGTAGAAAAGGCTTTATCGATCCCTTCACGTTGAGGAGAGGAGCAATCAGACAGGCTGCAGCAGGAATAACCCCTTTGGCATTTTACATTAAAACAATAGGGTCTTCTGGCAAGCACCCACACCAATCATTTAAAGACACTGGAGCTCTCTTGGAAAGCCACTGAAGACTACTAACAAGATACTGAAGTGACAGCAGAAAGGTTGGTGTTATCAGCCACTCTCCAATGAACCAAAGGGCCTTTTCCACATTTTTTTCTTAATTATTTTTTTCCCTTCTTGCATCACTGCTCTTAGAGGGCACAAGAACTATTCTCTGCTGGACAGTCTCTGTGGCAGGTAGAGAGAAGGAAATTTCCTTTCTCTTGTTAGCTCATACTCCTGGCTCTGCTACATAGCATTAAATTAGGCAATTCCTGAAGGACTTGCTAGCACTCAGATAAATCCATAAAGAATACCCATTTCTCCCCCTTCAGACTTTTTCTTCCAAACAAGGAAGATGAAATGTACCTCTCAATCCTGTGGGCCAAATAACTATAGAAGCACCAAGTCTGCATGCATCATTTGTCATGCACTTGGCAATGCAGTTCAAATTTGGTAATGAACAAGCATGACGTAAAGGCTAATAGGATAGATGATGAGAGCACCAGAGAACAGCACTTTACAGGAGACTGCCAGTAAAAGTCCTGCGTGTTATGGTGTACAAGAGAGGGATCTCCCAGGTTTATCTTTAGTTCTCACTTCTGCTCCCACACACAACACATGTGGCTATTTTTATCTCTGCTGATTTTTGATACAAGAAGTGGTCAATGATGGTGGAAATGATTACAGACTGATATCCACCCATCCTAGAGCAACAGGGACTCAGCCCTTGTGCAGGGGGAAGATTTCTCTCCCTCTACCATACTATTTTAAAATCTTTTCCTGTTTAAAATTATAAACACATTTTTTTCAAGTACAGTTTCCTTTCGTTTACCTCTGTCCCACGTATAACCTCCTGAATATCAAGAGATGTCCAAATACGTAAACACGAGCCAGCTATATGGAAGGAGTTGGAAGCCAGCTAAACAGACCCAAATGAGCATCCTATGCAATCTATGGAAAAATGTCCCACAGAGAGCCTACTCTCACTGGCTTCTTTTGAGGGAGCCTTTCCCTTTTGCCTTCAAGAAAGCAACCAGTCAAGAAGGCAAGTTACCCACATAATCAAGTTAAGCCAGCAGAAAAGACAGCATCAAGGTATCCCCCAGCACTGAGAAAGACAACAAGCAACAAGATTTTATTATGGGATTCAGATTAGAATAAGAATTGCCTGGGGAGTTAAAAAGAAACAAACAATAGGAAGAGCAGAACAGCACACTTCATCTTTGATGAATTTTAATCCCAGGCCGTAAGGTAGAGGATGCAGACCAGTAAGGGCACATTAATGTCATGGGAGCCTGAGACAACTGTTAAACCTGTTTACTGCTGGCATGGGATATTTCCAGATATTCCAAGTGCCATATGGAGAGAAGCATTCATATCCCTGTTCTGCTTTCCTAGGCTTTGCTTTCTGTAAGCTGTGTCTCTCTGGTACATTTTTATTCGTGTATACATATTTTATTACTTAACTAACTTATGCTGCCTTTAAACACATACATAGTATTCCAGTTTAAAGGCCAAAATTGCACCCAGTTTTTTCTAGCTAATTCTGAAAGACACTGGTAGTCTTAACCAGACCCAGGACAAGCACCAATTTCACATTTTCCAGTATCAGCATGAAAATGTGGTCCTGTCTGCTTTAATGGTATAATTTCATCTAAAGTCAAACAGAAATGCACAGAGTGCAAATTAAAAACACAGCAAGATTTCTTTATCAATGATTTCCCACACTGCCAATTAACAAGGGAATTTTGGAAGCGAAAGGAGTTTTGGCTAAAACATGCCATGTATCTGTCAAAATAGTGAGATACTCAACTACCCATAAAACAAACCTCTTAAAAATTGGCAGGCAGCTGTTTTGACACATCAGGCCAACTTCAGATCTCTTTCAAATGGATGCCATGCCAACGAGATACATTTGCTTATTCCAGGTCTGAGTTCAGGCCTTCAGGCATAGAGAGTTTTATATTTGAAAGTTTAATAAATCATCACGCTGGATTCACAATAAGGTGAGGACTCATGCTAAACATAATACAATTAACAAGGCCTCATTAGCTGCAGTTCTACTGGGATCAGAAATCAAAGTTATTGAAAAGCAAACCTGCCAACAGTCAGAATTCCTAATGCCACAGACATGCATGAATTTAAATAAATATGTTTTTCAAATGAAATTAGCAAACAAATTGGCCTTTTGGATTCTGGCAGGGCGACTGTAGTCCAATATCAATACAGCTGAGCACACCAGTCACTGAAAGAGGCGACTGTATTGTGAGATTACAAAACTCCTAAAACAGGACTCAGAACTGTGGAACTGTTCTGCATTCTGATTTATTTCTATTTTTAAACTTGCAAGGCTTGTAATTAATGGCTCAAGGACATGAGGAGAGTTGGAGCAAATTTTAGCCTCGGCTTCCTCTGCATGTTGTTAATGGCTAGTCAGTCCAGTAATGTGCTCCAATTTTACCCACATCAACCACATGTGATACAAGCTGCAGGAAAGCAAGTGAATTTTTAATCATGTCTCTAATGTACAGTATAATTGCTGACTTTTATCAGACAGTAGTTAAACAAAGACTTAGAAAGAAATAAATATTCCTTAATTGCACAACTGCCATTGCTCACAGTAGGAAAGCCTTTGAAATGAGTAACTGGTCCCCATTCTGATTCTATTATCATGGTTACACACATATTCAGACATGTACAAATAAGTTTAGATCAGCATAGACATTTATTTATTTCCCAGCTAGGTATGTAAGCGTGTGTATGTGCTTGTATTCCAATGGAGAACAGTTATTCATGTGTGACATTATCTCCCATGCACATGGTAAACGCATGCCTCTGAGCCCATCCATGCACCTATACACACGTACACAAGCTCCCAGTCTCTTGCACAGAGGGAAAATCCTCCATGCCGTGCCACATGTGATATATGGGTTTTACTCACATACTAACCTAGACAAATACATTATCTCATGTTAGCTGCGTAAAATTAGCATTGAGACAGAGTGCGTGATGCATTTCTAGAGCCAACTTTCCTTCTTACTCCATGTAAAACAGAAACTTTGACTCCTACAGCATTTCAGTCTTAAAAAAACAAATGCACATATTTACAGCCCTGAATGTAAATGACTCCCTTGGAGCTGATGTTTCCTTCTACCCTCAGGACATCCCAGTGAAAGAAACCATGCACTTTTATATCCACAAATGTCATCAGCACTTACTTCTGCACCTGTGATGCCTTGAGGACCCACCACAAGTTAAAAAAAAAACAAAAAAAACAAAGACATAAAAAAAATAAATCATACAAACAATCCCTCCCCAATACCAGCCGGCTGTCAAAATCGCTGAGAGCTGTGCCATAATGCATTTAGTTCATGTCTAAAGGTATAATCAGCAAGGCACATGTGTGAACCTGCCATTCAAGGAATGCCCCAGAGTTCAGTACCCAAGTCTGAGGCAAGAAGGATACAAAAGAAGAAAAATAACAGTGCTTAGCATCCAATTGTGAGAAGATCAGCCAGGAAATTACAAAAGCTGTGCCTATTCAGCAAATAAACTGTAAAACATCTTATAGTGTGATATGGGTTTGCAAAGGTGCTGATAACAGATTAAACACATGTACTCCACTGTTTTCAACAACTGCTGTTCTTTCCACTGTGTGGTTCCTGCGGCTTTCCTTTTCCCTTTCAGGACAGAAAACCAGCAAAACCACTCCTATTCCATTTAAACAGTTCAGAGCACTAGGCCTTTTATACTAGAAATGGTGAGATACATGATCAGTTCAACACTGGACTCCAAACTTTGTAAGGGCACATACAAAAGCTCGGGATTCAGCAGGGAAAGCAGCTTAATATTAAGGGGCATTAAGTGCTGATAAAAGGGACCACCCCTCTGAACAACTCAGGCTTTGCTCGTCTTCCTTTGCTTGTCTCTGATTTCGACAGAGGGGTGCTATGACATCAGTCTCCTTAGATTTTGTAGCAAACATGGTAGCTCTTAAGAGGCTGTGAATAAAAGCCTGGCTTGCAAGTGCACAGTGACATTTCCCAATGTAAAATTGTGCCTTAAAGGGTTATTTCTCCCCAGGAGAACCAATGAGACCAGGGTGCAGGTCTTTGTCCTGTTACCTTGCTATACTCCTCCCAGGAGTTGCTCCAGGTCCAGTAGTGAGCCTTGTAAAGCCCAACTCTCACTGCCATCATCTCGTTGCCACGATAATAGAATATAGGCCTGAAAAAATAGAATAAGGGCCTGAGAAAATAGAATATGGGCCTGAGAAGGAGAGCAGAGCTGCATGAGAAACACCAGTGCCACAGCAGCCTCGGTGATAAGGCAGACAAACACTTTAATGGCGTCTGACTTCCGCTCCGGCTATCAGTCAGAAACAGGCTGCCTCCTAATAGTCTCCTCTGCAAGGTTTTCAATTAACATTTCTTAGAGTGTTCATCAAGTTGAGAGCTCACACAGTGCAAGAATGAAACATTATACAGCTTGGCTGCCAGTGATTGTTAATCCTTGAACTATCAGACCCTGTTATTTCCTATAGAGCGTGCCGATTTAAACACCAAATGTCTCAGGAGCAGCGTGTGTGTGTGCCAGAGAGAAACAGGGATTCACAGACGCTGTGATGCTCAGTCTCCTCCTTACACAGCACCAAGCTATGTGCTGTTAGTGTCATGTGGAGAGGGTGGCCAGGGAGGACACCAGATGCTGGCCTGTTCTGGATGACATCTCAGAAAAAATCCATATAGAAAAACCTGGCAGCCAGACACGCTTTATTTTTAACTCTTGTCCATTTCCATCCCCTGCCCAAACCTCCCTTTGCACATCTAAACATACCAGTCAAAACTCTAACTTTTTCCCGGAGGTTTTCCTAATCAAAAATACATTTAAGAAATGCAACTCACTCCGAGCATTTGGTCTGCACCTGAATATGTGCACTACCCTTTCCCTGGGCATCCCAGCAATGTCCCTGTCTGGCTCCCCAGTAATGTGCTCTTGTTTTTTTGGGGGGAACAGTATGAAGTTTTACTGAAAGGGGCTATCTGCAGGAGAGGGGTTTGATTTGCAGGTGAAGCTCATCACCAAAGGACATCAGACTTAGTCAGTGCTTCTCTCCAGTTGTTTCAGACTGCTGACAGGAAGAGATGGTGAAGCTGTTTATCACTGTCTGTAGGGTACATACACCTTTCTTTCATTCAGAGATGCCAGTTGGCAAAAAGTACTCACTCTGGTGATACTACCTTGAAAAAATAGTCCCTAAACACAAGATCAGATTAAAATATTCACATCTGAATGACAGGAGTAGCCTTAGATGTCTTCTGTTTTAAAACTGTAGCTTCCCCTGCAGGTTCCTTGCACAAATGATGAGCCTTTCTCCTTTGTCACCAGGAGCTGCCTGTGAACAAAGGGGAAACTGCTCACTCCTGCATCCTTAATGCACCTGAAATTCCATGAAATAAAGGCAGCTTGTGAGATCTGCCAGAGTGCACAACCTGATCTAGAGCAGCCCCATTAACAAAAGCCCAAACACATACGCCACAAAGCATGACAGCCTCCTTTTTCCTTGCCATAAAACCTCACTATTTGACAAGTGTTTTTGATTGAAGGTGTAAGGTTATGGTTTCAATCAAAAAGAACTATATCTTCCCATCTTTGAAAGAGGGTTATGGCTTGTACTCAAAGTTTGGCTATTACCGATTACTTTTTTTCCCCTATTCCATTTTTCCTTTTTAAAATGAAAAGAACACAACTGCATCTCCTGGAAAGTTGTTGCGGGCTGTAGGAACCGTGACCTGGTCAGGTCTTGAGAGGGTGGGGAATGAAAACCCCTGCTGTGCCCTGAGGGACACAAACAGCACCAGTTCCAAGGGGCTGGTGACTGCAATGAATTTCTCTTTTAAAACAGAGAAGTTCAACAAACTTTCAGAAGTAAAGATGGGATAGGCTGTGTTTGAGAAACCTGCAACGCCTCATGGCAGCCCCTGGCTAAGCTCTCAGGTAACATTGTAGGCATGCTTCTTGCCTGACAGGCACAAAAGCAATTTTATGGAACAATGGCTCACACCCAACAGAGGAAAGAACTCAAGTATGTTTTCCACGCATATGTTTCCTTGCTATGTCACAGGCAAAGAATATGATTGTATTCAGACTTCACAGGCTGCCAAATTCCTCTTCAAAATCACAAGTACAAGACCTCTCTTGACCTCCGACCCTTCCAACAAGAGCACTGAGGATGTTTGCTGTCAGATCTCAGCGCCTGTACCCAACAGCTGACAGCACTCCTCTGTGCTCATAAAGATCCCAGATCTTTAACCCGAATCTATGCTTGCAAAAGCATTCACAGAAACAGAACCCTGGGAGAAGGAGGGCTTCCACATCACCACAGCCTCGCTCAAGCAGGGACTACAAAGATGCAGCGTACTCTTGCATGTTTTTCCAGTATAAATAATGCATTCTCCCCTACCCAGGCTACAGTTCTCAGGCTTTTATCTCCCCTATTGCCATATGTTGTGGCAGAGATCCCTGCTAACCCCCTGACGTTTTCACCTGTCCCCAGACTCCGCTGTATGGCAACATGCCACATGTCAGGAAATCCCACCTCTGCTCACTCCACCCGCACACAGCACAAAGCTCTGGTGCTCCCCCACCTCATGGAGCAGGAGCAAAGATGAATCAGTTCTGTTTATAAAATATTTCTGTAGAAAACTCCACACAAACAAATCTGGCATCGCTTCAGACAGGATGCAAGGGTCAGAGCTCATAACGAACCTGTCAATTAGCTTGCCCTGCAAGATGGCAGGTAAAAGGTCGATGCCGTCAATCTGTCTGTCACTGGGAGGCTGCAGTCCCGCCAGGGAGAGGCTGGTGGTGAACAGATCCATCACATTGCCCAGCTGATGACTGACCTGAAAAAAAAAACAGAGACACATTTGCAACACAACCTTCAGGAAAAGCCAAAGCGAAAGAGGCTGGTTTCCACCAAAACACAAGGCTTGCTTCCTGAGCCTCCTCTGCTGAACATCTTTTGAGGATATCTCCCTTTACAGCACTGCAGTCACCAGCAAACCCCCTATTAAAATAATAAAGGAAAGGAGATTATCCACATTTTTCCTCTTACAAGGGAGCATTTGCATTGATTACTATTTTCCCTTTCTTTCTTTTCACTTTTTACAGGAGCATGTTTTAACAGAGTTCAACTTAAATGTAGCAAATTCCATCTCATTTGTAGATTGAAAAAATCGGCACTTAAACCAAGAAAAAGTCCTTGATTTGTTCCCTCTTCAGGTCACCTCTGGAGTCCAGAATACTCTGAGAGAGTTCCCAGAAAGCATAGGGATAGATGGATAATAACAAAAAGAGCCCGATGACTTCATCTGCAAACCATTTCCAACAATTCAAGAACTGTAAAGTTGTGGTATTTTTAGAATATATTTTAATAAGGGAGAAAAACATCTGGGTTTGGCTCCAATGGAGATGTGCAAGCTTTTTTTCCTCCCCTTGTTTGGTTTTTTTTTTCCCCTTCCCCTTAATTGGAAGCCATATTCATCTCTCTGGTCTTAATTATTTATATCTTAAAAACCTAAAAATTCTGTTCCGATTCCTTCTGAATCCTTGCTCCCACCCTTCTTGTGGCATGCTACGGTTATCTGTTGTAGGATGTTTAATTAGCCGGTGACACACCAAATTAAAGCAGACACATTCAAATCAAGAGCAAAGCTGTTTTGCACCAGGATGCACCAGCACAAGACGCAACACGAGAAGAGCCTTTTCAGCTTTAGCACTTGTTCAGAAACAAGAAGCCATCTGATACAAGCCTACATCTGTAAGTACAGAAGCACGTTCTGACTGAAATCCAAGTTGTAGCAGCAGCCTTGCGAATGTCAGTGTGAACATTACCATACTGGGACTATCAAAGACTTTTTATCTCTGAATCCTCTTTCTAGTCACAAACAGACCCCCAGCCTGTCAGCTGACACTAATTATTTAAATACGACAACAAATGATAACATGATAAATTAATTTTTATGAGATGCTAGCTCTAGAGAGAGAAAACTAAAGGGAAAAAGCTATTTTTGCTGGGACATTAAGCCTTTTATTGAGAGGCTGGGATGGAAAAAAGTGAACACAAAGGAGGAATTAACAAGTTGGGTTTTCTTTTAAAAAAGAAACTGGAGAAAGCAATATACAAGAGACTAATTACGAGTTTAACATTACAATATCCCATTCCTTGATTACAGTAATTTCAAATTTTAATGGCTCCCATTCATCAAAAGGTGTTGGCAGGAACACATAATATTAAGGCTGCATGCAAGAATACTTCAGCTCTAAAAGCACAAGAGGAAACCTGACCTTGCCCAGGAAAGCAGTTGGATCAGTTGACCAAGGTCCAGGAGGTCTCAGACATTTGAAGTTAAACCTTATTTGTGGACACTGATGCAGCTGGCAGCCTGAAAGAGGCTGTGCTCAGCCTGTTCTTGGAGGCAGCAACAGATAGACATGAGCTCACAAATCTCCCCCAGAAAGGAGATGTATAGGTGAATTTCTGTCTCTGCATTGAGAAGAGGATGGGAATCTTCTGATACACTGCTGTGAAGAAGGAAACAACTAAGGCATCCAAAGGGTAACCCTGCTTCTTGCTGGGGCTGTTTGGCAAATGTGGACCACTGGGAAGAAGCAAAGGTGGATGTGTCACCTATGGGATTAGTTGTGGGACAGTGCTATATGTTCCTTGGACCATTCTCTTGCATCGGCTCTTCTCTTGTTCCTGGGTGTGCACTCAGAAAGGACATACTAAAAACCAGTGTCCCAAACCATCAGCTTATTCCTTACAGAGCAGGATAGCTTCATCAGCCATGGGCATGGGGAATGCTGTATTCCCTCTGAAGTCAGAGGGGATTACAAGTGCTCAGCATCTCAGGAAAGATGCTCAGTCCCTCGTAGGCTCATCTGCCAGCTAATTCACCCAGAACATGCCTTAGGAGAGCTGTGGGGTCAGCAGAACACCATATGCAGAGCTGGAAATCTAATAAAGAGGAGATCTGGCACATGCCTGCTCCCTGACAACTGCTACGTCAGGAGCAGGCGAGCAAACAGAGATTTTTTTGTAATTAGACCTCTCACATTTATAAG
The DNA here is from genome assembly GCF_037157495.1 of Lathamus discolor. Taxonomy (NCBI): domain Eukaryota; kingdom Metazoa; phylum Chordata; class Aves; order Psittaciformes; family Psittacidae; genus Lathamus; species Lathamus discolor. The sequence continues at coordinate 2,761,833 of NC_088909.1, read as the reverse complement.
GCAAGTCCAAAAGGCACTTTTCTTGTTATCACTCCATTCCCTCGCCTCAATCTTTTGATAACAGGCAGCAAGAGGCAATCGCTGACCCGAGACTCGTGCCTCTAATATCACCCAATTTATACACTGCACTGTGACAATCCTGTGGGGCCACCATGGTCTTCTTGTACTGGCCCTTATTAACCATAACCAGATGTAGATGACTCTCTTTAATCATCCAATTACGTTTCTGGTCTCAGACAACATTTTTCCATGAAGCAGAAAAAACTTCTTAAGGAAATTAAATGCCCATGCCACAGCCACTTGGATTTATCTGTGCTCTGCAGCACCATATTGAAGAAGGGGAGGGGAAAAAAAAAAAAAAAAAAAGGTTAATATTTATATAAAACTTTGAAGTATTTTTCAGAGAAAAATAAAAAAAAAATTACCATTTTCTCCTGTCAACAGTGCTCTTTCATTCTAGTTGCCTTCCCATTTTTTTTTTTAAGAAAAGAAAAAGAAAAATCCAGAGAGGGCAACAGCCCAGAGAAAATAAATAATATATAAAAAAGAGTGAGATCAGATATTGCTCGTATCAGTGAGAAACAGCTGGTATTACACACGGAAGAACGGATTTTCCCCCCCCTCCTTCCTTTCCCTCCTTTTTAATAAACTCTCAGTATACACATAACGTCTTTAAGAAAATGAAATCCTTTTGCTGTGGGCCACGTCGCTAGAAGAAATAGTCACCGCCGCTGTTATCAGTGCTTCCAAGCTTTAACTCTGAATCAAAGGCGACAATTAATAAAGTCGCCCCCGCCAGGAATGGAAAGGAGGAGAGCTAAATATTTGAAACTGGGTGAACAAATGTCAGGGTGTTTTTAAATAAAATCCTTTTACAGTTATCACAGCGAGCAGACCTGATATCCCTGTCTAATTCAATTTCAATTTGCGCCCCATGGGAGATAGTGAAGAAAAGGTTGCAATGCTGTCTTTGGGTTGATATGTTCTTTTCTCCTTCAGGAAGCAGGCACGAGAGAGGAAGGGGAGGAGGGTGAGGGAAGAGAGGAGGAGGATTCAAATACCAACAGAATATGATGGGGTTTTTTTTCCAGCTGGATCCTTCCAGAAGGCAGATGTGATGTGGGGAATTTTGAAATGCTGATTTGTTGTGAACTCACCTGGAAAACATAGCTGAGGAGGAAACTGCAGAAAGGCTGTTTGTGTGTGAATAAATATTCCTGACGGGGGACCAGAATTTACTGAATGTTGATGCCAAGAGCAACACGCACTCCTGAGGCATCCCTCTCCTCCAAAAAACCTGCAAATCTGCCAACTGCACCAATTATCCCAACCTCTATCGATATCCTGTCAAGTGTTCACAATCCTGCCACCTAACTTCTTTGTCTAAATAAAAAGCTACTCCCTTATTTAAGCAGACAAATGTACTCTTTAATAGAAACAAAAAACTTCAACCCTATATATCAATGAGATTATTAATAAACTGCCAGATCCCATCAGCAGAATAAGCCTCCCACCCAATAACTGGATTTCAGTGGCCAGAGACAGAAGCCTTCTTTTTCTGGCTGCAGCTGTGCCAGCTGAAATGGTCGCTGGCCCTCTGCCTGCTCTCAAAAGGTCCATGGATGAAAAAGAACAACCACTGCACTGGGAGCAACCACAGCACAGGAAGGAGGAGTTGACCCTTCAGCTTTGTGCTTGGCACTCCTGAGAAGCTTTCTGCTTCCACCTAGGTTCAGGGCTCCCAAGCCTTTCTCTCCTTCAAGTCTTTTGACAAGAAAGAGCATTGAGAGACTCTGAAGCAGGTTTACCCACATTTTACAGCTACTTTGGCTACTCAGGCCTTAGGCTGACTGGTTTAAACTTGCAGTCAGGAAGATGCTGAAGCTGCAGACTGTGTAAGACACAGGAAAAAAAGCCAAAAATGAACTAGCAGACACACATTTCTTCACTTACTATGTCAGTGAAAGAGGCAATTATGAAGCAGTAACTACAAACACCCTACAGACCAACACAGTGTGCGCTATATTACACAGAAGCATTGCCAAACGTCTCACCTGTGGTCAGTGCTGCTGTGTGTACCAGCGCTGGAGCCTCGATGGCAAGAATACAAAGCAGAAAAGACATATAAGTAGCTATCATGTATTTACTTATTAGTAGCATCATACGGGATCTATCTTGGAGCCAAGCAGCACATCCTGTGGACAGAGTTCTGAACAGGCTTCTCAAGGTACCTCAGTGGAGCCCAAGAGGGCATCTGGGAGCATAACACCTGCACATGCAGACGTTTGGCAGGCAGTATTGTGAACTGGAGCCCAGGGTAGGATAGATTTAAAGTTAGCTTGTGCTTAAGTGCCAAGGATGATGATACCAGTGGTGGAGTGGGGACTTTTGGGTGCATACCTGTCCTGATAAACCTGAAGCGCACTCTCCAGCTCGTTGAGCATGCATGGGCTCACGATAGCACAGAGTAGGACAGTCCACCCACCTATGCAAACACATTTACTCTACACAGAAATGACTGTTCACAGGAATTAAAACAGCAGCTCCAACTGTGGCCTCAAGCAGGAAGCCAAGCATCACACCAGGCTACCGAGAACATTTTGCACCACATAAAGCTTCACCACTGTGCTACATGCAAAAGACTACCTGGGAGAGGGGTACCAGCCAGTTACAGTTCAAAACCAGAAAACAGAAAATAAGAAAAATTATTTCTTTACACATGTTCTTCATTATCCTCAGAGTTACTACAATGGAAAGAATTTTTAAATTTGGTATTTACTTGTCTCCATTTATAATGCATGTTTACTTTTAGCACATTATTTAGTTTGGACAAGGAAAACAAAACAGTCAGCTTCAGTTTCATGTTCTCATATGCTAGCCCAAGGCTGTTGTACTTGGCTTCCAAAGGCTTTATGGAAATGTTTAAATTTAAACAAAAAGATTGTTTTCATTTCAAATTAAAAAAAGAATAAAACATCCCTGGTAGGTTTTGTGAACCCTTTAAAAATTATGAAACCAAACTACCCTCCTGCCCTCAGATGTAGATCTAAGCTATCTGATGGCTTCCTCCTAAATGGAAGTGATAAATTATTATTATCCTGACTTAATTAAACCACTGAAAAGGAATGCAACTTAGAAAAATGTTTTATTTATTAATAGTTTGCAGTCTTAAGCACAGTGCCCAGCTAATGAAGTATCACTTTCTTCAGGGATGAGAGATGCTCACAAAGGGGAGGGAATCTGTATTATTTACTGTGAACCCTGCCTGCAGAAGAATTGATTGCATCCTTCTTTAATGAGAACTGGGACAAGAGAGGCTGGTAGTGCCACTGGAGGATTATTCTGAAGTGATCATATCTAAATTTGCGTACAGGCAGGCAAGAGCAGTAGTCTGGTATCTAGACCTCTATGAGTGGAACTTTTATCAAACACTAAAGCAAGAGCTGAGTATCAAAGCACTCGACACTTAAGGGCACAGACAGTGTGTGCAGGCAACACGCTCCTGCTCTGCACTGGGGGACACATTAGCAACGTGTCTTTATACAAGTTGTTCAAACACATAACCCACTAAAAATACTGTGGTTGAAAAGAGTAAAGGGTTTAAACAGATCATGAAGACAAACAGACCAGACCAATTGGTGCTCACAGATGTTGATCACGGACACTCTAGCTGCAAATCAGCAATAATGAACATGAATGGCATCATTCTCTGGGGGAGGCATTCAGGTCCTTATTTAGACAAGTGTCTGGACCGACACATCGGGCATGTTAAAAGCCTGAACCCAAGCCCACTGAACCCAGCAAGAACCACCCCATTCACTTCAGTTCACTTAAGACTGATCTGAATTGTTAGAAGCGGATACTCACCCCTCCTGCAGGTATATGTCCAGGCCACCAAGCAATAGCTGGCTCTCTCATGCCGCCTTCAAAGGTGGTTTGTTTGCCACACAGAAAACGACCATTGCTTCCTCCTAAAGAGAAAAAAGAAGCCATAAGCCCCACAATAAGCCAACATCATATTTCAGAGGGACACTCTAAACCAGGAAACTTCTAGGCTAGTTTTAAATGAATCTTCATTTCTGCTTGAATGCTTCTTCAAACAACAGGTCCGGAGTTGTTGTTTTGGTTTGGCTCTTTTTTTAAATATCAGTTTGTGATGAAATTCTAGGAGCGTCTTCAGCACAGGGACAAAGTGACAGTTAAACACAACTTGCTATCAACCAAACAAAGGTAAAAAACAAAAGCCAAACAAACAGAAAATAGTTCACTGGCATGTCCCTGCCCTTTAAGGATGTTAACTGCTGTTTGGAACTAAAGGAAATCTGACACTTTCAGGCAAAACAGTATTTCTTTTTTCATTATCCATGTAAAGGACTAGAGCAGTATTAGATGCAGATACAAGAGAGAGAAAAATAATTGTGCATTCCCTGAACGTTCATTCTCAGTGATAGCAACTGTTTTGCAGGAATGGTTGGGTTTTTAACCCAACCTTGTAGCTAAGCTTGCTGAGGAACAAACAGGAAGGGCTTGCAACTGACTCCAGGTCACACCAAGTCAAACACAGTGGTTCAGCTGAAATCATAACTGAGGATACTCCCTGCTCTGTGGTCCAATAACCACAAGACAGCTTGCCTCCAAACAGAAGAGAGTGGGTCATAAAATCAATATGCAATGACTCTGAGAGAAACAATCATTTAAACAAAGAAGACTTGTGAATAACAAAAATAGAATCATAGAATCATAGGTTAGGGTTGGAAAGGACTTTAAGATCATCTAGTTCTAGACCCCCTGCCATGGGCAGAGACAACTCACACTAAACCATGACACCAAAGGCTTTGTCCAACCTGGTCTTGAACACTGCCAGGGATGGAGCATTCACAACTTCCTTCGGCAACCCATTCCAACGCCTCACCACCCTTACAGTAAATAACTTCTTCTTTATATCCAATCTAAACTTCCCCTGTTTAAGTTTGAACCCGTTATCACTTGTCCTATCACTACAGTCCCTGGAGTCCCTCCCCAGCATCCTTACAGGCCTGTTATAGTTTTTCTTCTTGATACTTTTCATGTGAGCTGAAGGAGGGACTCTCCAACTCTCTGTAATTACTCAGAAAACTGAAACAGGCATTTGGCAGATGGAGAGTAAGAACCCTGCGAAGTTATTGTGCCTGGTCCTAAATAAATTGAAGAATATTCACCCCCTGACAGTGTGACACAAAGTGGAAGTGCACACATGTGAACAGCCACATTGAGTTAGGCCAAAAGTACATTTAGCCAAGGTTACCTCCTGCAACAGTGACCAGAAGTAATGAACATAACCTAACCCTAAACATAAACGTTCTGCGTTTCGAGACTTCTCCTAACTGCATAAAGGAAAACCCCAAGTACAGGTCTGTTTTCCTGCAGACACAGAGACTTTAACCTTGATTTCACAGCCCCAGCCCAGGCTTGTTCATCTGAGACTCACCTTGTTTAGGAGCTGAAATGAGAGCAGCCCCATTATCAGAGGTGAAAAATACAAAAGTGTTCTCACTGATACCCAGCTTCTGAAGATGTTTTAGGATTTTTCCAACACTATCATCAATTTCTCGCACAGCATCCCCATATCTAAGTCAAAAACGGATGCAAAACATTACAGGCAGGAAAAGAGGAAAGGTGTCACACAGCATAATACACTGCAATCAGCCACAATGCTTCTAGGCGATCTAATTGATGCCTCTGCTGCAGAAATAGTTCTCTTATGCAGCAGGTACTGTAATAAAGTTTCCCACTGCAAACCCCATGTCTCTTACCTCCAGAGAGCAGCCTTTCTTGGGTATTAAGAGTTAGAATTCGTTTAGATGTGAGCCACTCTTGGACAGAGACCAGTGACTGATACAAATTTACCTATGAAACTCTCAAATACAGGCAAAGCCACTTTGCCACAGACTTGAAGCTAATAACATACTTTTGCTTATGGATGCTGGTTTGTAACTGCACTCTCAGAAGCAAGGCCCCCAATATCTAAACAGCTTTTTGCCTCCTGTAAATTGCATTTTTCATGCCTGCTTTTCTACTTGCTGGCCTGATTTACAGGCTTTTAAAACAGGCACTAATCATACAAAAGCCTTCCAAAAATCATCTGTGCCACATACAGCACTTCATTACTCACAAAACTGGCAAAGGAGCTTAGACTCCCCCTTCTCCCCCATTTTAGTCACATGATCTTCATTTCAGATGATAGCAAAATTATTAAAGAACAATCCAAGCACAGTCCTCACTAATCTATTTCAGCATACACATACACTTTAGAGATATTATCTACGTAGTTGGATCAACATTGCTAAGGTTTTCTGTTTCTGCAGCGTGAAGTATTAATTTAAAAAAACCCAACAAAACCAACACCCACAAACCCAAGACTTACAGTCCTCTCTGACTACTCCCCAGGAACTGTTTGGAGGCATAAACAGGAGCATGGGTAGCATCAATTGCCCAGTATAAAAAGAATGGCTGCTGGCTGGCCTGCTGTTTGCTAATAAAATCGAGAGCTTCCTGTAAACAGCAATAAAAATGAATTTAATGGAATCATCCTCTGCCATCTAAATCTCTCCAAAAAAAGCAGCATAAAGTCACTGTAGCGTAAAAACTAGTGTTAAAATAGACAGTACCTGCAGGTAGATCTGAGTCAAATTGGCTTCACCCGTCTTCAGATCAATTTTGAAATCTTCATAGTATCTTACGATAAAAAGAATCAGAGAGAAAAAAAATTAATCCTAAGGAATATACAACATAAACAGGCTTTTTCTCCCTTGCCACAAAAGTAGGTGACAAACAGATCACGTGATACTCAGCAAACTCTCTTCAGATATCAAAAAGAGTAGCACCATATTTTTTTCTTTATGGGGGAAAGAAAAGAAACAGCTAGATCTGAGTTAAGGATCACTGCAAGTTTTGGACAAACCTGAGCTACCAACTTTCACTGTTAAGCTGTTAGAATAGGGGCAGAATGTTAGAATAAATGCTTACAGATCTCATGCTGTTACTCCTTCAGTAGAGAGCTGTTTGAAATGTGAATAAGATTTTTAGAAGTACAGAACAACTTCCAGGGAGATGGAGCAATCCTGGAATCAGACCTTGGGCTGCTTGGAAAATGTTATGTTAGAAGTATCTTTAGACACCAATTAAGCAAAGAAGGGCAGGGGGCAGTCCTCAAGAGAACACCAACAGAAATAAGATGATACACAAGACTCAAATGGAATGGACAAGAATGGCACAACTGCAGACTTGGAGCACAGAATTGTGTTATGCAAACAGACAGAAGTTTATTACAAACACGAAGAGAAGGAATAAAGAGGTCTTTCAGTACAGACTGGAACCAGCTTCCAAGAGAAGCAGTGGAATGACATCATCACAGGAAGCCATTAGGGTGCAATGGGATAAGCAAACATCTCTTGGAGGGAGGCACTCTAGAGCAGTCACATCCCTAGATGGTCCGTGTGCATCTTGTAGGTTGGCCTTGTTACTTAGGGCTATTAAAGATCTGGATGAAACCTTCAGGTTAGGAAGGTGGACAATCATACAAGAGAATGACCGTTTCACATATCCATTTTCTTATACCCTTTCTATACACATTCACTACCAGCAGTCATCACAGAGTATAACAGATTAAACAGGTCTTGGGCCTGACCCAGAAGGGCTGTTCACGTGTTTCATGTCTGCTTACAAGCACCTTTTCTGCACTGGTTTATTGCTGAACTGCAGGATATTCAGGGTGCTCTGCAGTAAGTATGCCAGATCACATATGAGGCAGGATATTCCCAACACTTGACATGCTATAAAGCCCTCTGCATGGGGTGAAATACCTGTAGATCACTGCCCATCCAACTGAGTCTGTAACTGATTCTGAAGCAGCTGCTGGCTTTACCAAACCCTTTTCACTGAAATGGGTTTGCTACGGTAGCACTTATCTTCCAGCACTGTAATGTCAGCAGGGGAAGCAAAGAAAATAACATTACCAGGCAAGTAGCTGAATTACCTGCCAATCATTTCCCAGTCTCTATACAGAGGGATATTGGGGAGAGCTCTGTTATCAAAAGGTCCAAAATGGCAATTTGGGGATCCAAACCATTCATCAAACCCATGCTTCAGGGGGTGGAATTGTGGCCGGTGACCCAGATGCCTAGGAACAAAAGAAACAGATGAGTTAAAATTCTGCAGTAAAAAAGCAAATAATCATCTCATCAGAACGGCATGCAAGAAAACAATCTTTGTCTAATAAGAAAAAAACCTAAGCATTTCAATCAAATAAATGCAGAGCATTTTCTTGATCATTCTCATACTTGTTGCAAGTGTGTCTGTGCAGACTCACTCCGGTGTTCACATATATCCCATTTTAGCCTACTATCTGATCTTTGTTTTCCACTGTTTCCTTCTACTGGTGTCTTCTTTCATGCCATCTTGATGAGCTGCACTGATGGACAACACCACCCAAAGCCGTTGCAAAGACACACATAATGTTTTATTTAGGGATTCTGATCGATGAGAAGTCACTTTCATACCACTAAGCTGTAAAAACACAGGGCAAAGCTCATGACATGTATCACTATACCTGCATCCCCTTTATGGAGTATTCAGGATGCCAAAATGGTACAAAGAGACCTGAATGTAAATAAGAACGAGTTCTTTATTTGCACATGTGAACATAAAACACGTTTAGCTACTGCTGATGACAGCTCTGTTCTACTACACAGCTTGAAAATTCTCCATCCTTAACTTCAAGATGCAGCTCCTCTCTAATCTCCAACTTTAATGCTGGAAATTCTAAATTTCCTTCATTTATACCATCTTGAGGACACAGAACATCCATCCTCTCTCAGTCTCTAAGGGAGATCTTTGTAGCTTAATGTCTATTTAATCATTCCAGCTTCCACTCACGAGCCTGCATTTGCAACCAGTCCATTTTATGCCATCACTTTCTGCACACTTTCTGAACATAAGGGTAATAAAATGCATTACCTGAAGTAAAACAATCCATGGTGTTATTCTGAGCTATTCCAAAATAAGTTATAACAGAAAATAATCATAATTCCAGCTATGATAATTTGGTAATGTAACTAAACCTGCAAGTCTGACCTGCAGGATTCTGTTCTTTCCTCATTTATATATATGATGATACAAAACTATTCCTCACTGTTTCTACAACAGGGGACACGAAAAATATTTTATTCTAAGAAAGTCCTAAGAGAACTTACAGAGGGAGAAACTTGAAAAAGGCATTAAATAATTTCTGAGATGCAGATTATTCTCTCCCTCTCACAACACAAAAAAAGAGATTTAATGAAACGCAACAAATTAAAAAACAGTCATGGGAAATACTTGACTTGCAAACATATAACTAAACTATGGAACTTGCTGCCACAGGACACCCTCACAAGTTTTTAGGAGAGATGTTGAAATGATATAGAAATCTAGTGCTGGAGAACTCAGATTTTTTTAAAAGCCCTAAAATTCTGTGTTTGAGACCCTAATTTAACTACTGTATTTTGCCTTTTTTCCTTTTTTAACCCCTTTCTAGGAAGCGCAAGCAGAGATGGCTGCTGTATAGGACCACTCCCTAGCCCTGCCCAGGGTAACAGGTCTTGGGTGCACAACAATAGTGCACTGCAAGTTCGTATTTAGACTGCTTATTCCTAACACCTGCAGGTTCTTCCAGATTTGCTCTTTTCCAAATAACTGCCTGGAACCAATCTGTATTTGCATTGTTTATTTCTTTTCCCTGAGTGTATGAATTTACATTTATTAGCACTGAACTGCATCTTATTGCGTTCAGCCCACTGATCCGATTCTTCACGGCCACTCTGCTGTTTGGATTTGTAGTTAATAAATAATTCACTGTCTCAGGTTAGTTTGCTTGCTTCCCTATTCCTGCAGCACTGGTGAATCCGGCCACAATTCAGACTCCCTCTTCTCTAGCTAGTTAACAAACATGTTAGAGAAATTGTACCCTATTACTTTCCTTAACAGTGTCCCCCCAGTACTTCTCCTGTCTGAACTCTCTTCATTAACGATTACTCTGTCAACTCCTCTGGTGACTATGTACTTTGGAAGTTGCTACTTAGGCATTTATGTGTTACAGCACTCTCCCAAACTGAATCAACTGGTCAGAAATCCCCAGACCCCATGGGATTCCATTACAGCCCACAAGCACGTCTGAAATTCTGATCTTACAAATGAATCAGTTTCAACTATTACATTGGTAATCCCACTGTGCTTGTTTGGTATGAGTATCTTCCAGGCTTTTTTCCCTTCTAATTCTTTGCAGACAGACAACCACAGAATGGTTTGGGTTGGAAGGGACCTTAGAGATCACATAGCTCCAACTCTCTGCCATGGGCAGAGACATCCTCCATTAAACCAGGTTGCTCAAAGCCATGACCAACCTGGCCATCACAAGACACTGATTTTTAGAAGTTCTGTATCTTCTATGAAGATTATACTGTACTTCCATGAAAGTCCATAAAGCCAAAGGACAATATTCACAGAGTATTGGATTAGACCTCCAGGTCTTTTAAAACATCTGGTATCAACCATGCCAATCAAGCTTCCTCCTATTCACCCTCACCTTCTACAATTGATAAACAATCTTAAATGTAGCCCTAGAGACGTCTGCATCTCTATTCTACACCACACACTTCTACTCCCTGAAAAGAAGCTTTCGCAATTTAGACTACTGTATTAACAAAAAAACCCAACATATAGCAAGGGCCAACGATAAAAAGCACTTAGGTGCTCAAGGCAAGTTCCAGCAGAACATGTTGGTGGTTTTTGATTGAGTCGGATGATAAGTGGATGAAAGCACACAGGGTGAAGGGTTTATAAATACAAACATACACACACATACACACATAAAAACCCCTTCAAGTCTTTGTATGAAGATACATATACTTGTAATGATAGCAAGTCAGAAATTGATCACAGTAGGGGGGGAAGATCCACCACAGATTTCAAAAGTCAGACATCTGAGCTTCTGGTTGTTCTGCTGCTCCTTCACTATACACACACACACACACACACACACACACAGACTGAGATCTCAAAGCAAGAGATCTTAAAGCAAGCTTACCATTTGCCAATGATCTTATTGATGTAGCCAGCTTTCTTCAGCAGCTCTGGAAGCAGTAATTCAGAATCTGGGATTCCTCCTACTATATCCTGTGGCGTGTATGCTGCATAAAACAAACAAAAATCTTTTCAACTCTTAACAATATTAGAAAACACAGCTCATGGCTACCCATCATCAGAAGCACTGTTACCGGATCAGAAATAGCAACTAGCTTGAAGTCCCAGCAATATAACTCCTTGGAAGTTCTCCCAGGCCATGAGATGAAGAAAATTAATTCAGAGAGATCAATAGATCTACACCCATTAGCACACCATGGCCAGCAATATAGGGGGCTGCCATCACAGAAAGAAGTTAAGATCCTTGAAAGGGGCAGGTCATAAAGAAAGCAAGTGCTGTAGGTGTGCACTGAAATTTCCTTTACTCTTGCAAATTTGCTTCCTATTTTCTAAAACTAAGGCTTTTTTCCCCTGCATCAAATGATCACTAAACTTGCTCAGATTGCAAGGGCTTAAAGAAATGATACCTCTCTCTCAGTCTGCAGTTACCTGGCCCTTGAGAATCTAAGGTGTGACTTTGGTTAGGATGGACGCATCCAAGCACTTTTACTGATCCATAGTCTGAAACAGCATGTAGCTGCTGATTCCTGCCCAAGCACATGGCATGTGTCACATCATTAAGAACATTACGGGACATTATGAACTGGTAATCTTCCCTGGAAGCACCATGGGCACAACAGTGCTGCGAAACTGCCAAGGCTGAAATGGTTAGAGAACTGGCTGCTGAATAAAACTGTAAGCAGCTTGTTCTTTACTCTGGGTGTTAACATATACCCCATGTGACTTTCTTTCACCAGACACCAATTAGACCACCCAGAGGAAATACTTCTCAGCCAGCAGAAGCAAATGGATCAACCAGTCTTGTTTATGTCTCTTAATTTGAGGAGGTTTTCTGCTTGATGAGGAGGAAGCAATAAATTTCACGCTCATTACCAGCAGTTAACATGGTAATCTTTTTGTGCCACTCTGGAAGATCCATAGGGGAAGATCACCAAGCCAAGCCTTTGTTCAAAGCAGTGCTTCCTACAAAGCACAGAGGGAAATCAAGAGAGGAAGGCAAATCAGGAGTAAAGCCCATACCGTTTCTGGCATGTGCATTCGTGGTGTAAAATCCATTCCTGACTGGAAGACGGCCTGTCAACAGTGCTGCCCTGGCTGCAAACAACAAAAAATGGTTTATTCTGAATGCATTCTCTGCTTAATGTTAACATTTCTATATTAAGGCTGAGGACAGCACGCTGACTAAAGCATGTCAGTGTCTTTTTGCCATAGACAGCTAACTAAGATCACTCATATTCGAACAGGCAGGAACTCCCCTCTCCAGTAAGCCATGGAGATAGCCCCATTCTGATAGACACCATTTAACTTATTCCAGGACAAATCTGACTGAAATTTGGCCCCTTTCTTAAATTACCCACTGCTGAAGGGTCCTTACTTTCAACAGTCAGTGTAGCAGCTCTTCTATCTCAGTAATTATAAAAGGAACATCTGACATTTATATTTAAGAGGAAATCATAACATGAACTGATTAGATGCTTAAGGCTAAGTTTTTAAGCTTGCTTGAACACAAGTCATGTAATAGTGAAAAAAGAGCTGTCCAGCTTTGACAACAGAAGTCAGGTCCTGACTGCAGGGAATGTTTAAACAGATGTTTTACTTTAAGCGTATACAGTACCACTGCTGGACTTAGCAGGACTTCAGCATATTTTAAATGCCTTTTCTCAGCAAGGACGTCATCAGCACACTGACAAATTATATCCTAAATGAAAGCCCAAACAGAAAGCTCCTGTTCCTCATCTTTGTTTCAGTTATTGGCTGCCAATCAGGTTTGAAAAAAAAAAGAAAGAGGGGAGAAAAAGAAAGAAAATAAACCCCCATCAGGGAAAAAACAATAATGATAAAAATATCTGTGACTCACAGACCCAAACGTTTCTTTTATCTCTTGTCCTTTCCCCAAGAATCTTGCAAGCCCCCAGGGTCAAAACCAGGGCACACTCTGCTGCAAGAAAGTCTCACCAAAGCCAGTGGAATCAAACTACGTACAATGTTCAGCAACAATGTAGGTAGTGCTTTGTTTATCCCAAAATAAGAAAGATGAAAAAAAATGCAATGACTGCAGTTTTTAGAATACTGCACCATAATGTTGTAAATATTCCTTTAGCTAGACTGATTTGATCACTAAAACAGTGCTTTGTATGGACTGAAGACTGTAGGTTTTCCAATCAAAACATAAATAAAAAGGGAGCAAAACGCAAGATCAAAGCACCAAATCCAAACTCTGCCCTGAGGGTAATCTCTGGTTTGGTTGCTAGTTTGTCAAATGCTGGCAAACATCCCAAACTTCTCAGAAGGTGGCACGCTTATACGTTAGTTTAAAGCTCAAGTTTACTTACATGGAGAACAGAGGGGGTTGGCAGTATAAAAATCCAGGAAAAGCATCCCTTCTGAAGCCATCTGGTCTAAGTTAGGAGTTTCCTTAGAAGGCTCTCCGAAAACTCCCAAATCACCCCAACCCATCTGTAAAAGAACACATCAAAAGATGTAAAAGTACTTTTACTCTTCCACAACAATGCTTCTGGGCCCACATAACACTGTTATTGTATCCCTTAATTTCTAAATCTTTATAGTGCTCATCTCCCTACTTAGGGAGTACTTCACAAAAGTGATAAAAATTATCTTCCCCAACCCTGTGAAGCAGGGAACTATTACACTTCTCACTGAGGAATGGGAAACCAAGGCACACATGAGATTAACTGACTTGCTAATAACCATTAAAACACTTGTAGCAGAACTGGGTAAGAACCCTAATGCCTTCCCTCTTACTCAAGTGCCGGATGACTGGCAAGCACACATGTTAGGGTGGACAAGGAATTTACATGTGATATAATCGCTGTCGTACAGCTGTGAAGTCTGACCCTTCATCCCCCTGGCTCTCTTTGCAGTGGATCCCAGGACTCCACATCAGCCTGATGAATCTGTCAATCCATCTGTGTATATGTAACTAGAAATGCAAAGGAAAGCTCTAAACTCCAAAGAAGTGCTGCAGGAAAAGGCAGGAAGCATTTTTTTGAGAAGCAAGTTCTGGAGAGAAACCTGACAGAGGCATCACGTCTTGAAACGTGGATAAACCACTGTCTCGTTTATTTGTAAGACAGTGGTTTCACCGTGCATCTTCTCCGGGCATATGAGAGGTCATATCCCAGGAGAATCATAAAATTACTATCATGCTGTCTACATTCATTGCTGAAAACTATTACTGGTAATAATACAAATAAAACTGACTTAAAACAGAAGGTTCTAGAAGGGAACAATTTAATGAGCAATTAGGCACCATGGTTGCTAGAGATTATATTATGCTTTAAAAAAGGCAATAGCTTTCTTTAGTATAGATGTGTATCAGGTGAGCAACTGATAGAGAGGGTGTAATGTACTGAGATTTTTAGAAAGCCATCTGTTTGGCCCCATTTGAGAGTCCAACATTTACACTGCAGTGGTGCAGTTTGGAAAAGAAAACTATTGGAGAGCTGCAGAGCTGGCTGCTGAGGATGGAGCAAGGAGCAAATAAACATTACAGCCTACCACTAGGATGTGGAATTAAAATGAATTCAATGGGATCAGCCCCCAATTCTCCATTCTTCAGTATCTTTATCATCAAGGAAGAAAGAAAAAAAAAAGTGTCGTGTTGCTCTAATTCGCAATCACAGAAGTTACTGAAGGATTAAAGTAAAAAAGACCATGGAGATGCATTTTTAACTAACAGATTATTAAATAAATTAATAGCTCATAGAAGCTCCAGTCAGGATCTGTACCTTATCATGTCTCACGCTGTACCAAGACTTCTAGAGTGGGATAATCACTGTCCCAAGGAGCTTTCATCGTGAATATTACAAATGCCAGCTGGGAAAGGAGGTGTGTGTGGGGGGGAATATTCCTGAATGGGGAATTGCGATGGACTGCCGAAGGCTCAGCTGGGCAGAAAAACTCGTCTTACAAGGTAATTATCTTGTACGGGGAGTGTACAAACACAATGCAAACCAGTCATGCTGAATCAGCAGAAGGAGCCAAACAGGTGATAAGAGCTTGCCCACCCTTCCAGGCACACACCCACCCTCATTTGCTTTTCAAGCAGCTTAAAACTGCACACAACAGGCTCCTACTACAAACACACCTGATGGATGACAGCAAAGTATTCAGGAGAGAAGCAAACCAGGAAGATGCCAGCAACAGGAATGTGTTGGAAAATAATATATTTCCTTCCCCAAGTGGCTAAGACCACCCCAGGTTGCAAAAGTGAAAAGACTTTTAATTGGAAATAAATCCGTGATTACTTCCATTTTTTAGTGATTTATTGCCTCCCCCCCAATTTAGAAGGCAAAAATTAGCAGAATTAGTTTTCTTCTGGTTAGGGTCTTCAAGAGGTAAGTGTGGGTTTCTAAAACATTTCCTTAAATATCTTGGGAGTTTTATTCTCCACACTTGCAGACGCACCTCATTCAGTGCTACTACAGATACCTCCATTGCTGGTATTGGAAGATATTGTCACGATTATTTTTGTAGGCTACAAAAACAAGCCTTAACTTCAGGGTGATTCTACCAAAGTTTGAAAATCACTGAGACACCCTGTTTTTCACCATACACCAGCCAGTGGAATCCTTTGCCAAGGACTGTGGAGTTCATTGCTCATCATGCTCAGTCATTATAAATGGACTAATAGATGACATTATTAGACTTGTAAGGTATGTAGGTGTTGTATGCACCAGTTCCAAAAGGCTTGTGTATGGGCTTGACTTTACAGGTCTGAGAAGTCTCACTTGTTTTCAGCAGGGCACGAAGAATAACAACAGGTTTCTGTGCAGTCTCTAGTGCAGGTCACCTCAGGAAGCTCTGTCCTGAAGGAGGGGCAGGGCAGGGGTACACCAGACCTGGCAGGGAGTTCATTTCTTCACCACTTTTTACACAAAATTAGGAAAGGAAATGAGGAAGAAAGCAACTGAGCATGAGGAAGTACTTACATGAAGTCCTTACAGGCTTATTCAGATATTCCTGCTTATTTCAACCAAACTTTTCCAGACCGCCACACATCAACCCACACCTGAATCACTGTGCTGGAGGCCTCTGACCATGAATCATGGCACAGACCCTGCTCACATGCCATCACACAGGCTGAAAATGAAGCCCTGGAAGGGATGATGTGTGAACCTGGGAACTGTGACCTAGGCTGGATCATGCCCATAAAGAACATAAAGAACACCTGGGCCCCATGCCCTTGGGTGACATGGTTTAGTGTGAGGTGTCCCTGCCCATGGCAGGGGTTTGGAACTGGATGATCTTAAGGTCCTTTCCAACCCAAACCATTCTATGATTCTCTGCACATCAAGGAGAGCTCTGCAGGAGTGAGACAGAGCTTACAGAGCACAAAGAAGCAAATAAATGCTCAAGACACACTCTCAAAACACAAGCCTCACCAGACCCAAAAGTGCCCCTCGATGTGCACTTAGGACACCCAAACCCAGAGCAGTTTGCAGGGTAAGGCTCGCGGGGAACCAACCTGATGAAACTGCACCAGCGCAGCTCCGGACCCTGCCCATGCGCCTCAGTCCTCCAGTGAGCCCAGGGACCACCGCCGGCACACCACGCACACACCACACACGCTCCCCCATACACCAGCACAACGCGTTTGACAGCAGCCGTGCCCACAAGGTGCCGGTGCTCAAACCATGTCCCCACAGGCGCCCCTCCGCCAGCCCTGGGAGCCCCCCTCACCACAGGGGCCCTGCTCAGACCCCAATGACACCCCCCCCCCGCAGCCCGCACCCCATAACCCGCACTCTATGGAGCCGAGCCCCACTTTACCTCAGCCACACCGGCACCTTCCATGGACCCAAACCCCCCTCAGCGTCACCCCCCATAAGCGACTTCCTCCCAGGGACACGGACCCCTGCTCCCACCACCGCCACAGCCCCCCCCCCGGCCCCACTCACGTCGTCCATGAGGAGCAGGACGATGTTGGGGGGCACGGCGAGGCCCAGGGCCCAGCACAGGCACAGCGGCACCAGCACCGCCTTCGCCATGGCAACCGCCGCTCCGCTCTGCGGCCGCGCATCACGTGAAGCGTGGCGCGTCACGGGACGCGCGGCGGAGGCGGGGGCAAGATGGCGGTGTGCATCGCCGTGATCGCCAAGGAGGTGGGGATGGACCTCGGGCTGTGCGGCCGGAGCAGGGGCGGGTGGAGAGGGGATGGGCATCGGGTTGTGGGGCCTCAAGGGAGGTGAGGGGAGATCTCAGGTTGTGGGGCCTGAGGGTGGCAGGGGGTCAAGTGGAGGAGTGGGGCCTGAGGAAGGGTGAGGGGAGATCTCAGGTTGTGGGGCCTGAGGGTGGCAGGGGGTCAGGGGAGCTGTAGGGCATGAGGACAGTGGAGGGGAGAGCGTGTGGGTGTGTGGTTGTGGGGCCTGAGCAGGAGCGAGGAAGGGAGCAGGGCTGAGGCCATGGGGCTGGTTGTGGGGTAGGGGTGATGGGTAGGGGCAGGGTCTCAGGTTGTGTGGCATAAGTAGGGGTGAAGGGAGTGGGGCAGAGCCGTGGTGGGTATGTGGGGGAGCAGGGCAGGCACTGGAGCTCGAGGTGAGCTGGGCAGGAGCAGGCTGGGCCCAGGGCAGTGAGTGCAGGAACAGTGTGAGGGTGCCCTGTGGTGTTCTGCTGCCAGGAGAGGAGAGGGGTTTTCCTCAGAGCGGGAGGCAGGCTCTGCTGGGGCAGGTCAAGCAGTGGGGAGGCCTGAGCCTTGTGTGGTGCCTCCCTTTTGCAACTGATTCTCCTGCTGCTGGTGTCTGGAGATCCGCACAAGTGCTACAAGGTGTGAAGGGGAGCTGTGCATGTGAAGTGCTTAAAATCGCTCACTTCTGACAGCAGCAGTTCTTTGGGTGAAAGCACTGTCGTGGCATCACTTACACAGCATCACTTATACAGCAGAGCGGCCACTCTTCCTCAGTGTAGTTTGTTCTGCTCCTCAGAACTATCCCCTGTACATCCGGAGCGTTCCGTCTGAGAACGAGCTGAAGTTCCACTACACCGTGCACACTTCGCTCGATGTCGTGGATGAAAAGATCTCTGCGATGGGCAAGGCTCTCGTAGATCAGAGGGAACTGTACCTAGGGCTCCTCTACCCCACTGAGGACTACAAGGTGTATCTTTCTAATGCCTTTTCCCATGCCATTTTGTATTTATTTGTGTATTCATATGTATTTATTTTACATGTATTATTATGCATTCATTTATGTATTTATAGAAGCCCCTTCTTTCTTGGAAGGTGCTCTGCATAGAAAGCCTCTCTTCCTAGCTGGTGCCTTATTAAAGGCGTCAGCATAAAATACATGTCCTTGTTCACTGACCAGTTTGTCCCATAGAGGTTCAGGTTTGCTGCCTTGGTCAGTTCAGAAGCTGCTTCAGCCCACCAGGCAGTGGAAAAGCGTATTTTTACCCTACATGAGGGAGTGCAATGTGTGACAAGTGTCTGGTCCAGCTAGACTTCACCTTTCACTAACTGGGTGCTTTAGTCCCTGCTTAGCTAAAACACTTGACTGCCTAGAATAAAGCTGAAACTCTAATAACACCAGTGAAAGTAGCAGGAGGATGAAGGTCTCTGGTCAAGTACCTAAATCCCGGGTGTGTGGTCCGATTTGTTTATACTCCATGGCTATATTTATAAGTCACAGAATTGATCTTTTGAGCTTTCTTCATCTTTTCCTGTGAATTCCACAATGGGAGTTATCTGCAGACGTGATTTCTGGGTTTTTATAACCTGGTTGTTCATTTTTAGAGTTTCAGATCAGCCACACTGGCTGACATTGGAACATCTCCAAATCTCCCAAAGAATAAATAAGTTGGCTGTGTCATTAAAATGGTTTCCCCAAAATAGCTAGTGGGAGGCTGACTTTCGAAATTGCAAGGCATGCTTTACTGGCCAGTGTAGGAGAAATCTTGTCCTGGAGTTATCAGAGATGGAAGAAATCAGATAGAAAAGGGATTCAGTTCCTCCAAAATAGCATCCTGCTTACCTCATCTAGTCCTAGCTAAGTGCTGGACACAGCAAGAATGTCTTGTTTCCTCTCAGCTTGTTTCTTTGAGTTTATCTCAGCCTGCATCAGTTGCTTTGCCAGGCTCTGGTGTGTTAGAAGCACTTGCCTTAACAGCTGCACAGATACGGCTACGTGACAAATTCCAGGGTGAAGTTTGTTATGGTGGTGGATTCTTCCAACACAGCACTTCGAGACAACGAGATCCGCAGTGTAAGTGCCGGACATGAGCATGACTTGCCGATCAGTGTTTTTGCTACTTATTCATAAAGTGCTGAGAAGCAAAAAAAGAAGTATTAATTAAACCACAATCTCTTTTCAGATGTTCCGAAAGCTGCACAATTCATATACAGACATAATGTGTAACCCCTTTTATAACCCTGGGGACCGAATCCATTCCAGGTGAGTTGACCATACTAATATTTGTCATCTTTCTGGAATTTGCAGCATACCCATGATGTAATAGCAGCAAGAGCATGACCCCTGTGTCTGACCAGTTCAGATGTTCATGCTCTGAGAGCCTAAATGGAGAAGAGCTGTGTTGCCTTTGGGCCATTTCTATGTAACAGAAAACCGATAGCCTCATGGCTGTCTCACTCCTACCTCAGAATTGGTGTTAGAAACAGTGATGCAAGAAAATTTGTCTCTTGGAGAGAAAAAAAAAAAATCACCTGTTTCATAGGTGACATAAATAAACATACTTGTAAGTAGAGCAGGTTAAAAAGTAAACAACTGCACTTGTTCAGGGCTTATTCTTGAGTAAGGACATGTGTAATTCCTCACCTGGGAGGGCCAGTGCCTCCCATTTCTTATCTGTAACCTCACGGGGGATTTTAGTAATGTTTGGAGCTTCTGTTGCCTGGGCAAAAACACCTTAGCTGAGGCAAGTCTGCAGCCAGGGTGAAACCCGTCCTTACTTTAGCTTAATTAAAAGTTGTTACTTAGCCAACAAAGCATAGTTAAAGAATAAAACAATGCATTCAGCTTAGGGAAAGCCATCTTGTTAACCAGCAAAAGACATTGTTAGCCATTGCCTTTGTCACAGTAGGCGTGCTGGGCAGAACTAGCTGCTTCCTCTAATATTCTGTGTTCATTCCCTTCTCTAGGGCTTTCGATAATATGGTGAACTCCATGATGATGCAGGTGTGCTGAAGCACTGCCCCTTACCCATGTGTTGAGGACATCCCCCATGTGCAGCAGTGTGCATAAAGTGATGTATATATTGTCTTCGTTCTGTGCAATATTTCAAATTTATTCTATGTAAATAAACTGGACACCTGCAAGGTCTTCATGCATTTCATCTCCAGCAAACCCGAGTATAGCACAGACATCACTGTTCAGCTTTATGCCTTCAGGCAACATGTGAGAGCCAGCTCTTCCTTCAGGAAGGTCAGCCTGTGTCAGATAGGTTTGTTCCCTGCAGAAATGCATGCAGCTGTGCTTCTGTGCAAGTCAGATGTTTCTGTAGAAATTGAGCTTTGTGTAAAAACAGCAGTTCCTGCTGTGCTGGTGATTAGAGCAAGAACAGCTGCACAAGAGGCAGCTAAGTGATTATTATTAGGTCAACCTAGATTTCAGTCAGCTGAGATGCAGAGAGTGACATTGATCCTCAGAAGTACTGGTGCTTCAGAGCAGTTCTTCTGAAGCAGGGGAAGCACATCAGCCACAGAAGTCCTTTTCCTTTTTTTCACCCCCCTTTGCTCAGAACTGTTCATTCTGACAGGAACATCACAAGCAATGCTCACTTCAAACATAGTTGGGCTTTTGTCCTGGTTTTCCTGTTAGGAGCACTCAGATCTGTATGTACTTACTCCTTTAGTTCTTGGAAAGAGAAAACTCTTCAAGTCAGCGGAAGGCTTCAGGTTTCTCTACAACCCCAGCCACTGTTTACATAACTTGAGAGAGCTCTGCCAATAGCAAACAGCTGGTCTCAAAACAGCACCTTGAACCCAATCAAACCCTACACTGATCTTGGCTTCCTGGGGAGGGTCTTTGGGTGACTCAGATTTGACAGCACCTCCTGATATTCACACTCACACCTCATTCAGGCTGGCCAAGCACACTTAACAGCTATTTCTAGCCCAGGTCAGGGAGCACAGGTAGCGCAGCTGGGATAAATCCACACAAACAGATTAAGACAGGATTGCACAGCTGCCTGGCTCATCCCAAACTAATCTCTATTAGCATCTCCTCCCCCCTGCAGCTCTCTACTGTTCTAATTAAAGACTGCCAAATCAATACCAGGTATTTGTATAGGAAAACCCCCCAAACTAGGCTAGAAAAGCTTCTTAATTGCTTGTGCAATACACTCACACTACAGAAGGCTGTGCAGCTACAGCATGTTCAGTAGAAGTAACACAGGCAGGCACAGACACCGACCAGCTACTTGGTGCTTTTTACACACCTCTACTCCAAGTTTTTCCTGCCCCACATGCGGCAGTCTATGCTTAAGCATCTAATAAGTTAAAAATCTATAAAACATAAGCTAAAAATGATAAGTAGTTGCACACCTCCAAAGGATACAAGAAGCCTGGAGAAAGCCAGGTCCGTGTTGAGTCGACTCCAGTCTCGCTGCAGATGATGTTCACACAGCAGCATAATTTATTTTAAATAAAGTGACATTTACAGTACCTTCAAACAGAGCTTCCATACATTTAAATCAAAAACAACCTCTCAGATCATCAGAAAGTGCTGAAGCCTCTCCCACCATCTAAGGCACAGCTGCACACTGCTATTCCAAAACATCTTCCTGTACATCTTCACTCTTTTCACTTCAGATTGGGAGTTCAGCATTTCCTCTAACACAACAGAATCCAAACACCCAAAAGGAATTTTTACTTAAAGCAAAAAGTTTAGAATTTACAAAGATACTAAGCTGAAAGTTTAAAGGAAAAAAAAAAAAAAAAAAGGTACTTATTCTAAGTCTGAACTTAAGGTGTAGCTCAGCTCAAGGTCAGTCTTGGCAAAAGCACAAAATCAACACAACATTAAGGGTTAAAGCCCCCAGCTTTAAAACAGACAAACAAAAGTCTTTTAGGTTTCACGGGGGGAAATCAGTGGGATCTTTACCCTGACAATGCCCCCTGAGCTGTAAAAAGCTGCTTTAGGAATCAGCCACATCGGGGTTGGAGGAATTCTAACCAAAGATTAGGGAGAGAATTACGTAATAAAATCGATTTCAGTGCAGAACTTCACTCATCTGGGCTCACACCATTCCCACCCAGGGACTCCCGAGGGGAGTAAAGAGGAAGATCAGACCGAATTTGCAACAGTGGAGATGATTTTGTGAAGCTACTACTGCTAGAAATAAAGTAGAATGAGGAGTTGGCAGCACTCTTTGATCCCTCTACCTTTGGAATAAAAGCAGGAACAGGGACAAAGGGGTTGTTGACTTCTGAAATAGGAGGGAAGGATTTTGTGACACACGGGTTTTGTTTAGGCATCAGAGAGGTAGAGGCTTCCACAGAAACAGCAAGGGGTGTTTTCCCCCCTTCCCTAGTTATTACATGTACAAGAGCAGTGGGTTAAAACCAGACCCAAACCATATAATTGGCTCCATCCTCTTCCCAAGAGGAAGGTCAGAAATCCACTAGGCTGATGAAGCTCCCCAGAGTCAGATCTAGAGCTTCAAGCTAGGGCTTTCTCCACTGATCTGGAGAAGAGAGTCTTTGGAAAGGTCTTTGGGGTTTTCTTACAAGCAAGAGAAAGCAGCATCCAGCTTCTGTGGAAAATGCTGGCAAAGCTGAAGGCGCTTCACAGGTTGAGCATCCTCATAGCAGGTTGAAGGATATTTGGACAGCTAGAAGCTAAACCAAACCTTCTAGTGCAGCCTCTGTCTACGGGATGAGAATGAGCCTTGATGGTTTGGGGCATCTCTTCCCTCCTGAGGGCGGAGTGTTCTCCGGAACAAGACTGTTCTTGATGGAAGCCCCTAAGCAAAGCTAAGGCAAGTCCCTCTGGGGTGCTGTCAGATGTGCGGATGGAGCAGACCCAGTCTTCCCTCCCGCAGCCAGGCACACGGCTGCTTCACCAGTAATCCTCACAGCTAAGCAGATGGCATTGTTCAAATTAATCTTTTTTGGCTAGGCATGTTTTTAAATCTCTCCAATCCCATTTCCTCATTTCAGCCCCGTCGGCATCACCGGGGTAGTCCAACACTTTCTGGTATATAGTAAAGCACCATCTTTGCCCGACCCCTAAAGAACAACATAAACAGCATCCTGAAGCACAGGTGCGTTGCTCAGCTGTCAGCTGTACCAAAACCAGCTCCTTCACCTCTTCAAGAGCTGGATTCACCCTTCTGACCCCGATAACCAAGACTAAACCTCCAAAGCCAAGCCCAGCTCGCACTGGTCAGGCTGGGAGTCAGTGACCACTCAAATCCCTGCAGGGACAAGGGGACAGCAGCAGGTCTCCAGGTGCTTCTTTCACCCCCAGACCTCTTCTCTGCTTCCTCCCACAGTGCCAAAGGCACTGGGGCATCAGGGAAGCTAATCCACAGTGAGCTCACAGGTGTATGAGCAGCAGCAGGAGGTGTGCTGGAGAATAGCTCCAGGCCTGCATTGGGGATGCAGGGGATACTGGGACAGCAGCATGGATGGGTTTGCTGTGCCATCACTGGGGGCTCACTTTGGTCCTTCCCCCCACAGCTGCTCACAGGCCACCCCCCCAGGCTCCTGCCAAGTGCACGGGCACAGGGATGATATTTACAGCGCACGATGGGCAGGAGATGTTTCTAGCACAGGTCTCCTGCCTGAGCCCTTCTCTTTCCTCCCACCCATTCCAGCTGCAGAGCCAAGAAGCTGAGCATGACTGGAACAAGGGGCAGCTGCCTCCAGGGGTCTTAGCCCAAATACACAAGAACTCCCCCACCTGGCCACGCACCCATATTCCCTGCCTCACGCGCTTGTGTTCTACTTTCCACAGTAGGATCCCCAATAGGCCAGGCCTGTGCAGGCTTGGAACTGGCCCTGGTAGCCACCACGGTTGGGTGTGCTGATGCCTGGCAAGTTGGTCCTTTTGGGCAGCACCTGAAAGGCAAAGGGTGGTTCAGCCAGTGCCAATGTTCAGCACAGCCTCAGGCACACAGAGCTGGGAGAAATGCATGCAGCACCCCAGGGTGCTGCTTACCTTAATCACACGGCCTCTGAACAAGCTCTCATTCAGCGTCATTGCAGCTTTCATAGAGCTCTGCTCTTCAAACTCAATGTAGGCATACCTGCAATGGGATGCGGCGAGCACAGCCCCAGGGACACCCCACTGCTCCCACAGGATGGGGAGCACAGGGCAGCACCCTGGAGACCCCAGCAGCACAGCACTGACCCTTTGGGATGCCCTGAGAACCTGTCGCAGATGATGGTCACTCTGTTGATCTTTCCACAGCAAGAGAAGAAAGACTCCAGCTCTTCTGTCGTGGCCCCATAATCCACCTGCAATGACAGTCTCAGCACCTCCAGCCAGGCCCCCATAGCCTGTGGGTCTACATTTACACACCGTCACTGAGACTAAGGACCCAGCTGACCCGTCTCACACCATCTCCTGGGGTTCAGAAGGTCCCTTCCAGCTGAATGCTCCAGCATGGAAACCCAAACCCAAGAGAGAGCTCCCCTGGCTTTGGGGGGCACAAGCAACACCATAAACCCAGCAGGTTCCAGTGGGGCATTTTGGGGAGCTGACACAACAGGCTATCTGTGAGTGGTTGAAAATCACAAGGAGATGCTGAGCCACAATCCCAGTCTGGGCTGGGCAGAAGAGAAGCATTTGGGATCAAACCAACCAGCCTTTATTGTGGGATGGATGTGCTCCTGTGTGAGGGATCTCAGGCATATGCCCAACTGGACCAGGAGCAGGGAAGATGGGGTCTGCTCCAGGCTTTCCCACTTACGTTGCTCACATAGATGGATCTCTGGTCAACCTCTGTCTTGTAACAGATTTCCTCTGAGAAGGCATCTTCAGGAACAAGGGTTGCTTGGTCCTGCTGGTGGAGGTCTGCTACCAGAACAACCACCACCGAGCTGACACACTGCAGAGCTCCTCGCGTCTCCCATCACATCCAGGCATATCAAGTCCCCACACTACTGCCTCTGCCTCCTCCATCCCCTTGCCCTCTTCAGAATACAACCCAAGCCACAGCGTAACTGCTCTGTTGAGGCTGTTGGTGCTAAACTTAATTAATTAACTGCATTAAATGTGATCAATTTACTGCAGCTTTGCCTGCACATGTAGGAGGTAAGAGTGGATACGACTTGCATTAGCACCATGCCACACCTGGGACCCCATCCCTCATCCACCTTCAATGCCCAGCCCCAGGCTGTCCAGAGAGGCACAGTCACATGCTCTGGCTCCAGCTGCCACCCTGTGCCCCAGCCATGTCCCTGGGTGGACAGCAGCACCCACGGACAGCCCATACCTGCCTCCAAGTTCCCAGCAAGGCTGCTCTCAGCTTCGAGCTGCAGCTCCCTCATCCCCCCAGCCTCCTTCTCCATCTCCTGCACTCTGGCTTTGATGGCCTGTAGCTCCTGAAACCCCAACCAAGATGTGGGTGAGCAGCACATGAACACGGATACCCTGACCCCGCTCCCCACTCTGTGCTGCACAACATGCACCTCCACCTGCAGCTGAGCACAAGGGTGGGCTGGAGACAACAGCCCGTCCCACAAAAAGGGAGTTCATCTCCCAGCTCCACTAGGGAGTAAAAGCACAGGTATTTCCTTTCCCATGCGTGCAAAGCAGCAGGCACAGGCCAGCAGGAAAGGGGAAAAGAAGGCAGGACTTGCCCCACCACAGAGCTCCCAGGCTGCAGGGAGGGAGCCGTGCTTCACCCGAAGGCAAACCCAGCCCTGTGCTCCTGGTCTGGGCTCACAGCGGTTAAACGCTCCTGCCTGCGAGCAGGAAGCTGGCCCCTGCTCCAGCCCCCAGAGCCTCAGCCCTTGGCCTTGACCCGGACCCGGACCCGGAACACGCCGCGCTGCCTCCGGGGCGCGCCGCCACGTGCGGATCTCCCGCGCAGAGCGCCTTTCGCACACCGCAGACCAATCAGGGCAGGGCACGGCGCCAGGCTCCGCCCCCTGAGGGCAGGGCGGAAGGAGCGGTCCTGTCCGTCTGCGACCCTGGGTCCGCGGGTTCGAGCCGTGGGGCGGGGGGAGCGGGCCGACAGCAGGGCACCCCAACAGGGTGCAGCATCGGCAGCAGGGCACCCCAACGGGATGCAGCGTCTGCAGCAGGGCACCCCAACAGGGTGCAGCATTGGCAGCAGGGCACCCCAACAGGGTGCAGCATTGGCAGCAGGGCACCCCAACAGGGTGCAGCATCGGCAGCAGGGCACCCCAACAGGGTGCAGCATTGGCAGCAGGGCACCCCAGCGGGATGCAGCATCTGCACCAGGCCCCAACAGAGTGCAGCATCGGCAGCAGGGCACCCCAACGGGATGCAGTGTCTGCAGCAGGGCACCCCAACAGGGTGCAGCATTGGCAGCAGGGCACCCCAACGGGATGCAGTGTCTGCAGCAGGCCCCAATAGGATGCAGCATCGGCAGCAGGGCACCCCAGCAGGGTGCATCGTCTGCAGCAGGGCACCCCAACAGGGTGCAGCATCTGCAGCAGGAAGAGAATATCCCTTTGCGTTCCTTTTGGACAACCCAGAATGCCCCTCACTATGGACACCCCTCTTCAGGGCTGGACACGGGGCAGTGACCGACCCCATGGCTACAACGACAGCCCCCCCCCCCCGGATTAGGCACGCAGGGTGCTGCCAGGGTGAATCACAGCACAAGTCCAGGCTCTGAATGATATTAAATTGTCTTTATTACACAGATACAGAGTTAAGAACAGACATAACCTGAATCATAAAGTTTACATCTTTCACAGGTCAAACATACAGTACACTTAGAGAAAGCGGGAAACAGCAAAGGGGTGGGGGGGGGGACAGCATGCCGAAGGAAAGTCCTACCACGTCATCTCTCTGGGCTGGCCCCCAAGCCCCCCAAAACCCTCCCAAACCCCCCAAAACCCATGTGTCGGGGCTGGTTTCCAGCCCCCTGTCACCCCCCATGCCCCGGTATCCCCATCCCCAGGGCTGGCAGGGTCACACAGGCAGGGCATGGGAGCAGGAAAGCCTCGAGTAAGGGGGGATGGTGGCACAGCACCTCCCTCCTGGGGCTATGGCATTCAGTGGCATCAGAGGATCCCCTGGGAATGCCACCAAGGCACCCAGGTCCTGGGACCTGGTCCGCAGTGCCTGGGACCTAGTAACAACGTGGCATCTTGTTCCCAACCTCAAACCCACCAGGAGCCAGAGTGTCACCCCAAGGAGAAGAGAGGACCCCGGTGGGCCCTAGAGGACAAGGGCATGGAGAAGCTGCAGGGGGTTATAGGGGGCTCTGGCAGTGATGGAGCAGAGCCCAGGCAGGTGTGGGACCCTGCTCCAGGGTGCCCAGGCTCACCAGGATGCAGCACTTTGGTTTCAGCGGGATTTCAGGTTGGGAACGCGAGGAAGGAGCTGGAGAGACCCTCGCGTGCTGGAGCCACCTCCTCCAGCACAGTGCTGCACCCAGCATCCTGGGGTCTGCCTCCCCGTGAGGACCAGGACCTCTATCCCCACACCACCAACACTGTCCCCAAGCTGCGATGGCGGGGAGGAAACCAAGAAGGGGATCTATGGGTGGCCATGCGTCCATGATCCAGCAGAGGACTATGCCCAGCCACCTCAACCCCCGTGTCCCCAGACTGCCCCACAGCCACCGGGGTGTCCCTATTCCCAGCTATGCTCATCTCTCTACCATCTCCCATACCCCATAAAACAACCAAAGAACATGGCTTGGGCATGGCACAGGGCACACATCACCTGGCCCCCCACATGCCCCAACACCATTTTGGAGTAAAACCCCACAGAAGCTCCAGCCAGCACCTCCCCAGCGCCGCAGCCACATCACAGCGAGGGATGTGGCTAAAAACTAACGTTTTTGGGAAATATTACACTTTAAAGCTGTCGTTCTGGTTTGGACATCTGCTAGCGCCGCCTGTCACTGCCCATCCCACCCCTCCCTCGGCTTTTGGTTTCAATGCAAGGTTCTGTTGGGTATTTTTGTTACTGAAAAAACAACAAAAGAAGGAAATAATAAGTAAGGAAAAGAAATGGAAGCAAACCAGAAGTGGGTGGAAACGAGAGCATTCCCATGGAAATTCCCTATGGAAATGCTCTCGTCCACAGTTTCCCGGCGAGGCGGAGGTAGAGAGGCAGAGCCCCGGCGCGGGGCTGGGGACACATGGGGATATGCAGGGACACGTGTGGTGGCGAAGGGCAGGGATGGGACGGACACCCGGGAGAGCAGGCGGCCTCGCAGCAGGCGCATCTGCAGAACTCTTATATATTACCTCTTCTCAGGAAACGTAAGAAAAATAGACAATATTACATATGTCACACCATAAATAAAGTGAACAGTCACTCGAGGGGCAACCCGGGAGAGCTCCCAGCCTTGGGGTGCAGAGAATCCCCTCTGGAAGGATGCACCAAGGTCTTGGGGTGCACAGAACCTGCCTGGGGGGATGCACTGAGACCCTGGAGTACACAGAAATCACCCCAGGGGATGCACTGAGACCTTGGGGTGCACGGAAACCCCGTGGGGTGTGCGCCAAGGTCTCAGGGTGCACAGAAACCACCCTATTGAATGCACTGAAACCTTGGGGTGCACAGAAACCCACAGCAGGGCTCGGTGCTGGTTGCACAGGTCCGGGAACATCACCTCGGTGGTGCCCCATGCACCAAGCTCTGCTGCAGTGGCACGGCACGGGCCCCTGGGTGACTGATAACACAACAGACCCGGCCCCGAGCTCTTCCCTCCTCCTCCTCCCCTACAGAAAACACACAGGATGGTTTTGCAAATGCGGAACAATTACATCTCCTATGGAGCACACGACTGCTGCTCGCCTCCATCCAGCCTCGCTCCCCCACACCACGGCCTCCAGCGCGCTCTCATCATCCTTCGTTTGGCAAATGTCTCGTATTATTATCGCTATCGTCATTATTATCGTTATTATCAGCATCTTTTTGGACCTCTGCAAAACACTATTTACATTCACATTAGCACACAGCACTCCTGCCCCGCACGGGGCTTCCCTCCTCTCAGCGCCGGGCGACTTTCCGTATTGCACTCCCGTCCTCTGCGCTTTGTACAACGGTGCAAGAAGCACACAACAACCGGCATCGTCCTTGGCTGCCTCCTCGGCCGGGAAGGAGGTGCTGCTCGCTTTCCTTTCCTTTCCTTCTTCCTCTTCCAAATCCATGTGAAACAAATCCAACGCGGGGTGTGGGAGCACCCTGCCAGAACAGGGCTGGGGTGGGGGGGGGGGATCCGGCTGCAGGTGACCCCAGCGGGTTCGGGAAGGGAGAAAACCAAAGTCTGTCGTTTAATCTCTGTTTTTAACTCTCTTTTTCCATGGCGGCGGCGGGCAGAGGTAGAGATGTGCCAGCTCCGGCTGCGGTTCTCAGCCACCGTCTCCCCCTCCTGCAGCTCGGGGACTTGGTTTGCTTGAAAAACACCCTTTTTTTTTTGCTTTATTGGAATGGAAACCCAGGGGCGCGTCCATCCGGCCTTGCAGGGAGGGAAGGGAGCGACGACAGAACGGAACGAACTTTGGCAGTGGAGAGACGTTTGGATCTTCCTTGGTTTTGGATTTCCTTTGGAGCAGAGGTGAGTCTGGTCTGTTCTTGGCTAGCTAGCAAGGTAGTTACAGGTGAGCGTCCGTCGCGCGGCTTGACTTGGCGTCGTCTGGTTTTTGGATTTTTCTCTTTTTTTTTTTTTCTTTTTTTTTTTTTTATTCCTTTTTTACAATTTCTTACTTAAAGCCAAAGAGTTCGACGTTTTCTTTTTTATTTCTTTATTTTTTTACAAAAAAAAAAAAAAAAAGGGGGGGAAAAAATTAAGAGAGAGATGAAGAAAAGAAGTTTCTTTCCTTCTGCAAGCGAGCCCCTTGGCAGTGCCAGTACGGGCCAGAACCAAGCTGGCCTCTCCCCATGTCACTCCATGGCGAGGCTGCAGCCACATCCCTCATCCAGAAAGCAAAAATAGGACAAAAAAAACCAAACCCCCCCAAAAAATACCCAAACCACAATCCCCCAACTGATAGAAAACCAACCAAGAAAAAAAAGAAGCCAAAACAAAGTCTGAAGAGAGAACAGAGAAGACCGGTATTTGCCTTAACTCCACTTAAAGCCCAGTTTGAGGATCCGTGAGGATTATTTGTGAAGAGCTAGAGAGGTCGTTTCGGAGGTCACACGAGTCAGGTAGCTGAGGAGATTGCATCGAGTGCAGTCCGTGTCTCTTGGAGAGCAGTGGCAGCAGCGTTGGTCCCAGCCTGGCTCAGCGGGATGCGCTCTCCACCGGAGCCGGGGTGGCTGGTGTGCCGGCACGGGACGCAGACACCGAGCCCGTCTCGCTGGGGCTGCTGGCGATGGTGGCCACTCCATCAGGCTGCCCCGGGCCCGGAGGCAGCCCCGCACCGGTGCTGGGGGCAGCGGGGGCCGGCAGCCCCTGCAGAGTCTGCCCGCAGACGTGGTGGTGCTTCTCCCAATCCTTGTGCTGGCAGAAGGAGCCACAGTAGCGGGCGGTGTTGCAGCCGCTGCAGGTCTCGCTTGCTTTGCGCCCGCAGTTCCAGCAGCTCTGCGGGGATGCAGAGTTAAACCTCGGAACTGGATTGTGCACCCGCGTCCCAGACCATGCACCCCATCATGGACCATGTGTATGCGTCCTGGACCATTCACATCATCCCGGCCTGTGCATCCCCAATCTGGACCATGCACCCCATCATGGACCATGTGTCCACATCTCAGACCATGCATCCCTATCCGCGACCATGTATCTGCATCCTAGACAATGCACATCATCGTGGCCTGTGCATCCCTATCCTGGACTACACCCCCCATCGTGGACCATGCACCCACATCCCAGGCCACGCATCCTCATCCTGGACCATGTATATCATCCTGGACCATGCACCTCCACCCAGACCATGCATGTCATTCAAGCCTGTGCATTCCCATGCTGGACCATGCTCCCCCATCCTAGACCATGCACATCATCCTGGACCACACATCCACATCCTGGACCATACACATCATCCTGGGCCATGCATCTGCATCCCAGATGATGTATGTCATCCTGTCCTATGCATCCCCATCCTAGACCATGCATCTACATCCCAGACCATACACATTGTCCTGGACCATGCATCCTCAGCCTGGACCATGCATCCCACCGCGTGGTGTTGCTGAAGCCCCTCAGTACCCACGCTTGCATGCACAGATGCTGCAAAACCTGACTGCAGAAGGACCACATCCCATATGCCCGTGCTGCCACCAACCCTGTCCCCCCCAGCTCGCCCCTGCCAGCCCCCACCTCGCTGGAGTCCTCCTGCTGATTGATGACAGTGAGGGCATCCTCAGAAGCCTGGCGCTTGGCCTCGGCCAGGGCTCGCTCCATCTTGGCTCGCTCCGTTGTGATCAGCTCATGGGCTTTCCGCTCGGCATCCGACACGGCCTTCTGCAGCTCCGACATGGCCTGGCGCTTCACCTCGTTCACGGCTTCTTCTGGAAGGAAGGCAGCAGGGCATGGCAAGGGGTGTGCGGCCACCCCAGCCCCTGCTCTGCGGTCCTCCTCTGCAGCAGTGCCATGGCGGGGCTGCAAGCATCCGCTCCCCACCGCAAACCCACCCCAAACCCCTCCAGTACCACAGGCACCCAAGTGCAGCACAGGGAGGGGATGGGGCAGAGACCCCGCTGCTTGGCACGCTGATGGATGCTGCTGCCTGCCCTGCACTCACCAGCCTTCCTCCAGATCTCCTCCGGCATGTACCCAGAGAGGGGCCGAGGTGTGAACTCCCGGTGAGCATCTGCGAAAGAGAAGAGGCGATGCCGTGAGGAGATGCTGTCCTCCGCAAACCCACCCTCCAGCAGTGCCGGACCCCCAAAGGAACAGCACCGGCACCCCAGAGATGGGCACAATCCCACTGAACGCACCCCATGGCCCCGGGGGTCAATACCTAACTGGGGTGCCTCGGAGGCGGAGGAGCTGTTGTGGGGCCGGGCGGAGGGAGGGCTGCCCTTCTTCATGTCCTCGGCATCGCTATAGCGCCGGATCCAGTGGTTGAGCTCCTCGCGGTCGGCCTCCTGGCACCGCCGCAGCACCGTCAGCGACCGGCGCGTCTTCTCCACCATGTCCATGATGCAGTTCAGCAGCTGTGGGGGGAAAGAAACGTCAAAGTGTGTGTGTGGGGGGTTCTGCTGCATGCAGCTGGGGGGGCTGCAGTGCATAGCACAGGAGTGGAGGATTCAGGCTATGCCAGGCTGTGCCAGGGCTGGGTACCACTCTGCCTGCAGAGAGCAGAGGATGCATAGGAGCAAAGCCCAAGGGGGAATGCGGTGGGGATGGAGGGCAAAGCAGGGGGAGGGAAAGCAGACACATGTGGGATGATGTAGGATACGGGGGTGGGGGCACTACATACATTGTTGAGGTGTTTCCACTCCTCTGCCCATTCCCGGTCAGTTAGCCGGTGGTCGATCACCTCCTCCTGCCGTGCCCCGTGCACTGCTGCAAGGCAAACAAAGTCAGACCCCGCAGCACCCATCATGTGCCTGGGGACCATGGGGGTCTCCAGCCCTTTGCCTGCTCCCTCAAGCCCTGGGGGATGCCAGCACTCACCGGCTGGCCGCTGGCGCTCACGGGGGTCTGGGTGCCGGTAGACATCACGGTAATGATGCGCCATGGCCATGTCCTCCAGGCGGTAGTGCTGGGGCAGCGGGGGAGCGGCCGCAGGGTGCCCCATTCCATTGGGAGGGTGGCTCAGCCCGTTGCTGGGGCTGTAGCGCTGAGCCGGGCTCATGGTGCACGGCCGCTTGCTGAGGTGCTCGGGGTGCAGAGGGTCTCGGTCCAAACCGTTCTCTTTGGTCCTGGGTGGAAAGGAGGAGGTTGGTCCCTGCCGGGCACCGGTGTCCCCGGATAAACACCCAAAGCATCCCCCCTGCTTGTACCTGTCTGGCGTCCTCCTCTTGCCGCTCTCGCCCACCTCCAGGAGCAGCTCGGAGGAGTCGATGGGAGAGGAGGCATTGGCGTCCAGCAGCAGCTGCTCGTGCTGCGCCAGGTACTGGGCCGGGGTCTGCTTGGCCATGCGGGCGCAGTGCAGCAGCTCCCGCTGCAGCAGCGGCAGGTTGGCCTGCGAGGGGATGGAGAGTCTGGTCCATGGTCCCATAAATCCCCCCCCACAGCCCAGCACCCCACTGCTCAGAGCCCCACACTGCAGCGAACGGGGTCCTGAGCACCTTACCCAGTTGGGACCCCACTTGCTGCAGTGTGCCCTGACCAGCTGGGCTGCTGGGAGGACATATGTGGCACCCCACAGGGTTCAGCCATGTGCTGGAATGGGCACAGCATCAACAGAACCCTCCTGCATCCCAGCAGGGCTGCAGAGCATCATCTCCTACTCTGTCCCCACAGCTTTCACCCTGGGGACCTGAGCACGCAGGCTGGGGAGCACCCAGCCCATCTGGCACCCATGGGACATGAGGACCAGCTATGAACTCCATATCCACCATGTCCCCCCCCAGCACTGCAGCCCCTGGGAGCACGCAGAGCAGCAGGAATCCAGCAGCAAGGACCCTTTCTGCCTGGGCGCTCTGGCTGCCAGCTCCAGGTTTCTCTTTAGGCAGTTGATCCAGAGCCAAACCCCATCTGTGAGATCTGTTAGCGCCCGAGCCGGAGCTGTCCCTCCCCTTCCCTGGCCGGAGGGGGGGAGCAGCCCCACACAGAACCCAGCCAGCCCCAGTCTGGGAAGCACGCCGAGCCCGGCTGGTTGCAGTTAGGATAATGGGAAACATCTGGAGCCTGCGGTGGGAACAGCTGGGAGCAGGGTGCCAGGGCGGCCGCCGCGCGCTTGGCAGCGGGACAGCAGGAACGGATCCCAGCCTGCCCCGGGCTATGGGGCCACCAGCGCCCACAGGGACCCTGTGAGCCAGGGTTGCACCATTCCCTGCTCCTATAGACCCCTGCTCCAGGGCAGGAGGACAAGGGGGGGTCTGCTGCCCCCCTGGCCACGTTTTGGCTCTGCTTTCCCCTGCCAGGAGCAAACGGCTCTGGCAGCGCTGCAGGCAGATTCCTGCGGGATTCATGGATCTCTGCTATAGGGGCTGGGGATGCAGAGGTGGAAAAGGGGCTTTTTTCGCACTCTTTCATTATACTGAGGGACAGGACTCTGGGGTTGAACATCTGCCAGCAGCACCGGTGCTGCCAGGCGGCAGGAGCAGGGTGACAGCGCAGAGTCAGTGCGGAATTAAAAGGCAGATACAGAAAAGGGGACTTTTAATGAATTGCAAATGGTCACCAGCTGGGCTGAACCCCTCGCTTATTGCAAACAGCCCCGGCCCCGTCTGACTCCACACGTGCAAGGAGACGGGTGTACAGGGGATGCTGTGCGTGTGCCCAGGGGGACATGGGCAGCCCCACAGGGCCAGCCCTGACCCCAAATCCACCCACTGAACCCCCTTTGCTGGTGATGCTAACCCCGGCATTGCCACATCACCCAGGCTTAGTCACCCACCTTGAGGAAGGGGATGACGAAGGGTCTCAGCGGGAAGTTGGTGGCCTCCTGGAGCTTGGCGTGGAACTCCTCGATGGTGAGTGTGGAATTCTGCAGGGACAGCCCAAGCTCAGCATCCTCTTGGAGCCCCCAGGGGAATGCTGTGCTCTTTCTCCCTGTTTATGCTCCTCTGCCATGATTCAAGGGAAAACCAGCCTCAAAGGAAAACCATTCTCATGGCTTCCAGTGCCAGCAGCTGGGACCCAGCCCTGCCCTCTGCACTGTGCTGTGCAGGTGCCAGGAGATGCTTTGCAGACAAACCCCATTTTTCCATGATTTAGGTCAATCTAGGACCCTCTTTAGCAGCATCCCCATCCCTAAAGGCGGCTGCAGGATCCCCGCATGGGACATCACCCCAGTGCTGGCCCCGTGCGCAGGGAACGTACCACGAGCCCCAGGACGAGGGTGCGCACCCGCTCCCCGATCTCGGGGGAGATGTCGTTGCCGAACTGCTGCAGCGTGGTGAGGAAACGCTTGAGCTTGGAGAGCTGCCGGGCACCGCAGGCTGGAGGGAGCTGGTGCGTGGACAGGGAGGCGGTGGAGGAGGTGGCCGGTCCGTTGCTGAACCCATTTGGGGTGGATGGGGCCCCGTTCATGGCAGTTGGTGAGTGGCTGCTCCCGTTCATCACTGTGGGAGAGAAGGGATGGGAGGTCAGAGAGGACCGCTGTGCCCTGGCATCATGGGGATAAGGCTGGCGTGGGGGGACCGGAGCATCCTGCTGGGTACCATGGGGGTGGCACACCCCTGGAGGGTCCGGGATGCTGCCGCATCCTTGAGGCCTCATCCTGGACTGGTTCCTGGTGCTGTGAGGAGCTATAGAAAGGGATATATGCTGTGAGGATGCAGTGCATGCCCTAGCGCGGCGTGGGACTCATCCTACTCCTCAGTTCTCAAGGCAGCCAAGAGAAAGGGTGCTCAGCACCCCTCCAGAAGAAGCCGCAAGCCCTTTCCACAGATCCCAGCCTGACTTGCAGGCAGCACGCTGGCACCTCCATCCCCACTGTCCCAGCCGGGAGGACAGGAGCTGCCATCCCATGCCAGGGGACGTCCCATTCCATGGCACTCTGCCCCATGCCAAGACACCCAGTGGGGCCACCTGCGGGTGCCCGGCGGCAGCGTGCCCGCCCGCTTGCTCCGTGCCAGCCCTCCATGCACACCCCACGAGCGCAGCGACCCTTCCGCAGCCAGCACAGGCGCTGGCACGCATCACCCCGTGTCCCGGCCGCGCGCGGCACCCGGGCATGCACCCCGCGGCTCCCGGGATCGCACTCACCTCGCGGTGCCGCGGTGCCCTGCCTGCCCCGGCGGGCTCCCGCGCGCTCTACGGCTCGGGCAGCGTCTGCCGCCCGCTAAAGAGGTGCCGAAAATAACCCCTTGGCCACAACTGCTTCTGTTGCCACGACAGGTGCGTTACTAAGTTAGACCCTGCACATGTCCGGGGTTTGCATCCCTGTGCCCTGCCAGGGGCTGCCGGGGGGAGCGCACGCTGCCCAAGCCCCCCTGCAGCTCCCCATGGGGGCTGCGGCTCGGGTCTCTCATGAGAGCGGATGCTTCATTTTACTTACAAAGACAGACCATCGACCATTTCAAGCAACCATGAAAACGGCCGCGAGGCAGAAACGT
Organism: Lathamus discolor; assembly: GCF_037157495.1. Taxonomy (NCBI): domain Eukaryota; kingdom Metazoa; phylum Chordata; class Aves; order Psittaciformes; family Psittacidae; genus Lathamus; species Lathamus discolor. The sequence continues at coordinate 2,725,363 of NC_088909.1, read as the reverse complement.
CGGAGGGCCAGCGTCTCGATCTGCAAGCAAAATAAAACACGCTATGATGAGAGAGCAGAGGGGGCAGCTCTCGGACGTGGTCTCAGCAGGAAATACTCCTCGATGGTGGGTGAATGCATGCCATGGGATGGAGCCGGATCCCTGCATCCCACCGCAGCCAGAGGGATGCTCGGCTGGCTGACGTCCCCGCACTTCGGGGCCAGCCCTGCATAGCCCCAGCACGGCGGCTTTACCCTGAGACCAACAACAACCAAAACACCACTGAGCTCCTGGGTGTGCTGCAGCGACGAGGCCGCTGGCATCTCTGTCCTTGCATCCTATGCCGAGCCGAACCCAGGATGCCACACTGGCCCCTGGGCTCGGATTAAACAGCGAAACCCCTCAGAGCACAAGCTGATTTCTAACTACAGAGCATCAGGCCGCGATGGCAGCGGGGCTATCACGGGGAGCACTGGGGTACGGCACCGGGGCTGCGCCTCTGGGGGTTGCTGTAAAGGTGTTTTCTCCCTGCTCTGGTTTTAAGCATGAAGCAGCTACAGCCTGATCTAGTGGGAGGTGTCCCTGTCCATGGCAGGGAATTGGAACCAGATGAGCTTTAAGGTCCTTTCCAACCCAAACCATTCCATGATCCTATGAGCAAAACCCTTGTGTGCGCACGCACAGGATACATCACAGCAGAGCTAGAGCAACTGCTCACGATCGCCACCACCACTCCTGCCAGGGGACCAGCCTTGGCCCCTGCCTGCCTGGACCCTGCCGTGTGTGTGCCTTGTCCAGCCATGTGTCAGGACAGTGTCACCAGCACGGAGACCTTTCCCGATGCAGACCCTGTGGGCATCCAGTGAGCCCACTCGCCACGGGTACAGCCAGCTGCTTGGGGCTCCCCCAGGACGATGATGCTACAGAGACTATGGACTCAGATTTTGATGTCACCACGCCGTTCCTGCCACTACAGCTGGCCGGGACAGTGCCCTGCCATTGCTGGGTGCCACACGTGGACAGGACTCACAACAGGACCAGCTCCAGTCCACAGCATCCTCCATCCATCTCTCTGCAGGAGAGAGCACCCAAGGCCATGCACTGCTCTGTGGCGGGCAGGAGACCAGGACGTCCCCATCCTCAAGCACCTTGCAGGGCACCACTGGTGATGGGCAGTGCCACTGTGCTCCCCACAGCCGCATGCATGAGCCTGGGTGTGCAGCCCAAAGACAGTCTCCAGTGCAAGGACGGGTCACACCACCCCACAGCACAGCCAGCACCGTGCAGGTCAGAGGATGCTGCCAGCCCCGGGTGCAGCGCGTGACCTGGAGGCAAAGGGAGGCAAAACCTCCCTGCCTGGCGTCACGTCCCCATCCCCGTCCCCGGTACTCACTGGTGTTTGGTGTGAAGGACGGGTGCCGTGTGGCTCCCTGCGTGACGGCTGGCGGCGGCGGAGGCATGCTGGGCGGCGTGGACCTGGACTGCGTCTTCACATCGGCCGGCGAGTCGGGCATGGTGGCGGCCCGCGTCTCCGCGTTATCTGCAGGGACAGGACATGGGGGGGTGAGCGGGTGTCCCCGGCCGGGTTGGGGGCAGAAGGGACCAACGGGGACCCCAGGCTGGCCTGGGGGTCTCTGCTAAACAGTGCAGGATGGCAGCAATCTTTGCCCCGGGCGCAGCTCAGGCAGTGGTGTCCTGCGTGCCTGCAGGCTGCTGGGGATGGTGATGGACCTCTGGTGCATCCACACAATGGTGCGGATGGTGGCCTCTGTCCAGTGTGGATGCGCTGTGGTGGGGACAGGGCAGGACATGGCTCTGCCGCTGCAGCACCCGCTCTGCCCCACACACAGGGCACACAAACAGCGTGTGTGTCTGCAAAGCCATCACTGTCACATCCCGGCATGGTCCCTCCAGTGATTACCTGCCCAGGTCTGGGGAATCCTCACTAACCCCTCGCCATCCTGGTCAGCTACACTCAGGGCTGCTGTAATCCCAGGCAGGGATTACGCACAGGCAGTAAATCATGGGTTCCCTATGGGAATGTGCCGGCACTGCGCCCTCCGGATGGCTGGCAACAGTGCAAATCCAGTGCAGGGTCTCAGCCCAGGGTGATGGTGATGGGATGGTCACTGGTGTGAGCGCTTGTGGCACAGTGATCTCTGTGCCCAAACCCGTGCACCGCTGCCACCAGCCCCAGCCAAAGAAGGAAGAGGCCCCCATGGCTGCCCCCCCAGATCCCCGCGGCGCCCCGGCACGCTCCCCACCAGGCGAGGCTGATAAACACTAACCTAATATTCATACTTAATCCACTGCAACTGTTGTGAGATTAATTGAACCCTGTAAGAGCACATTGTCCTGGCTAAATAAAACCGGGGCCTCATCCCAGGCAAGATGCTATCAGGGCTTGTGCTGCAGCCAATGCCGCACACAGAGGAGTGGGAGATGGGAGAGCTGGGAGCAAGGGCCAAAATCTTGGGTGGTCATCATTGTGGTCCCACAGTATCCTCCCAGTATGGGATCATCCCTCTCTGCCCACAGCACACCGGAATCCTGCAGATGCTTGGATGTCCATGCTCCCATTTCCCTTTCCTTGCTCTCTTCTCCCACTCCAGCCACAGGAGAAACTCCAAGACCAAGCCGCATCCCTCCCTAACAGTTTCTTTACAAGGCTTGCCAAAATAAATAGTACATTTTGAAAAACACCTTTTATTTCCCTTTTCATGGAAATGCCCATCTCCGGGCAAGGCTCTTCCAAGCCTTCCAGTTTTGGAAGCAGGATCCAGTCCTGACGGCAGAGGATGAGCCACGGTGCAGGGAGGCATTGCAAGATGCTCTCAACATCTACAAGGCTGCAACCACCCATGTGCTCAGCCCAAGGCTCTGGCTCTCCACACAACACCCATGGGGCATGGGGACAAGCTGCAGCAGCTTGGGGACAGTATGGCAGCTTGCCTGGGTGAAGCAGCCCCAAGCACAGGTTTGGCTCTGCTGCTGCTTGCAGGGAAGAGGAGGGTCCAGGCTGCAAGATGCTCACCCCTGCCTGCATCCCCATCTCTGCCTGCATCCCTGGCACCATACCTGCTCCCATCTGCATCCCTGGCATTGTCCCTGTCTGCATCCCTGTTCCCATCTGCGTCTTTAGCAGCATCCCTGCCTGCACCTCCATTCTTGTCCCCCTTGCTGTCCTGATGCTTTACGCATGCCCACTCAGAGAGGAAAACATGGATACACTCATTCTGGCATGCACATGGCTTTTCCACAGATTCCCTTCAGGAGGAAAGTTTCCACAAAGCTTGGCTGTGTTTTTTCTTGTATTTTCCTTAATTTTCCTCTCAATCCTAAATTTTCCCTGAGGTATTTGCAGTCCAAACACCACCATGAAGGCATGGGGTGAGGAATGCCCCCAAATCTGATGGATTTTCCCAATGCCCAAAGCAAACAGAACCTGGGATACCCACAGGATCTGGCCACCAACCCAGATCCCTTGCAGGATGGGGCAAGCTCTGTGGTGGGTGAGGGGGTGGTCTGGGGGCACAGTGCAGCCTCCCAGCAGCACCTCCGAACAATAATTCCCCAACACGCCTCAAACCTCACTGGAATTTCTTTTTCCTTCTCCTTTTTTTCCCTTCTTTTTTCTTCTCTTTCTTTGGGGTAATTTGTCCCAGCCGCTCGGGGCTGTGTCTGTTTTCCTCCATCTGGTTTCCATTAGGCCTGTGCAGCCCAGATGAATAAGTAATAATATAAGACTAAAAGGATTAGTATTCTCTCCTTGGCTGGTGGGAGCGGTGTCCCCCACCCTGCCTCCCGGGGCCAGCGGATGCTGGACTCCGCACACCCCCGTGTGACCCCGAGCCCCCCATTTGTCACCCCAGAGGGGTTTAACCCCCCACACACTGGCCTGGGCATGGTCACCGCTGCGGTGGCCGATGGAGCCTTGGCTTGCCCATAGCACCCAACCCCATGCTGCCCCAGCAGGGCTGCGGGGCTCAGGGTGTGCAACAGCACTGGGCACAGGCAACCCCTGAATCACAGACTTGTGGAATGGTTTGGGTGGAAGAGAGCTTAAAACTCATCCAGTCCCAACCCCCTGCCATGGGCAGGGACCCCTTCCACTGGAGCAGCTTGCTCCAAGCCCCTGTGTCCAACCTGGCCTTGAGCACTGCCAGGGATGGGGCAGCCACAGCTTCTCTGGGCACCCTGTGCCAGCGCCTCAGCACCCTCACAGGGAACAGCTTCCTTACATCCAACCTAAATCTCCCCTGTTTTGGTTTGAACCCATCACCCCTTGTCCTGTCATTACAGTCCCTAATGGAAGAGTCCTTCTCCAACATCCTTGTAGCCCCCTTCAGATACTGGAAGGCTGCTATGAAGGTGTCTGCTTGTCCGTGTGCTCCTCAGTGCTGGATGCTGAAAAGCACCAACACATGTCACTGTGCAGCTATGCACACCAGCAGGCACCAATGCACAGCATCACACAGCTGCAGGCTGTGCGACAGACCAGGATACCAACACAGGACCAGGCTCCCTGTCCTTCCCAGGCAGCCTTGGGCAGGAGACAGGGATGTGCCAGCCCTAGGAGGAGTCTGATGACTGCGGAGCACCCTGGCTGGCTGCTCTCCTCACCACCTCGGCGATGGGGATGGAGAGGGCAAGGAACTGCCCTGACTGTGGCCATCGGAAAGCTCTGGCTTCCTGCAGCCCTCCCCTGCCAAGCCAGGTGAAGCTTCCCGGGTGAGGAGAGGGTTAAAAGGGAATTAAAAGACCAGCATCCTTCATGCTCTCCAAATGGCCACAAATGAAATCCAGATGCTGGAGGCGACGTCTCCTGAAGCCAGGCTGCCTCTGAAACAAAGGCAGGCAAGCATTCCTGCTCCTCAGCTGCTGCTGCCACGGGGGCCAAGAACAACTCCCTGATAAGATGGCGAGGGACCCAGCTATCCCAGCTGGAGCATGTTAGGGAAGCGTGCAGTGCCGGTGGACAGGCAGCACCACCGGCCACGTGCATGAGCCCTGCAGAGGTGGTGGGAGCTACAGGACACCGTCATCTCCCTCCTCATCCTGATCCTGATCCACTCCCCAGGGATGCAGTGATGATGGGGGTGACAGCAGGCTCATCCCCAATTACTTGCAGAGGGATTGCGAGCAGGACAATGCTGTGGGATGCAGGAGGGATGTTCCCACTCTGGCAGCTACCAGGGACCCATCAGCAGGGTGTCCCCTATACATATTCTGGGGAGTCAGGCTAGCAGGGAAAAGCCTCAGCACTTGTCAGCATAAATGAAGCCTTTGTAAAGGAAATCCAATTAATTAAACCCTCTGCACAAGATGTAAATGAACTTGGTTTTGGCCAGCTCTAGGCACAGGGAGCTCTTGTTGCTGTGAGGGTGGCGGGACATGGACGTGCCCAGCGGTGCCAGGGCCATGCTGGCAGCAGGACCACATCGTGCTCAGGTACCTCCGCACCCAGCCCTGCCAGGCTGCTGCCTGCACTCCTGCCTGCAGGCAGTGATGCTCACAGGGATGCCCATGCCTCAGGTGGCACAGGTCTTGCTGTGCCCTGCTCCTCCAGCCAGGGGGATGGTGACAGCCTGGCCCAGTGCGGGTAACAGCGCCAAGCCAACCACCCCATGAGTCTGGGCATTGCCCCTCTGGTTAATCTGGCTGCTCAGCTGAGCAGGACCTGCCACCCGTGCACCACCACTGCAGCCCTCTGCACTAGCTGGTGAGCCAGCCTTTGTTTCCACCATCCTCACTGTGCTCATGGGCATCCTAGGATGGGTTCCATGTCACTGGCCCAGGTTGGGATGCTCCGCACCCACAGTACTGGGAGTAAAGTGGGTTTCACCATAGAATCATATAATCATGGAATACCAGGGTACAAGGGACCTCAAGTACCATCTAGTCCAACCTTTCATCCTGATTTGCTTTGCTTTCCCTGCAGCCCCACTGGGACAGCATCCCAGAGACATCCAGCACTGTTGAGGGGCGCACCATGGGCAATGCTCCTCACTCAACTCCAGGGCAGCAACAGCCAGCAGGGATCCTGCTGCCTGGTCCCCTTCCATCTCCCCCATTCTGGCAGTGACAGCACAGCTCCATGCGGGGCATTGACACAGGACCAGGCTCCCCAATGTGTGCCAAGCCCAACAAACCTAATTTCTCAAGCCACAACAAGCCACCCAAAGACCCAAACCTGCTGCCTTGCTCGGTGCTGGCAGTGCCAGCCAGCTCTCATTCCGTGCTGGCATGGCCAGGGTGGATAGGAATGGTTTTGATTTTCCTCGAAACAACAACAACAACAACAAAAGCCAAAAAGCCCTCTCTGTTTTACAAGCCTTCATTTGCTATTGTTTATGTAAACAGGTAAATTGTTTCGTATCTCAATTAAAAACATCTGCCACATAAATGAATACCAATTAACTCATCCTGTTTTTAATTACTCTGTTAATTACACACAGGCAGCAAAAAGGATGGCAGGGGAATAGGGAGAGCATGCTTACAACCCCCCCTTCCCACCTTGCTCTTGGCAAGGATCCGAAATGTGCCCAGATAATGATGGATTCAGGTGGGTGGTGGATACCGTGGCTTGTGGCCAACTCTGGCGTGGCAGCTTCATCCTGGCTGGGCCGGGTGCTGCCGGGGCGCCTTGCAGGGGTATTTCCCAGCACCCTCCCAAGAGATGCCCTGTTTCGGAAACCCTGGGTCCCATGGGACACACCAACACCACCTGCATCATCACCCGTGCTGGCAGCAACTGCCACACAACCTGGCTGGTTTTCCCAGCATCAGACCCATGTCTGCTCTCAGAACGTGTCCCATAGGAGAGAAACCTCGGAATGCCACATGGGAAGGGCAGGAGGATGCAGGAGCCTTCACACAAGCAGCATCCTCATGGACCAAGCGCATCCTTGAGGTGCCCCTGGGAGCCCTCCCACTGCCGAGGGTCAGCAGCTCTGCATGGGCACAGCAGCGCGGGGTGGATGACAGCCTCGAGCAGGGCCAGCAGCAATCGCCAAGGGACCCCGGGCGCCGCCAGCCCCTCGCCCCCCCAGCTGCGGGAAGCTTTCCAAGCGAGCAGATGGGGCAGGGAAGCGGCGGCAGCGAGGGGGAGAGCAGAAAAGGCTATTTTCTCACGCTACATATTTTACAAGTTGAACATTTTGTGCATTTCAGCCTTGCCTGTAAAAGCATCTCGGGCTCAGCACCGGGACTTGACGTTGGACCTTGTGAGTCAACAGCGGCCGGCGGCAGCATGGCCTGCCAGCACAGAGACGGGATGGGAAGGGGGGTCCCCGCCATGGAAAGGGCCAGGCTTGGGGGCTTCCCCCAACCCACTGGTGCTGCAGGAGCTGCAGGATGGGCAATGCCCCCCACCAAGCCCCGAGCTGGAGCACAGCATCTGCTGCAAATGCTGCCTGCAACATCGTGCCCCAGTGCCACCATCTGACCTGTCCCACCAGCAGCTCCCAGTGCTGCCTGCACACCCTCCCTGCTCCCCAGCAGCCTCACACTCCTGGATGCTAAATACACTGGATAAACACCATGAACAAACAGTGTCACGGCCAGCCTGGCACAACTGCACGCAGGTGGGCAGCTCAGGGGTGAGGCTGACCCCACCAGCAACTCCATCAGGAGTTGCCCTCTGCCTGGGAAACATCCATGGCTCACTGCAAACCCCCTCCCTGGTGCAAGGGCTATGGATCCATCACTCACTGCACAGCATGGCTGCGCTGGAGCAGCAACTGGTCCAACAACACATTGCCAAAGGGGCACCTCAAACCAGACCCATGTCCCTTTGGGCGCTCTTTGAGGGCAGTGAGAGGAGCTAAAATGCCCCAAACAGCCGATTCTGCAGCCACCCCACCACATGCACAGGGATGCTTGTGCCCAAAGGCGGTCCTAAGGACTGGAGTGGGGACAAGTGGCACAAGCAGCCAGCAGACTCTGGAGGCAGAGAGTGGCTGGGGAAGGAAAACATCCTCCTGCACATGCCAGTGCCTGCAGGGAGCTCCTTGCGATGTCCCTGCAGTGTGGGAATGCCGAGGCACCGCCGGCTCCCCAGGGACCCCCGGCTGGA